>NC_084617.1:53445632-53783132 GCF_033978795.1 Nerophis ophidion | reverse complement strand
TACATTACTTCATAATACTACCGTAGTGTAGTTTTAGTATTACATTCTATTGTAATATATTTATACAATTTTTTTGTAATCTAAAAGTTTGTTTTTCCTTTTAAAAGGCATGTTAAAATTTGGTGCTGTTTTTGGGGTGGACAAGCACCAATTCAATTGATTTCAATTCGTATCAATAGGCGAAGTTGATTTGAGATACAAGTGCTTTGAGTTAAGCGCTATGTCACAGAACCACTTGAGCTCATC
Organism: Nerophis ophidion; assembly: GCF_033978795.1. Taxonomy (NCBI): domain Eukaryota; kingdom Metazoa; phylum Chordata; class Actinopteri; order Syngnathiformes; family Syngnathidae; genus Nerophis; species Nerophis ophidion. Next base: position 53,782,886 of record NC_084617.1, on the reverse strand, counting down.
AGTTAAAGTACTACATTTGATTTCCCTTTTGGGATTAATAAAGTACTTCTGACTCTGATTCTTATTGTATCCGTGTAAACTGTGAAGTAAATGTTTATATCGTACATTACCGAAGAGGTTTAGCGATTGTGTTGTTTGAGCTCCTTAAGAGTTTATATCTGAGTTGGAGCGGCCGACCTGAAACTCGAGGGTTCCTGGTTCAAATCTAACTTTCGCCTTCCGAGTCACTGACGTTGTGTCCTTGGGCAAGACACCCACCTTGCTCCCAGTGCCACCCACACTTGTTTTAGTGAAATATATTTTTTTTTTACCTTATGCATGTTTCTGTTCTAAGTAATTTGTACTTTTAACTTTAGTGTGTGAGTGCTCCTTTTTTTGTTGTTATATGAAACCTGTTTTTGCTGCCCCCTTGGCAGGTGTAGTTGCCAGCAACTCACCGTAAAAATATAGTCACAATGTATAGAACATTGCAGTCTCTTGATGTTGATTCCATTGATTTTACGGTTTAAAAAAAAGATGTATTGTTAACCTGTTCACAAAAAAACTATGGAATTTACGGTAAGATACTGGCAGCTGTGGTTGCCAGGAATTCACCCTAAAACAAATTGATCCCAATTTTAGTGTTGCCAATCATTCCATCCCCAGGTGCATAGTGGGAGGAACCCAGAGTACCCAGAGAGAGCCAATTCAATCACAAGGGAGAACATGCAAACTTCACAAAGAAAGACCCCTAGCCCGGGAATTGAACCCAGGACCTTCTCACTGCAAGGTACAAGCACTAACCACTGTTTCCATTGTTCTGCCCTGTCACCAATACTAGTAACTGAAAAAATCCTTTGTTTCCATGACATGTAAGCGCGGTATATGAAGATTTTAACTTGAAAGTATTTGTACAACCTTTCATTGGACAACTCACAACGTGGCCTTCTGCAACATGTTCCTTGAAGTGAGTTATTAAAAATGGGCCTTAAATGCTCCGTATCTGTTAAATAATAGCTTGAAACCAGTTCCAGTTACAGAGCATTTAAGGGTAATTTTTAATAACTCACTTGAAGGAACATGTTGCGGAAGGCCATGTTGTCTGTTGTTCAGTGAAAGGTTGTACAAAGACTTTCAAGAGTCAAAATCCAGACAGGCGTTTTCTAACTGCTAGTATTGGTGACAGGGCAGCAGTGGTTAGTGCTCATGCCTTAATGTGAGAAGGTCCTGGGTTCGATTCCCGGGATCGGGGTCTTTCTATGTGGACTTTGCATGTTCTCACTGTGACTGCATGGGGTCCTTCTGGGTATTGCTGCTTCCTCCAAAGTCATGCACCTGAGGATAGGCTGACTGGCAACAATTTACATTTGTTTTATGGTGAATTCCAGGCAACCTCAGCTGCCAGTATTTTACATTAATTTCTTTTAGGTTTTTCATAAACAGATAAACAATGCATCAGTTTTTTTCATAGTAATTTTCCATAAGTAAAAACTGTTATCAACTGTAAAATTAACGGATTCAAGATCAACATACCGTGATGTTCTATACCAGTGGTTCTTAACTTTGTTGGAGGTACTGAACCCCTCCAGTTTCATATGTGCATTCACTGAACCCTTCTTTAGTGAAAAATATATATTTTTTTCAAATTCAAGACAAGGTTATGTGATTTTTTACTGGTGCACAAAATAAACCGTGCATGAACATCACCTTGTTCAAAGAACAAAACCAACCCAGTGCATGAACTTACAACAAATTATACGCCAGCAAATCAGTTTGACATCTGCTGTTGCCGTATCCATAATATGACGATAGGGAGAAGTTTTTATGTACACGATGAGTCGGGTGTGGCTTGACTTCCGCGGTGGAGGATCCACCGAACCCCTGAGGCCGACTCACCAAACCCCTAGGGTTCGATTGAACCCAGGTTAAGAACCACTGTTCTATACATTGTAACTGTATTTTTACGGTGAATTCCTGGAAACTACAGCTGCCGGTATTTTACTGTAAATTGTGCAAACATTTTTTTTACATTGCACTCTTGCAAGATATATTTTATTCTCAATAGGTTTTTAGCTGGTTAAATGAAGGAAAATTAAAATTGAAACGAAAAGTTAGCTTCAACCTGGATAATGGGTTTCTCAAGCGCTATATAAATATAATTTACTTTGCTCACACTGTACATTGTTACATGTTATTTCTGCTTCATTTACACAAGAAACAAACATAAGACTTTTTTTCCGCAAGTACCACCTCAGAAAAAACTTGCCTCTCCAAGTACCACCATAATGACCAACAGTAAAATACAGTAGCATAATAAGCCTAAGTATTCATTAAAGAACAAGGCATAGACTTTATTTAACAAGTATGTTTAATATTTTCCGCCACTGTAACATAATACATTACACACAATTTGAACAGTAACACTGTGTTTGAATAAAGGAAAATAAAACACTGTACTTTAATCAAGTGATTATTTGGCGTACCACAGTTTGAGAATCACTGCTTTAGTAATTTTTGCACTCTGTTTAAAAACAAATGGAATACAATTGCAAGGGACTGGTTTAATATGCGTGAACTGCTGCGGTTGCGATACTTGCCGTTGTTTGGGAAAGGTGCAGTCAAGAGGTGAATAAAAAATACACAGTGTCTTTATCTCAACAACAACATAGAAAACAACTGAATCGGTAAATCGGTTGGCGAGAACAAGCTGTCGAGAAGCCCTGAGAGAATGTTGTAGCCACAGTCCAAGAAGATGGTTGGAGAGCGCATCAAAGCGGCACACCGTCTGACAAGTCTGAATGGTTGGAGCTGAAGCTGGTGATGTAAAGGAGCTGTGGAGGAACTGACTCTGGAGGCTCACTAACAACCTGGGGAGGGAAAACAAACGACAGTTGCAGCCACCTTGCTAATGATGATGACAATAATGTCAGTAATAAAGCTGTCTTGACATACTGCACCTCTACTTTACGCTTTTCATCTCTATTGCATGGCGACTAGGGCTGTGAATCTTTGGGTGTCCCACGATTCGATTCAATATCGTTTCTTGGGGTCACGATTCGATAATATATCGATTTTTTACATTCGATTCGATTCTCGATTCAAAAACGATATTTTTCCGATTCAAAATGATTATGTATTCATTCAATACATAGGATTTCAGCAGGATCTACCCCAGTCTGCTGACATGCTAGCAGAGTAGTACATTTTTGTAAAAAGCTTTTATAATTGTAAAGGATTGCAATATTGTAAATGTGTTTGAACTATTAAACGAACCAAAAATATGACTTATTTTATCTTTGTGAAAATGTTGGACACAGTGTGTTGTCAAGCTTATGAGATGCGCTGCAAGTGTAAGCCACTGTGACACTTTTTTTTTATTTTTATAAATGTCTAATGATAATGCCAATGAGGGATTTTTAATCACTGCTATGCTGAAATTATAACTAATATTGATACTGTTGTTGATAATATTCATTTTTGTTTCACTACTTTTGGTTTGTTCTGTGTCATGTTTGTGTCTCCTCTCAATTGCTCTGTTTATTGCAGTTCTGAGTGTTGCTGGGTCAGGTTTGGTTTTGGAATCGGATTGCATTGTTATGGTATTGCTGTTTAGTGGTTTGTTGGATTGATTAAAAAAAAAAAAAAATAGAAAATTTTTTTTTATCGATTTTAAAAAAATTAGAATCGATTCTGAATCGCACAACATAAACAATTAGATTCGTATTTGAATCGATTTTTCCCCACACCCCTAATGGCGACCATGTTTGTGAGATGTGTGCAAAGTACATCATCAGTACAAAGTGAACATTGCACCTTATCATAACTTGAAATCTTTTCAAATCCATTCAGCTCAACTGTTTAGTATTTACTCATAAGAACCAACAATAGGTAGGCCTGTGCGATCCAACACACATGTTCATGAAATCAAGAAATAATTAAAGCATAAAGCATAAAATCATCCTCGATTAAAAATGATTTAGTAATTTAATATAATTTTACAATAAATCAATTAATGACACATTTAACAACACGTTTATGTATTTATTCCAATTATAATTAGTTATTGACAGATTTAAGTCATTATTTAAAGATTATTTATTTATTTATTTTTGTCCCATTTGACTGTCTATAACAAAGATGTCAAACATGCGGGTTAAATCCGGCCCGCCAGACATGGCCGGCTCTACGCAGGGGCAAGAGGGGGCAGATCCCCCTTAAATAAATGTCTTGCCCCCTCAAATCAAAATTTGAGAAAGCAAATTTGAATAAACTCACAAAATTACTACATTACAAGTTGACAAAATCTATCTGCACTAGCGGAAAAATCCGCCGAAAAAGGGACACACACGATATAGTAGTGTCGGCTTCCCTCTCATCCCTCCCTCCGCTGTGCGTGTATTCACCATTCCACAGGCTGCGCAGCAGACACACCCGCTCACACCTCTCAGTCCTCAGTAAACATCCAATCACTGTTGCAGTATGAAAGTAAAAGTAAAGGAAAAGTTGTCTACATTTATCATATACTTGTTAGGATGGGTGTATTTGTGTAGTCTTATCTGTCATAAACACGTTTATCGTTGCGGACTTTCGGTGCTACGGAGTTCCTTTTTTTTTTTTTTTACAAGTTGACGAGAGCAGTGACAGCGGAGGCTCTGAGCAGCAGTGGTTTGGAAGGCAGAGAGCCTCCACTGTCCCTGTAACAAGCTACAAGTCATTTATGATGCTGTTAATGACGGTAAAAATGAAACATAAGGTATATATCCTGCTTAGCAGTCCTCCTCTGCTGTCCTCTGTTCAGAGCGGAGTCCCTAGCAACGGCCCCTTTTACTTAGCAACGGTCTGGCAATCGACTGCTGGAATTCTTTTTCTGTTGTTTTTCTTGTAATTCTACATAGTCAACCTTTAATGTTTCAATCTACATTTTGTAATAAACAAATTATAAGTTTCATTTGATATGACCAAGACACCTAAAAACAAAAACACAGCCGTTTTCATCAATTTACAAGCTAGTGGGCAACACACATACGTTGGAGTGAATGCATTTTGTGCCCAGATGAGTGCCCACGTCCACTGCATGTGACAAACTGAAGACAAGTGACCTGTGTCTGACAGACCCCTACGTAAAGCCCCGCCCCAGGCTGTAGTCCTGTACTGTTGTTGTTTTTCTTCATGTAATCACAGCGGGTTTTTTCTGTTGTTATTCAAGCTTACTTATTTTCTGCTCCAGCTTCCAGCATCTCACAAAGAAACAGTTAATGCTCTGTAATGCATCCATTTTTCAGAGCATTTAAAAAGTTTAGTCCTGCTCCTGCGTGTAATAGTAGCAATGATGCTACTGCTAGTACATCAGGGATAGCAGCTAGCAATACTGCACCTTTAGCACCAGCAAGCACTGTTTCTCCTGAACCAGCTCCCTCCGTCCCCCCAACAAGCGCTCCCCCAGTGACTTAAATGGCAACGCACCATCTCAGCCAATAATGGGTGGCTACCCAAAGCGTGCATTTGGTACAACATTAAGATCATTCAATCCTGCCTGGTACCGCACACGACCATGGCTAGAGTATTCTGTGGTGCGAGACGCCTGCTTCTGTTTCCCCTGTCAGAAATATGGCAGCGCTGTTAATGTTCAGCCACGCTTCCGTCAGTCTACCCCAGGGCAGCTGTGGCTACAGATGTAGCTTACCACCACCAGGTGTGAATGAATGATGGGTTCCCACTTCTCTGTGAGCGCTTTGAGTATATAATAATAGAAAAGCGCGATATAAATCTAATCCATTATTATTATTATTATTATCTTGAATGGGGTTGTGCTGGAAATTGTAATTTCCCCTCGGGGATTAACAAAAGTATTTCTGATTCTGATTCTGATTCTGATTCTGATTCTGATTCTGATTCTGATGGTAAAGCGGGGCTGCGACTCCTCCCCTTCGACCCAACGTAAAAAAAAAACCAGGATTGGTAACCTCACTTAAAATGCTGCACCCTGATATAGTTCTGTGAAAATGACTGTCTTCTGTAGCAAATTTAAAGAGAGTGAAGAGTGGAAATGACAAATTAGGTAGTTGATACTTAGAAGCATTTTTATTTTATGCTTATTTTATTTTTTTGTTCAATCCTCGATGGACTGAGACTTAAAGTTTAATTGCTTTGTAGATACACTGAGATGAGGTCTAAATTCATTGCGTTCTTCATGTTGGTTTTGCACCTGCACCAATTTCTTCCTTAGAATTTTCAACTAACTTGAAGTGTTTTGTCAAGAGGATTATTTGTGATATGTACATTTTGACAATGTGCTTGTTCCATTTTGGGCCGAAATCAAACAAAGAAAACAATCTCAAGTTGGCGTAGTTGTATTTTTAAGTTATCATGCCATGATTTTACCCGTCCGGCCCACGTGGGAATCGAATTTCCACCATGCGGCCCCTGAGCTAAAATGAGTTGGACACTTCTCGTCTATTATCTATTACCAGAACTACTGTTTATTATTGTGCAGACCGGCAGGGGCGTAGCACCAAAATCTGGGCCCCCATACCAGCCTAAACTGACACTGTAAAGATTTACAAGGATTTCACAGTATATATTTCACAATAAAACATTATAATCAAAATGTACTGTAATATTACAGCAAATGTCTGTAAAAAATGACAATACCATTACATTTCACAGCAAAATACTGTAATCATGGTCCTCGATAATATCACACAATTGAGTGGTGGTTTTATGCTGGTAAAGCGGGAGAGTAATAAACTATCACACTAAAATTGTGAAGTTGAATTATTTAGTTGTAAATTTTATGTAATTAACTGTAAACCCATGGCTCTGCAGTTGCAGTAAATTGCTGTAAAGATAAATGTTACTGTGAAACTAATGCAATTATTAGCCAGTTATTTGCTGTGAATTTACAAATGAATATTTAAAATGTCGTTGCCTATTACACAAAGTTTGGTATGTTTACGTCATGCACTAAAAAAACTAATAGTTACATAAATTCGGTGGAAGGAAGCTTCTTAAAACATACGTAAAAAACGTTTTTTTTTTGTTGTTGTTGTTTTTTTACAAAAATGTGCAAACACATTCAATGCAAAGTGCCCAGAACTTGAATAATCATATAAGTTGTCATTATTTACTTATTGTTCACTAATACAACATATTAGTATAAATCTGTAAAATGTTCTTCTACTTTAGAGTGTAAAATATAGATTATCTGTATAGGACTGTCATTGGTGGCCAATATGAATCACAATAATACATCATTGTTATTTTGATTATGTTTTTGTTTTGTTTTTTTGATAGAGGGTATAAGTCTTATACATTCTTCAATTGATTCAATCAACCCTATTATTTAGCTTTCACAACTATATTAATTCTATATTAAAATTTATGACATCTTTTTTTTATAACTTACACATTTAAATGTCAGAGAATTGAAATGTTTAGTTTTACAAAAGCAGATAATGAGATAGCAATGTATTTTTGTTCTTTTTAGATTGTGCAGAAAGTCCTAATATGTTGAGATTGGTATGAAAATGTTTCTGCACTGAGAGGTTATTCCAACAAACTCAGAAACTAAAATGGTTGTTAAATTATGTTATATGAAAATGCAAACATAAATTATTACAGTTATTGAGAATAAAGCTCTGTTACTATATATTACTCCAGTATGAATCTGAAGAATATTCTCCAATGTGGTGTGGATTAATGGGGATCCTTAATAAACTAAACTAAATATTACCAATTCTTATTTGTAATGTAGAATGTTGTTGATGTTTACTCACGTAATCCAACTTTTTCTCTCTGTATATGTCATCCTTGTCAATAAATGTCAGCATGATCCAGTCACAAAAAATGGTGCACTGATAGAACGAGAAGAACATTTTGTTTGTGTCAGAACGTGTTTTTCATCATTTTGATAAATGATGAAAAAATGGTAAAGCTCACAATCCCCACTGAAGTCAAGGCAGTCACTGTGCTGATGATGGTTGGGATTGGGCTAAATTTACCTGCCTGTAATAATTGTAACATAGTAATTCATGCAGAAATATCTGGAATTAGATTTTTTTTTTTTAAAACAAACTTTTCTTACTTGTCCATGAACAATGATGTCCAAGCGGATGCCGTAGGCTTTGATAAGTGTCCGAGACTCCTTCCCGTCTTTGTGGTAGTATTTTGCAAACCTTGGTGATGAAGATGTTTAGGGTAAAAATACACAACCACAATCTTCCAATTTTTAGGATTATGCTATAGCAGTTAAGAGCCACCAGGACAAAAAATCATCAGGGAATGAAACGTGAACATATAGTAAGTATGACAAATTGTTCACCGAAATGAAACCCTGAACTTAGAAACAGCAACAATCGCAACTTGGGTTGTCTCAGAAGATGTTTCACCGCTCATCTGAGCAGGCAAGCTAAGTCTATGAACATGAACTGATGAAGCCTACTCGGATGAGCGGCGAAACGTCTTCAAAGACAAACCAAATAGTCCAGTTGTGATCGATTGAATGCCCTGAGATGTCAATGACCTGGATAAAGGACAACATCCATAGACAAACAACAACAATGGGGGGGGGGAAAATCCATTTAGAGTAATACAAAAAAGCTGTGGCCAAAAAACAGCAAAACTTTACCCGAAAGCTCGAAAAATTCCCCAATATACACTGAGAATAAAACTAAAGGAAAAGTTAAATTTACCTGCAATAGTATCCAGAGTTGGCCTGATCCTTTCTGAGATCAAGACGCCTGAAGGAATATTTGGGCTTGCAACGGGAAGGATCCAGATCCAGGTCACAGTTCCAATTTATGAAAACACCAATCACTCCTCCCTGAAAAATTACCATAAAACCATGTACTACTGTATGTATCTGTGGAAATCCATCCATCCATCCATTTTCTACCGCTTACTCCCTTTGGGGTCGCGTCGGGCGCAGGTGCCTATCTCAGCTACAATCGGGCGGAAAGCGGTGTACACCCTAGACAAGTCGGCACCTCATCGCAGGGCCAACACAGATAGACAGACATCATTCACACTCACATTCACACACTAGGGCCAATTTTAGTGTTGCCAATCAACTTATCCCCAGGTGCATGTCTTTGGAGGTGGGAAGAAGCCGGAGTACCCGGAGGGAACCCACACAGTTACGGGGAGGACATGGAAACTCCACACAGAAATATCCCAAGCCCGGGATTGAACCCAGGACTATTCAGGACCTTAGTATTGTGAGGCAGACGCACTAACCCCTTCACCACTGTGCTGCCTCTGTGGAAATCATGTTTATTATTTATTCTACACAATCCAATACAAAAGCTGGCTCTTACGGAAATACATTGGGAAATATTTGGCTTTCATGGCTCTGTCAGCCAAAAAGGTTCCGACCCCTGTGTTAGAGGTTGATTGCTGACCTACGACTTATACGCGATATGAAAACAGCTTTTGAAAATTACAAAAATTACAGAATGTTAACATATCTATAGTCAAATAAAATAGAGCAACACCAACACAATGCCAGCTTTGCAACACTTAAGATAGAAATGTCATTGAGAAGACATACAAATACAATACTTATTAATTACAATATTAAAAAAAGAAAAAACACAAATTCATGAAAGCTACAGTATCAATAATAGTTGTTTATTGTTTATTCTTTAAGAAAAAGTGCCCCCCAAAAATTGTCTTTTTAAAAAAAATAAATCAATTCTTGAAAATTATGATTTAATCAAAATAAATAAAAATCACGATTTGAATGTGAATCAATTTTTTCGGAGCACTCTTAACTACCACTAACCGTCCTGCAGAGCTCACTGAAGTTCTCCCGGGCTTGATGGGCAATATATCCTAGTCGGAAATTTGGACAGTAGGGCTCCTTCTCCTCATCGTACTGACATCTGCTGAGGTATTTGTGCATGTTGCGCTTGTTTGAAGCATCTTTAATATTACCCCTGTCGGAAGGGAAGAAAGATTCTAAAGTCACTGCTATGATCAGTGTGTGTGTGTGTGTGTGTGTGTGCGTGTGTGCGTGTGTGTGTGTGTGTGTGTGTGTGTGTGTGTGTGTGTGTGTGTGTGTGTGTGTGTGTGTGTGTGTGTGACATCATGGACATGTGTGTGTGTGTGTGTGTGTGTGTGTGTGTGTGTGTGTGTGTGTGTGTGTGTGTGTGTGTGTGTGTGTGTGTGTGTGTGTGTGTGTGTGTGACATCATGGACATGTGTGTGTGTGTGTGACATCATGGACATGTGTGTGTGTGACATCATCGACGTACGTGTGTGTGTGTGTGTGTGTGAGACATTATTGACATGTGTGTGTGGGTGTGTGACATCAACGTCATGTGTGTGTGTGACATCATGGAAATGTGTGTGTGTGTGTGTGTGTGTGTGTGTGTGTGTGTGTGTGACATCATGAATGTGTGTGTGACATCATGGACATGTGTGTGTGTGTGTGACATCATGGACATGTGTGTGTGTGACATCATGGACATGTGTGTGTGTGTGTGTGTGTGTGTGTGTGTGTGTGTGTGTGTGTGTGTGTGTGTGTGTGTGTGTGTGTGTGTGTGTGCGTGTGTGTGTGTGTGACATCTTGGACATGTGTGTGTGTGTGTGTGACATCATGGACGTGTGTGTGTGACATCATCGACGTACGTGTGTGTGTGTGTGTGTGTGTGTGTGTGTGTGTGTGTGTGTGTGTGTGTGTGTGTGTGTGTGTGTGTGCGTGTGTGTGTGTGTGTGTGAGACATTATCGACGTGTGTGTGTGGGTGTGTGACATCAACGTCGTGTGTGTGTGACATCATGGACATGTGTGTGTGTGTGTGTGTGAGACATTATCGACGTGTGTGTGGGTGTGTGTGAGACATTATCGACATGTGTGTGTGTGTGTGACATCATGAATGTGTGTGTGACATCATGGACATGTGTGTGTGTGTGACATCATGGACGTACGTGTGTGTGTGTGTGTGTGTGTGTGTGTGTGTGTGTGTGTGTGTGTGTGTGTGTGTGTGTGTGTGTGTGTGTGTGCGTGTGTGTGTGTGTGTGTGAGACATTATCAACATGTGTGTGTGGGTGTGTGACATCAACGTCGTGTGTGTGTGACATCATGGACATGTGTGTGTGTGTGTGAGACATTATCGACATGTGTGTGTGTGACATCATCAACATGCATATGACATCATTGACATGTGTGTGTGTGACATCATCGACGTGTGTGACATCATCGACATGTGTGTGTGACATCATTAAAATGTGTGTGTGTGACGTCATCGACATGTGTGTGTGTGACATCATCGACATGTGTGTGTGTCTGTGACATCGTTAACATGTGTGTGTGTGTGTGTGTGTGTGTGAGACATCATCAACATGTGTGTGTGACATCATCGACATGTGTGTGTGTGTGTGACATCATCGACATGTGTGTTTGTGTGACATCATCGACATGTGTGTGTGTGTGTGTGTGTGTGTGTGTGTGTGACATTATCGACATGTGTGTGTCGGTGTGTGACATCAACGTCATGTGTGTGTGTGACATCATGGACATGTGTGTGTGTGTGTGTGTGTGACATGATGGACGTGTGTGTGTGTGACATCATCGACGCGTGCGTGTGTGTGTGTGTGTGTGTGTGTGTGTGTGTGAGTGAGACATTATCGACATGTGTGTGTGGGTGTGTGACATCAACGTCATGTGTGTGTGTGACATCATGGACATGTGTGTGTGTGTGTGTGTGTGTGACATCATGAATGTGTGTGTGTGTGTGTGTGACATCATGGACGTGTGTGTGTGAGACATCATCAACATGTGTGTGTGACATCATCGACGTGTGTGTGTGTGACATCATCGACGTGTGGGTGTGTGTGTGTGAGAGACATTATCGACATGTGTGTGTGACATCATCGACGTGTGTGTGTGTGTGTGTGTGTGTGTGTGTGTGTGTGTGTGTGTGTGACATCATGGACATGTGTGTGTGTGTGTGACATCATGGACATGTGTGTGTGTGACATCATGGACATGTGTGTGTGTGTGTGTGTGTGACATCATGGACATGTGTGTGTGTGTGTGACATCATGGACGTGTGTGTGTGTGACATCATCGACGTACGTGTGTGTGTGTGTGTGTGTGTGTGTGTGAGACATTATCGACATGTGTGTGTGGGTGTGTGACATCAACGTCATGTGTGTGTGTGACATCATGGACATGTGTGTGTGTGTGTGTGTGTGTGTGTGTGTGTGTGTGTGTGTGTGTGTGTGTGTGTGTGTGTGTGTGTGTGTGTGACATCATGAATGTGTGTGTGACATCATGGACATGTGTGTGTGTGTGTGACATCATGGACATGTGTGTGTGTGACATCATGGACATGTGTGTGTGTGTGTGTGTGTGTGTGTGTGTGTGTGTGTGTGTGTGTGTGTGTGTGTGTGTGTACCTCAGCACTCCAAACTTTGGGAAGCGTATGGAGTTTCTGATGAATACTGTGAAATTGATGGCTTCCACCAAAGCTGGTTCTCTGTAAGAATTACACACGTTTATTTACACATTCAATATTGCAATACATGACCCAACAGGCTCAAAAACAGCTTTTACCATCAAGCTGTGAAATGCATTCCTCCACCCACAATGTTAACACCTGTAGCTGTAATATTAGGGATGTGCCGATTTCTACTGAAAAAACGTTGCCGATCCCCTCTGGTTGATAGTGTATTTGTTTTTAGTCTGCCAGCTGACAAGCAACTAGCAGCTGATCATGTGTCTCCAAACATAGTACAGAGCCGCTCCTCTAAGCCAGCTGTTCTCAACCTTTTTTCAGTGATGTACCCCCTGTGAACATTTCTTTAATTCAAGTACCCCCTAATCAGAGCAAAGCATTTTTGGTTGAAAAAAAGAGATAAAAAAGTAAAATACAGCACTATGTCATCAGTTTCTGATATATTAAATTGTATAACAGTGCAAAATATTGCTCATTTGTAGTGGTCTTTCGTCTTTCTTGAACTATTTGGGAAAAAAAGATATAAAAATAACTAAAAACATGTTGAAAAATAAACAAGTGATTCATCCATCCATCCATTTTCTACCGCTTATTCCCTTTCAATAATAAATAAATATTTTTACACATAGAAGTAATCATCAACTTAAAGTGCCCTCTTTGGGGATTGTAATAGAGATCCATCTGGATTCATGAACTTAATTCTGAACATTTCTTCACAAAAAAATAAATCTTTAACATCAATATTTATGAAACATGTCCACAAAAAATCTAGCGTCAACACTGAATATTGCATTGTTGCACATCTTTTCACAGTTTATGAACTTACATTCATATTTTGTTGAAGTTATTCATTAAATATATTTATAAAGGATTTTTGAATTGTTGCTATTTTTAGAATATTTAAAAAAAAATCTCACATACACCTTGGCATACCTTCAAGTACCCCCAGGGGTACGCGTACCCTCATTTGAGAACCACTGCTCTAAGCTAACAATAATTACCTACATCATAGCAAATAAACTAAATCTCTCGCGATTTATTTATTTATTAATTTGAATTAGGACAATGCATATTCATCAACATAGAGCAACAACGTAAATATGCTGGAGTTAGCAGAATAGCTCATTTTCATCCTTTGTCCTGAGGCAGGTTAATACAGTAAACATTCAACAGGTCATGATACAAAAGAATACATCGATCACAATACATTACACATTACAAGCATACCATAAGCACAAACGATGGATCAAAAAAACAAACAATAAAAACGAGTGAATAATCTAATTGTGCGTGCATGTCTGATTAGTTTTCAACCACTGTTTAAGTGCAGTTTTAAATGTTAGATAGGTGTCACAGTTTCTGACATGAACTGGCAGCCTGGCTGTTCCATGACTGATAGACCCCACCATTTGGCCAAATTTAGTCCTGCGCCTTTGTACGGTGCAGTTACGTACAACATCAAATACTTTGTCATTATCAAATATTTAATAAATGATATATAAATAACTACCTTAGTTTAAATATTGTGTTGATATAGTTAAACTGTCAACACCACTCATCTTAAATACAGTACAGGACAAAAGTTTGGACACACCTTCTCATTCAATGTATTTTCTTTTTTTTCATGACTATTTACAAACCCCGTTTCCATATGAGTTGGGAAATTGTGTTAGATGTAAATAAAAACGGAATGCAATTATTTGCAAATCCTTTTCAACCCATATTCATTTGAGTGCACTACAAAGACAAGATATTTGATGTTCAAACTCATAAACTTAATTTTTTTTTGCAAATAATCAGTAACTTTAGAAATTGATGCCAGCAACATGTGACAAAGAAGTTAGGAAAGCTGTCAATAAATACTGATAAAGTTGAGGAATGCTCATCAAACACTTATTTGGAACATCCCACAGGTGTGCAGGCCAATTGGGAACAGGTGGGTGCCATGATTGGGTATAAAAGCAGCTTCCATTAAATGCTAAGTAATTCACAAACAAGGATGGGGCGAAGGTCACCAATTTGTAAGCAAATTGTCGAACAGTTTTAGAACAACATTTCTCAACGAGCTATTGCAAAAAATTTAGGGATTTTACCATTTACGGTCCGTAAAATCATCAAAAGGTTTAGAGAATCTGGAGAAATCACTGCACGTAAGCGATGATATTACGGACCTTTGATTTCTCAGGCGGTACTGCATCAAAAACCGACATCAGTGTGTAAAGGATATCACTACATGGGCTCAGGAACACTTCTTAAAACCACTGTCAGTAAGTACAGTTGGTTGCTACATCTGTAAGTGCAAGTTAAAACTCTGCTATGCAAAGTAAAACCTATTTATCAACCACACCAAGGAACGCCCCTGGCTTCGCTGGGTCCGAGCTCATCTAAGATGGACTGATGCAAAGTGGAAAAGTGTTCTGTGGTCTGACGAGTCCACATTTCAAATTATATTTGGAAACTGTGGACGTGGTGGCCTCCGGAACAACGAGGAAAATAACCATCCGGATTGTTATAGGCGCAAAGTTCAAAAGCCAGCATCTGTGATGGTATGGGGATGTGTTAGTGCCCAAGGCATGGGTAACTTACACATCTGTGAAGGCACCATTAATGCTGAATGGTCCATACAGGTTTTGGAGCAACATATGTTGTCATCCAAGCAACGTTACCATGGACGCCCCTGCTTATTTCAGCAAGAAAACGCCAAGCCACGTGTTACAACAGCGTGGTTTCATATTAAAAGAGTGCGGGTACTTTCCTGGCCCGTCTGCAGTCCAGACCTGTCTCCCATCGAAAATGTGTGGCGCATTATGAAGCGTAAAATACGACAGCGGAGACCCCGGACTGTTGAACGACTGAAGCTCTACATAAAACAAGAATGGGAAAGAACTCCAATTTCAAAGCTTCAACAATTAGTTTCCTCAGTTGCCAAACCTTTATTGAGTGTTGTTAAAAGAAAAGATGATGTAACACAGTGGTGAACATGCCCTTTCCCAACTACCTTGGCTCGTGTTGCAGCCATGAAATTCTAAGTTAATTATTATTTGCAGAAAAAAATTAAGTTTATGAGTTTGAACATCAAATATCTTGTCTTTGTAGTGCACTCAACTGAATATAGGTTGAAAAGGATTGACAAATCATTGTATTCCGTTTCTATTTACATCTAACACAATTTCCCAACTCATATGGAAACGGGGTTTGTACATTGTAGATTGTCATTGAAGGCATCAAATGATGAATGAACACATGTGGAGTTATGTACTTAACAAAAAATGGTGACATCACTGAAAACCATTTTTATATTCGAGTTTCTTCAAAATAGCCACCCTTTGCTCTGATTACTGCTTTGCACACTCTTGGCATTCTCTCGATGAGCTTCAAGAGGTAAAGTAAAGTAAAAGTACCAATGATTCTCACACACACACTAGGTGTGGTGAAATTTGTCATCTGCATTCGATCCATCCCCTTATGCACCCCCTGGGAGGTGAGGGGAGCAGTGGGCAGCAGCGGTGTCGCGCCTGGGAATCATTTTATGGTGGTTTAACCCCAAATTCCAACCCTTGATGCTGAGTGCCAAGCAGGGAGGCAACGGATCCCATTTTTTTTTATAGTCTTTGGTATGACTCGGCTGGGGTTTGAACTCCCAACATACCGATCTCAGGGCGGACACTCTAACCACTAGGCCACTGAGTAGGTAGTCACCTGAATCTGTTTCCCAACAGTCTTGATCCTCTTAAAGCTAATCGAGAGAATGCCAAGAGTGTGCAAAACAGTACATTTTATAATATATACCCTGTTCCTCTATATTTTATTTTAACGTATTTCCTTGAATTGCCGCAGGGCATATAGTATGCTCCTGCCTTGAATTACTGCCGGGTCAAACTCGCTTCGCAAAATAATTAGCGCATGTTTAGTATTACCGCCTGGTCAAACTTGTGACGTCACGAGTGACACTTCTCCTGTCCTCATTTTCAAAATGGAGGAGGCTGATTTCAATACCGGTAATTTGAAATTTTATAAAGGGAAGAAGATTAAGAGCTATTCAGTAGGATTTAAGGCCCAAGATTACATCACACTCAAATGTTTACTGTATGCCTTGGGTAAGTGCTGGAGTGAGAAAAAGTTTTAAAATAATTAGTGCATGCTTACTTTTACCGCATGCCTTTGGTAAGTGCAGGAATGAGAAGAGGTTTTAAATTAATTAGTGCCCCGGCGGCAATTCAAGGAAATACGGTACTTCAATTAACTTGATAATTTACTTAAACGAATAGTAAGAACACACATAATTGTAGGTCATTGTTTTTTGTTTAAGAGAGGCCACTTTGCAGTCTCGGGCCTGCGTTTTATCCTTCCATTGCTAATTCATGAATACTTGAAAGCTGATTTTCGAATTTGTTTAGTCCTCCATATTCATGTTGATGATTAAAGCTATAACAAAGGTCATAGTCCCAATCAAGAGGAATAAAATACGAGCTTTAGAGCATCAAACACATACATGTTTTAGCTACACATACTTATTTTCAAAATCAACATTAAAAATATCCAGGCAAAGTGTTCTGTTGCTTTCTGAGTTCCTGCTGGACCAGTTATGTTTCTTTTTGCCTGGTACCTAATTTATTGACCTTCTGCATGCCATTTGCTGGCCTTCTCAGCATCCTGGGATCACTAAAACTGTTGTGTAATTTACTCTAAAACATGTTGAGTTTGTGATTTGTATTTTTCATGTTTTGCATTGAGTGCCCCATAAATATTTAATTTTGTAGAATATTTTTTCTGAAAAACTAAGTGAAATCCCTTTTAATGTGTCACAACAGAGGAAAGTGCTACTTTGCATTGGAAATCAATAGTGAAAGTAGCCATTAAACTAGAAATGCATGGTCGTAAATGGCCACAATGTATCCCACAGGACATCCTCCAATGCAGGATCTCTCAAACATGACCCAACTAAAAATGTGGTTTCTTCCTCAGAGCCAATCCTACTAAGACATACTGAAATATACAATAAACTACAAACTTTGTAAAAATAAAGAACCTAAGCAACATGAATGTACTCTTACTACCAACGACGCCCCCCAAAAATGAACAGTCTCAACTCTGGGTTTGGCAAACGCTGCTGAAATTATTTATGATCCTGTATTTATAGGTACCTCCAAAAGTTCCACAATAATACCTTTTGTCTTTTAAATGATTTTAAAACTCCACAAAAAGGCTGTCAAAGGTGCTGCCGGGGACGATTTTTGGTCTGTACTGTAGCTTGTTACATATTCGCCCCAAGTATAGGCGAATGTGGTCTAAAATCTATATTGTAATACACATTGCAGCCTCCTGATGATATATATCAGAATATATTATTTGGCATGTAAACGATAATAGAACCATTTCAAAATTGGTTACAAAGGCTCACAATTTGGTACAACTTGGCTGCTGACATATTTTGTCATTTCTGTTTGTATTACTTGTCGAAGCTATTATTAATCTACTTGTTAATGTATTGTTATTATCTGGTTACTTTTTGCTGTAACATGTTTCTATCTACACTTCTGTTCCAATGTAATAAACATGTATGCTTCTGTTATTTGGATACTTAACATTAGTTTTGGTCGATACTACAAATGTAGGTATCGATCCAATACCAAGTAGTTACAGAGGCAATAAAAATATTAATACTGATACTTAAAATGTTCAATATCATTGAATGATAAATATTTTGACTACAAATATACTAAGACAAAATAAAAATGGCATTGTATCGATATCAACTCAATATTTACATTATTTCCTAATATTGGTTCTGATTCAAATACTTTGATTTTTGCCCTTAAAGCCCTTGTGAGACTATTTCCTGAGAGTGTAAATAATAAAAACAAAATATGTTTTCATGATAAGAAATATACATCCAACCACTGAAGTATCGATCATATACTGCTTATATACTTGATATTATGACTGTCGATATTTGTATTGATTCTCCCACCTTTGTTTACATTCATGAGCGCTAGCGTGCGGGTAAAATATCCTCCTACGTAGTGTCGTGTAGCTTGTTTTGCTATTCGTCGTCCTCCAGTGATGATGGTACTTGGAGGCAAGGATTGCTGACTTTAAAGTGGCTTTGCACTGTGGAGGGACATTAGGATTAAGAATGCGTTTGTTTGCTTGTTGCCATCAAATTTGCGTAACAGAGCTAGAATGTGTCATTGACATGAATATCATCACGATGTAACATTGGCATTAAAAGCTGTATCGTCGACCTAATGTCTGTCATTTATACCGTATATCATCTATATCACGCAACAATATCCCCCAGCTATTTTCTTTTAAATTGAGTCATTAAAAAATGCAATTTATCATTATATGTATATACTGTATATACGTACCAATGACTCGATTTAAAGATGTTGTTTTGTTCAGATCTGGTTGGTTATTACGATCTTTAATGAACGAAATGTAAATTAAAGTGCCCCCCTGACATTTTTGTATGAGAAACAAATTCAGCCCAAAAAAATCCAATCTGAGTTTTGTGCAAAAAAACAAATTGTGTCTGCAATGATGGCAAACAAGTGACGATAAATCCAATATATCAAAAATATAGTGCGCATTGGAAGATATTTTTATTACGAATTGCATGATTTTTTTAATTCAGGTGCATTTTTTCACTTTATTGACTATAAATATTGCAAAGCTAATTATAGTGTAGGCGTGGAACTTCACCCTCCTTACCGCTGCACAGCATACTCCTCAATAGGGCACCACGTTTGGATCTCACAGGTTTTAAAGGTGCGGTTGTAATATCGAATGCACCTTCCAGTCCGCCGACCTGTGTGACCAACATAACTAAAAATACAGAAGTTTCTTGAAATACTTCATAATTAAAAATGAAGAGCATACCGTGGCCATCAAAGTCCACCTCTCCTTGGACACAGTCTGAGTCCCTTGAGCAGTTGGCTTTTGCAACCCCAAAATACTGGAACCAAAGAAAAGTGTTTTTACCACATGAAATCATTGAGTTCTACTCTTTGACACAAGGACAGCTACCTCGGCGCAGGTTCCCGGCTTCTGGTCATATGTGACTTCTCGTCTCAGTATTGTACTGATGACATCACCACCCTACAAGAGTGAGGTCACAATAAGATTATGTGAACCTCCAAGATGCAACGTATGTGTGGTATACTGTGGCTTCTGCACCTCTGATGGTCGAACATATTCCACAGTGTCCAGGATTTGATCGCCACGAATCGCTGAGCCTTTCATGCGAGTGTAAACAGAGCTTTCAGGACGTGTTTCGCTCTCTTGGTACGCTTTCTGACTTATGAACACGTACCTTGAGAACACAAACAACAACACTTCTGATGATGATGATAATCATGACACTCTTCTATCATTTCTGTGCATCTGAGACCTGCAACAGCTCCAATCGGCGTCATTATAACAATAACAGATGACAAAAAATTTAGAAAATGTTTAAATAGTGCAAATAATATCTCATTGTCTGGCGTTTTGTGTTGTTAATTGTGTTGCATGCAATCAGAAAATGATTATTACACAATTATAAAGCTTACCAGACAAAGTAGGTGATGACAATAAACTGAACTCCTCTGTATATGACTCCAAGAGTTGTGTTTTTAACCACCATGATCTTTGGGGTCTCATAATCCCAGAAACCAAGAAAATAGTCTTTTAAAAATGCAAGGAATCCCATAATTGATTTATAAAATACCTTCTCGCCGAAAATTTGATTTGATGTCTTTAAATTTCCATTGATATATTCCTCTACGTTCTCTGCCTCTCCACCCTGCTCCAGTCTGCATGTCCTTCATGCATCACTGTGCTTAGCCCAACCAGAACATATGAGGGGGTGGGGCTACATTGCAGTGTATAGATAGATCTATTGTACTTTAACCTGATGGTCTCTTTGTTTAGGTCATTTTAGTCTGGAGCTCATTTTTTTCAAATATTTCCTATATGCACTTTGATATTTCTAATCAATAATTAACAATATTTAATTCATGAAATCTAGTAAATTGTCACACAAGCATGAACTCACACATAAGCAGTAATTGCACAAACCATTGTAATATGAAAACGTAACTAAATATATTATATCAATGTTATATTAAAGGTATTTCAGAGCCCAAAAAAAGTCTGCGGGCTATAGAGCGTTTTCTATTCGGGCTCCAGTACACTGGAATGCCCTCCCGGTAACAATTAGAGATTCTACCTCAGTAGAAGCATTTAAGTCCCATCTTAAAACTATTTTGTATACTCTAGCCCCCCTATAAAACATTCTTTTTAGACTAGTTGATCTTCCGTCTCTTTTCTGCTCTGCCCCCCTCTCCTGCGTGGAGAGGTTATTAGGTGACCACAGATGACCCGCTAGCTGTTCAAAGTTAGGACCCGGGGTGGACCACTCATCTGTGCATCAGTTTATGATGTCTCTGCAATGCTGGCCTGTCTCCACTCAAGATGATCTCCTGCTGACCCCACTATGGACTGGACTCTCACACTATTAACTGGATCCACTTGACGTCCATTGCACCGGTCGCCCAGGGGTGTGGGGTCCCCACATCTGCTGTCCCCTACAAGGTTATCCCATTGGGTCGAGTTTTTTCCTGTCCTGTTGTGGGATCTGAGCCGAGGATGTCATTGTGGCTCGTGCAGCCCTTTGAGACACTCGTGATTTAGGGCTCTACAAATAAAGTTTGATTGATTGATTGATATTTTCGCACCGGTTATATCAGATTTTGAAAACACTGTATTTTGACATAGCTTATCAATCAATCAATAAATGTTTACTTATATAGCCCTAAATCACTAGTGTCTCAAAGGGCTGCACAAACCACTACGACATCCTCGGTAGGCCCACATAAGGGCAAAGAAAACTCACACCCAGTGGGACATCGGTGACAATAATGACCCAGTGGGACGTCGGTGACAATGATGACTATGAGAACCTTGGAGAGGAGGAAAGCAATGGATGTCGAGCGGGTCTAACATGATACTGTGAAAGTTCAATCCATAATGGATCCAACACAGTCGCGAGAGTCCAGTCCAAAGCGGATCCAACACAGCAGCGAGAGTCCCGTTCATAGCGGAGCCAGCAGGAAACCATCCCAAGCGGATGCGGATCAGCAGCGCAGAGATGTCCCCAGCCGATACACAGGCAAGCAGTACATGGCCACCGGATCGGACCGGACCCCCTCCACAAGGGAGAGTGGGACATAGAAGAAAAAGAAAAGAAACGGCAGATCAACTGGTCTAAAAAGGGAGTCTATTTAAAGTATATAGTATATCATTACAATGATTTACAGTGTTGGGACTAACGCATTACAAACATTTCTACATGATGCATTAATGCGTTATTTTACGTTATTTTTTTTATGTAATATTGACTAGAAACAGAAGATCTGAGTGTGTTTTACTGGAGAGCTGCAGAAGAGGTGCGGGAGAAGAGGCGCATGTGTGTGTGTGTGTGTGTGTGTGTGTGTGTGTGGGTGTGGAGGGAGGTGGGGGGAGGGCTGTCTGTGTTTACTAACAGGACATCATTCCGGAGCCAAAGTCAAGTTTCTTAACATGGAGATATTCTCACTACTTTTCTTTTGTTGAACACAAAGAAAAGACCATTTTAGATCAATGTCAGTTGTGTCTTGGATCAACGATCCTATCTACTGCCCAAAAAAGCAATTCAAATCTACTGAAACAGCTACAAAAGCAACATGCAACAACGTAGCTAGTAAAGAGAGACACACTTTACCTCCAACACCATCTATGCGATATCGGCTGGATTTTAACGGAGGGACTGCTCGCCAGGACAACATTGATAGAGCCATTGCAGCGTAAGTGCTAGAAGACATGCAGGCTATTTCTACAGTGGAGTCACCCGCTTTCCGGATGCTAATTAACATGATATCGGGCATCAAACAGCAAATGGAACAAAAATGTTTTCCAAGTTCCTGGATACAGTGGACAGTGAGCACATAAACATGGAAAGAAAGCTAAAGAAAACTCCAAACTGCCTCTGCTCATCATTCAGCACTGAAGGTACACACACTCTATTCTCTTATATACACTCTTTCATTCTAGACTTCTGGAGTATTTATCAAATCACTCTAAATGTATAGACTATAAAGTTCACAAACATAAAGAGGGATCCTGGTGGGCCAGGCCAATCTTTCCATGTCTCTAAACTAAAACTGGGGAAATGAGTAGTGTTCTGGGCTTCAATGAAGACATGATTTTATTTCACAATTCCTTAAGAGAGAAAAAAGCCTGGTTAGGGGTATGTTTAGCAGTATGTGTGCTGTACATAATCATGTCATGTGTGCCATCTTTGGGTGAAGCCAGGTTTACAGCTATGTTGTGACATGTTGTTATTATGCGGTTTGTTACCTATGTATGTTATGTTGCAGCTATTCAAAATAGTTTTGTCAATTTGTTCTGGCTCAAAATAAATTGGCCCTTTGAAACATATATTTGTCTTTGTGTGTTGTATGTAGACCACATTGCTTAGCAGAGTTCAGTGATGCAAATGCATGTCAAGTTGATCAACAGATTGTATTATTCTCCAGTGCAATAACAGTACTGAAATGAAGGCTGAAAGGGCATTTATAGGAGCCTTACAAAATAAATACATAAAAATAAGTACCTAAATAGTTACTTTTCACAGTAACGCATTACTTTTGGGTGTAAGCAACTAAGTTAGTTGGTTACTTTTGAAATAAAGGAACTATTAAATGTAGCTAGTTACTGGTTTTCAGTAACCAAGCCAACACTGGTTTTTCAGTAGTCCAAACTTTTTCCACAGAGGGCCGCACACGGAAAAATTTAAGTATTTTGATATTTTTCATTTTCAAACCATGACAAAAAATATGGATTTTTTATTCTTAGGGCTCCTGGGGAGCATAGAGGTTCTCAGTCACTAAAATGTTAAAAATAAGTGAAATTATTATTTTTTTATTTATTTAATACTGACAGTAAATCTTTATATCAACCTGAGGTTGATATAAAGTAAACCAAATAAGGTTTTATGCTTTTTCTGTCAAAGACAACTCTGTTTTTATAGTAAAACTGAAATATTCAGTATTTAGATAGATAGATAGATGGATAGATAGATAGATAGATAGATAGATAGATAGATAGATAGATAGATAGATAGATAGATAGATAGATAGATAGATAGATAGATAGATAGATAGATAGATAGATAGATAGATAGATAGATAGATAGATAGATAGATAGAGAGATAGATAGATAGATAGATGGATAGTACTTTATTGACTCCTTCAGGAGAGTTCCTTTATTTAGCAATTAAAGCCCTCAAAGATCAATAATGCAGGACACCGTTGATTTTAATTATTTAATAGTTTTGGGTAATCACAGTGAAAAGTTAAATAAAATCTTACTAAATATATTTGAGATCCGAAAGATTCCCTACTCATAAATTGATACATTTGTATTAGTTTTGTTTTAACTTTTAACACTTAAATTTCAAGATCAACTTCTGATATATCTGTCGATTTTAAGTTTGAACTATTATTTTGTTTGTTTTATGCTCTTTTGTCAAAACTTTGATGTTTTTATAAGGCAACCACACAACATATGCAATATTTTTTCCACATAAAACATTTTAAAGTAATATTTTTTAAGTAATAATTCATTATAATATAGATTTGTTTGTCCTTTTTTTTTGAGCAATGAAAAAAAAAAAGAAAATAAAGACAAAGGGGAAATAAAAAATGCCTGCATGGGAGCTTTGTGTCAACATTGCAACGTTTAGATTTCACCTCATTACACTTTTTTTTTTAAATGTTTTTTTAAATGTTTGCAATACTATCAATTTTGCAAATTTTGCAGAATGTGTGGCTGGTTGGTAAACGATTAGCTGCGGGTATAGTATGACTACTGTATTATACACATCAGGGGTCACCAATGCAGTGCCCGCAGGCACCAGGTAGCCCGTAAGGACCAGATGAGTAGCCCGCTGGCCTGTTCTAAAAATAGCTCAAATAGCAGCACTTACCAGTGAGCTGCCTCTATTTTTTTAAATTGTATTTATTTACTCGCAAGCTGGTCTCGCTTTGCTCAACATTTTTAATCCTAAGAGAGACAAAACTCAAATAGAATTTGAAAATCCAAGAAAATATTTTAAAGACTTGGTCTTCACTTGTTAAATAAATTCATTTATTTTTTTACTTTGCTTCTTATAACTTTCAGAAAGACAATTTTAGAGAAAAAATACAACCTTAAAAATTATTTTAGGATTTTTAAACACATATACCTTTTTACCTTTTCAATTCCTTCCTCTTCTTTCCTGACAATTTAAATCAATGTTCAAGTATTTTTTATTTTTTGATTGTAAAGAATAATAAATACATTTTAATTTAATTCTTCATTTTAGCTTCTGTTTTTTCAATGACGAATATTTGTGAAATATTTCTTCAAAATTATTATGATTAAAATTCAAAACTATTATTCTGGCAAATCTAGAAAATCTGTAGAATCAAATTTAAATCTTATTTCAAAGTCTTTTGAATTTCTTTTAAAATTTTTGTTCTGGAAAATCTAGAAGAAATAATGATTTGTCTTTGTTAGAAATATAGCTTGGTCGAATTTCTTATATATTCTAACAAAGTGCAGATTGGATTTTAACCTATTTAAAACATGCCATCAAAATTCTAAAATTAATCTTAATCAGGAAAAATTACTAATGATGTTCCATAAATTATTTTTTTATTTTTTTCTGAAAGATTCGAATTAGCTAGTTTTTCTCTTATTTTTTTTTTCGGTTGAATTTTGAATTTTAAAGAGTCAAAATTGAAGAAACTATGTTTCAAATTTTTATTTTCTTTTTTTTTCGCGTTTTCTCCTCTTTTAAACCATTATATTAAGTGGTTTTTTCGTCATTCATTCTCTACAAAAACTTTCCGTAAAAGGAAAAAAAATGTACGACGGAATGACAGACAGAAATACCCTTTTTTTTACGAAGAGATTTATTTATTAAAGGTGAATTGAGCAAATTGCCGATTGTAGCTGAGATAGGCGCCAGCGCCCCCCGCGTCCCCATAAGGGAATAAGCGGTAGGAAATGGATGGATGGGCTATTTTTTTTTAATTTATTTAACTATGTATCAAACTGGTAGCCCTTCGCAGTAGTGAGTACCCAAGAAGTAGCACTTGGTTTCAAAAAGGTTGGTAACCCCTGATACACGTACTCCAATTTATGTACCACGAAATTACGCATCTAATCACTAGTCACAGCTTAGTTATTACTAATGTGTTATTAAATGAGTACTTAGTGATCATCATTTCAAGGGTAGCTTTTTTGTGTGATGAAAACATGTTTGATAAACATTTTTGTTAGAAAATGTTAAACTTTGTAAACAGGCAGATAAGTGGGCAACTCGGGGTCCTAAATTCTCCTCTTCCTCCGCGCATGTCAATTGCACGTGTCAGGACTAAGGGTCTTCGTGCTACGTGTTTTCCGCCTCTTGAGCTTGATTTTTTAGAATAGTAAATAATTACAATTATTTTTCAGTCATCACACATTGATTTAAAATGGGGGGACTGCAAAAAAAGAAGGTAAGTGTCGGCTTGGGTGGCTTGTCAGGTTTTTACAGTGCTAATACGATGGTAGCTAGCTACCCATGCTAGTGGTGCTAACCGTGCATTTTTGTTCCATGGCGGTCTTGCTAAATCATGTTTTTGTTATTGTGTCCACACGACTTAAATGTAGTCAAACTGTGCGATTTTAAATAAATGCCTTTCTGTGTTTTGTTTGCAGTATGAGAGTGGCGCCGCCACAAATTATATCACCAGAAACAAAGCCCGCAAGAAATTGCAACTGAGCCTCCCAGATTTCAGGTGAGTTGACTTAGTTTTTGTTTGATTATCAGCTGGAGATTGTTGACATTTACCTGTAATGTTGATCCTCCCACAGCATTTATTTGTTAACGAATTGTATGTTGTGCTTGCAGACGACTGTGCATCCTCAAAGGCATTTACCCTCACGAACCCAGACACAAAAAGAAAGTAAACAAGGGCTCCACAGCCCCAAGGACCTTCTACCTGCTCAAAGACATTCGCTTTCTTCTGCATGAGCCCATAGTGGGGAGGTTCAGAGACTATAAGGTACTGCTTGTTTATAAATATTTAGAGCAGTGGTTCTTAAAGGCCTACTGAAACCCACTACTACCGACTACACAGTCTTATAGTTTATATATCAATGATGAAATATTAACATTGCAACACATGCCAATACGGCCGGTTTACTTTACTAAATTACAATTTTAATTTTCCCGCAGAGTGTCCTGTTGAAAACGTCGCGGAATGATGACGCATATGTTGACGCGTGTTTGTGACGTTATTGGTTGGAGCGGACATATTAGCCCAGCACCACTTACGGCTAAAAGTCGTTTCTTTTCATCACGCAACTACGCAGTATTTTGGACATCTGTGTTGCTGAAGCTTTTGCAATTTTCTCAATTAATAATGGAGAAGTCAAAGTAGAAAGATGGAGGTGGGAAGCTTTTAGCCTTTAGCCACACAAACACACGGTGATTCCTTGTTTAAAATTTCCGGAGGTGAAACTTTACTCTGGATCAGAGCGGTCAAGCGAACATGGATCCCGACCAAATGTCAACCAGCAGTTTTTGGTGAGAAAATTGTGGTAAAAAGTCGTCTCTTACCGGAGATCAGCTGAGCTTGCGCCGTCCATACAGCTGCCGTCGACTTCCCTCAGACACTGGCCTCAAGACACCCGTAGACACACCTCTCCGACTATCAGGTACAATTTA
Source organism: Nerophis ophidion (assembly GCF_033978795.1). Classification (NCBI taxonomy): domain Eukaryota; kingdom Metazoa; phylum Chordata; class Actinopteri; order Syngnathiformes; family Syngnathidae; genus Nerophis; species Nerophis ophidion. The sequence goes on along the minus strand of NC_084617.1, from coordinate 53,755,666 downwards.
ACTCACTAAAACACCAACAACACTATAGAAAGATAAGGGATTTCCCAGAAGTATCCTAGTAAATGTCTAAAAACATCGGAATCCCTCCCAATGCAATCGCCTTTTTTTTTTTTTTACTTGATTTTTTTTCTTTTTTTCTAGTCCTTCGCTATCAATATCCTCAAACACAAATCTTTCATCCTTGCTCACATTAATCGGGAAATTGTCGTTTTCTCGGTCCGAATAGCTCTTACTGCTTGTGGCTCCTATTATAAACAATGTGAATATGAGTGGAGCCCTGCAACTTGTGACGTCACGCGCATATACTTCCGGTAAAGGCAGGGCTTTTCTATTTGCGACCAAAAGTTGCAAACTTTATCGTCAATGTTCTCTACTAAATCCTTTCAGCAAAAATATGGCAATATCGCGAAATGATCAAGTATGACACATAGAGTGGACCTGCTATTCCCGTTTAAATAAGATCTCATTTCAGTAGGCCTTCAACCTTGTTGGAGGTACCGAATCCCACCAGTTTCATATGCGCATTCATCGAACCCTTATTTAGTGAAAATTAAAATGTAGTTTGTTTTTCAAATTCAAGACAAAGTTATGTTGTTGTTTTTTTACTAGTGCACAAAATGAACGGTGCATGAACATCACCTTGTTCAGAGAAAAAAAACAACACAGTGCGAGAACTCACAATAAATTACACACTTGCAAATCAGATGGAAAATTAGAGAGAACATTCTTTGGTGGTATCCGTAATACGGCGATAATTAGAAGTTTTTATTTACACGATGAGTCGGATGTGTCTTGACCTCCGCGGTGGAGACGCTGCCGAACCCTTAAGGTCGACTCACCGAACCCCTAGGGTTCCATTGAACCCAGGTTAAGAACCACTGATTTAGAGGAAGAGCACACAGAAAGCAAAAACAGCAAAAGATTAATTCGTGCCAAAAAAAGACGGAAGAGGAACACCGTTGTATGGCTTTGGATTAGATTAAAAAAATCACACCAACAGAACAAAGACAATTTGAAAAACATTCTGCCAATGAATCGTTGCTAGTTAACATGTGTAATCTTATCTTTCCCCTAAAGACACAGCACAGAGAAGGCGTTTAAATGTGATCAAGTACTAACGTTGCCTCTAAATATCACGCATGTCAAATTTTTCAAGTTTCCTCTTTTTTGCCTCAGAGGTTGCTCACATCCCTGATATATGGTTTTATTTTATTTAATATATCTTATCATCTGGATATAAAATTACCTATACCGTATTTTCCGCGCTATAAGCCGCACCTTCAATGAATGGCATATTTAAAAACTTTGTAAACCTATAAGCCGCACCGGGTCATAAGCCGCGCCCACGCTGCGCTAAAGGGAATGTAAAAAAAACAGTCAGATAGGTCAGTCAAACTTTAATAATACAAACCAGTGTGCGAATGTGCAATCACAACAATAGTAACACTCAAAATATTGCAGAGCAATAGCAACATCAATAACTCAACTTTGTCACAGCACACAAAATAAACATTTAAAGCTCACCTTCAGAAGTTATTCCTCATCCATAAATCCCTCAAATTTTTCTTCTTCGGTGTCTGAATTAAAAAATTGGGCGAATGCGGCATCCAAAATGGCGGGCTCCGTCTCGTCGAAGTCATCAGAGTCAGTGTCGCTGTTGCTGTCCGGCAGTTCCATGAATCCTGCCTTCCTGGCCGGATCTTTTTTCAGCTATCTTGTTTTTACAATATGCGTGGAAAGTAGCCAGCTTTTCTTGAAAGTCTTTTGGCAGTTGCTGTGAAATAGTAGTCCGTGTGCGGATGGAGAGATTGCGTCTTTTCATGAACCGGAAACACCAAGAAGCACCACCTTTAAAATCATCCAAGTGAAGTTCGCTTGCTAGCGCTGTTGCCTTCATTGGAATAGTGATGGTGCTGACATTTCTGCTTGCTGCTCTCTGCTCAACTACCCACTGTTCGAGTTTGTCCTCCAACTGTTGCCATCTTGCTTTGTTCCCTCAAACTCTGTGTTGTCTTCTTTACTTGGCGCAGGTCATCTTGTTGCTTCCTCCACCTAAGCACCATTGATTCATTTATGTTCAATTCTCTCGCTGCTGCTCTATTTCCGTGTTCTTCTGCGTGACTTATTTCCTTGAGTTTGAATTTTGCGTTGTACGCGTGTCTTTTAGTAGGAGCCATTTTGTGGTCGTCTTTACAGCAACACACAAATGAAATGAATTGGATTAGCCGCGCGGGTGGCGGGTGCTTACCTTGGCGGTTGCGTACCGTAGAAGAGGAAGTGCTTCCTCTTTCCAGGTGGGCGGGCGCTTACCTTGGCGGTTGCTTACCGTAGAAGAAGAAGCGCTTCCTCTTCTACGGGGAAAAAAGATGGCGGCTGTTTACCGTAGTTGCGAAACCTAAACTCTATGAAAATAAATATTTATATTAATACATATATAAGGCGCACCGGGTTATAAGCCGCACTGTCACCTTTTTGAGAAAATTTTTGGTTTTTAGGTGCGGCTTATAGCGCGGAAAATACGGTACTTGGATATATATATGTTTGTCTATATTGCACAGCACTACTTGCAGGCAATATTTGACTGTGAAGAAAATCAAACCAGCCAGACTCCAGTTCAAAACTTTGAAACAAGCATTTTTTGCAGCAAATTCCGATGAACAGTAAACCGCTTCTGTTATCTACAGCAGTGGTTCCTAAAGGTGGGCCAGAAGGCCAAATGTGCCCCGCTGACTCGTTTTCTTTGGTGCTCATAAAGAGTGGCTTCCAAATTTAAATACATAATCAAACTGATCTCTTTTAAGCTCACACAATCATTGGTAGCTCTTTTGCAAGGCTAAATGGATAGAGATATAGATGGATGGAGGATTTGGGTTTAGCGTCTCACTCATTGGAACCCCTGATCTAGACTAACTTTGACTTGCATTTTGGCAATAGGTCCTTTTTAAAAGTAGCAGGGTGTTCATGTAAAAGATTATGTTTAACTAGCCTTTTATCAATTGGTCTACAAAAAAACACAGAGCCATACTATATAAGCATCTTTGACATTTACATTGTTACTTTTTAATATAATTTTATGACTTTTGTTTTTGACTAAATTGTCAATAATCTCCTATTGACAAGAGGCTCCTAGTGCTTAGCTGTCAAAAAAGGTGGCCCCAGAAATGTTTAGTTTCATAGCCCAGCCCTGAAATGCTTGGATTTTACTGACGTCACGTCTGGCTCACACGCCGCCCATTAAGTATGTGTGGTGGTCAGGCTAGTTCTGTTCTCAATGGGTGCAAGATGCCATTTAGCTTTTCTCACAGACAAAATGCCCTAGGCTTGTGTTGTTTTTGGCTTTATGAATCGTTTAAATTGCGAAAAGGATAAACATTTCTTCAGAGTTCCCCAAGAGGTAATCAATAAGGGTGGAAGAGTGCAAATTTTGCAAAACGATGCTGAGAAGTGCAAGTCACACTTTAGTCCAAGTGAGCAGAGTCGTAGAATTCATGAGTTTACAATGATCACTTCGTTAAAGGTTTGTTTGATATACTTTTAACAGTTATTTCCCATTTAAGTACAAACCCTGTTTCCATATGATTTGGGAAATTGTGTTCGATGTAAATATAAACGGAATACAATGATTTGCAAATCCTTTTCAACCCATATTCAATTGAATGCACTACAAAGACAAAATATATGATGTTCAAACTCAAAAACTTTATTTTTTTTTGCAAATAATAATTAGCTTAGAATTTCATGGCTGTAACACATGCCAAATAAGTTGGGAAAAGGCATGTTCACCACTGTGTTTCATTACCTTTTCTTTTAACAACACTTAATAAACCTTTGGGAACTAAGGTGACACATTTTTGAAGCTTTTCAGGTGGATTTATTTCCCATTCTTGTTTTATGTACAGCTTAAGTTGTTCAACAGTCTGTGGTCTCCGCTGTTGTATTTTACGTTTCATAATGCGCCACACATTTTCAATGGGAGACAGGTCTGGACTACAGGCAAGCCAGTATAGCACCCGCACTCTTTTACTAAGAAGCCACACTGTTATTACAAGTGACTTGGCATTGTCTTGCTGAAATAAGCAAGGGCGTCCATGATAATGTTGCTTGGATGGCAACATATGTAGCTCCAAAACCTGTATATACCTTTCAGCATTAACGGTGCCTTCACAGATGTGTAAGTTACCCATGCCTTAGGCACTAATGCACCCCCATACCATCATAGATGCTAGCTTTTCCACTTTGCACCTAGAGCAGTCCTGATGGTTCTTTTCCTCTTTGGTCCGTAGGACATGACGTTCACCGTTTCCAAAAAACAATTTGAAATGTGGACTTATCAGACCACAGAACACTTTTCCACTTTGCATCAGTCCATCTTAGCTGAGCTCGGGCCCAGCGAAGCCGGCGGCGTTTCTGGGTGTCGTTGATAAATGGCTTTGGCTTTGCATAGTAGTTTTAACTTGCACTTACAGATGTAGCGACAAACTGTAGTTGCTGACAGCGGATTTCTGAAGTGTTCCTGAGCCCATGTGGTGATATCCTTTACACACTAATGTCGCTTTTTGGTGCAGTATCGCCTGAGAGTATGAAGGTCCGTTATATCATTGCTTACATGCAGTGATTTCTCCAGATTCTCTGACCCTTTTGATGGTATTACGGACCGTAGATGGTGAAATTCCTAAATTTCTTGCAATAGCTCGTTGAGAAATGTTGTTCTTAAACTGTCCGACAATTTGTTCACAAAGTGGTGACCGTTTCCCTATCCTTGTTTGTGAATGACTGAGCATTTCACAGAAGCTGCTTTTATACCCAATCATGGCACCCACCTGTTACCAATTAGCCTGCACACCTGTGGAATATTCCAAATAAGTGTTTGATGGGAATTCCTCAACTTTATCAGTATTTATTGCCACCTTTCCCAACTTTGTCACGTGTTGCTGGCATCAAATTCTAAAGTTGATGATTATTTGCAAAAAAAAAAGGATCAGTTTCAACCTCAAATGTGTTGTCTTTGTAGCATTTTCAACTGAATATGGGTTGAAAATTATTTGCAAGTCATTGTATTCCGTTTATATTTACATCTAACACAATTTCCCAACTCATATGGAAACGGGGTTTGTATTATCTTATTATTTGTATTTTTAAACTTATGTTTGCTACAAGTGTTTCGAAAAAGCTTTGCGTGTCTAAATAAAAGTAAGCACATTTGAGCAAAATCTTAAAGAGTTAGTTTTTTAACAAAGACTGCAATCATAAATGAAGCTTTCAACACGTACACAACATTAAGAGCTATAGTTTAATTTTGATAAAGACTGGGGAAAAAAACACTATTCGTAATCGGCGCGTGCAACAGCAACAATCATTAGTAGTAGTTGCAAAGTCAAATCATGAAGTGCAACCTTACACAAGCAAAAATTATATATATCTTCGGGACAGCCTTAATACCAATTTCCTGGACCCAGCCACACAAAGAACTTGTAGACCTCCATGCTTTTCCAAGTTTTCATCTGTTGTGTAGAATGGCATCTGGATCACAATATTTCTGGAAACTCAACCGATGTATAGTTTTTTTTATCACTCGACAAATCTTTTTTTGATAAAGTAAAGGCATCTTTTCCATTGGAAAGTTTGATTTTTTTGCTCGTATCTGCTTTTTGCAGGAAGATTTAAGCCTTTTCTGTGCTCAGTTTGCGCGCTGCTTGCTGTTCAACAGCCATCTTAGCTTGGTAGACCACCTTTGGTTTTCACTTCCTGAAAGAAGTCACGTGTCGGAATAAAATCAATTCATTTTTGTGTGATTTTAAGTCATTGTTGGTCATTGTGTAGTTTTGTATAGCATAAACAATAAATGTCCTTTTCCCCATTTGAAAAGGTATTTGTTCGCAAACTCAAGAGAGCTTATGGAAAGACTGAATATTCTGCAGTGCAAAGGCTTAAGGACAACAAGCCAACCTATAAATTGGATCACATTGTCAAAGAAAGGTAAGGCACAGGGTTAAGGTTAGTAATTTGTAGTTCGTAGAATAATTTTTTGTTTTTTTAAGGTTCATGTTTTAATGAATCCTTATTAAAACAAAACAAATACACTTTCTGAAAGGGATTATTTAAGTATATCTAACATGATATTTTACCTCTGCATTGCAGGTATCCCACCTTCATTGATGCTCTGCGTGATATTGATGATGCACTCTGCATGTGCTTCCTCTTCTCCACGTTTGCTCGAACAGGAAAATGCCACGTACAAACCATACAGCTGTGTCGACGCCTCACTGTAGAGTGGATGAACTACATGGTTGCCTCTCGTGCCCTCAGAAAGGTACCGGCTTTGCGAACCGATGAAAAAGTCTTATTGTCAATTATCAAAGGGGTTCTACGATGATTCTAATTATTTTTAAATTTAACACACTTCCATGTGGTCTAGATAATATGTATTAGATATGCTTAGGTGTTTTTGCTTCACAGTCACGTTTTCAACCACTATGAGTTTATTAGCAAACTGTCCGTTTCATAAGCGTATCCTTTTAGATTGCAGATGAAACAATACACACGCCGCCTTTTCAAAAAGTTTAAGAATTTGTCTTTTGAAAATGTGCACTGTTAAATATTTATCTTTAAGAGAAACATCAAACGGCTATTTTTTTTTTTTTTTTCCCCAGGAAAAAAAAACTTCATAGATTTACCCGTCACAACATTAGTTATACCTTTTGCGGTGCACAATGCAGCATCTAAAAAAGCTGCTTTTTTTCAATGCATGTTTGTTTTACTATGCACATACCACGATTATATAAAAATATTACTTTATTTTACCTTCTCTTGTGGTATCTCAAGCCAAGTAGAAATGTCACAATGGCAACCATCTTTTTTTGTTATTTTAGCAGCTAATCAAACTTTGTACCGGCCCATGTTGACAAAACAGTCAAGTGTGAAATATTGTCAACACTAGGGGTGGGCGATATATCGATATATACGCTATATCGCGGGTGTGTCTCTGTGCGATATAGAAAATGACTATATCGTAATATTCGAGTATACGTTCTCACGCAGTTGCTTTTAGCTGCGGGCATTACTACAGGCTCTTCTCACTCTTTCCTGTCTCTCCTCACAGATAAGCAGGCGCACATTCTTACATACGTCACATACTGTCACGTCATACGTCACATACCTATACGCCCTCGCAGAGCAGAGAGGTAGCAGACTGGGCTACGTTAGCTGCTAACGTAGCCGTACGAGAGAAAGAAGGTGCGGATCTGGTAACAAATGAAGCAAGACTTAATTCCCAATAAAAACTGCAGGGTTTCCACCCTCTGGCGGTGGTTCGGCTTCAAGCGGGAATATGTCGAATAGACAGATTTAATTTGTCAAGTGTGGGGCACATGCATTGCTACCAAAAGTAGCATAACTGCTAATATATAGCATCGTTTGAAAAGTCACTCGCTAGAGAATAGAGAATTTCATAACCTTAGTAACATACCACATAGTGAAGGACAAATACTATTTGGTTTCCTATTATGCAGCTCATTTTTATTTGACACTTAAAATGTCTCTGACAATCATGCACTTTATGTTTTGGCAATGACTTGAATGTTTGTGCCATTGCTTAAAAACTTTAATAAATACACTTTTGTTCAATTGACTTAGTTGTGATTTCCCTCTCTTCATGAAAGTTTAAAAGTAGCACATATGAATGCAGTATGAAGAAGAATGTTTTAATGTATACACATATAATCATACTGCTGTGATTATATGCATCAAGTGTTCATTGAAGGCCAAGGCAAAATATCGTAATGTATATCGCGATATGGCCTAAAAATATCGCAATATTAAAAAAAGGCAATATCGCCCAGCCCTAGTCAACACACACAAAAGTATGGATTTTACCGGCAGGTCTGCATGAGACAAGTAGGATTGACATGGGAGGCTGTAGCCAACAGTCTCGGTACAAGATAAGAGTAGAGAGGGAGGAGGTTGACAGACGGCATACACTGAAATGTTCACATAAGTACATCCCGTCATCACAATGGCTCAGTGTTCAGTGGCATCCAAAACTTCTGTAAACTCACGTCCAAATGCATGAACTTTTTGATTTGACACTTTGACATTGTTTAACAAGAGTATCCAATATTACTGTATAACAACATTTATAAGTCAAAAAGACAAAAATCATCATAGTTCCCCTTTAGGAAGGAGTCTTTTTCAAAGGCAATCATCATTTAACTGTTCTCTGTAGGTTTTCATCTCGATCAAGGGAATATATTACCAAGCTGAGGTGATGGGGCAGATAATTACATGGCTGGTGCCCTATCAATTCGCCCATGATGTAAGTACACAGTGATGAAGGAAAGCACATTTATTTAGCAATTAGTGAGCAGTCAGGCCTTGTTGCAGCGTTGTCAGCATTTAATTCCGCTAACTGCCTGGATATGATTAAGCTGTTATAGAAATTTGAATGTCTCAGCGATAATATGCTCTCATTGATGTCATCCCTCAAGAAGGGATTTTTACCTGTGTCATTCTGTTTTAATGAAGTCAAAATGTGATGGATTAACTGTTTTGTTCTTACAGCATCCAACAGATGTTGACTACAGAGTCATGGCAACCTTCACAGAGTTGTACACAACTCTCTTGGGTTTCATCAACTTCCGACTCTACCATTCCCTCAACCTTGTTTACCCGCCGAAGGTATAAATTAGTAAAATGCCCTATCTCAGGCTACAAAATGAAAAACAAAAACAAACGTAAAGTCTCACCTAAATGTTTTCTAAACATGTTTTATTGTGTTATTATTTGTTAATTGTATTTTGTTTTAAAGCTTGGCGGTAAAACGGATCAAGAACCAAAGTGTAAGGATGAGGAGGACTATGCCATGAATTCAGAAAGCTACTTGGAGGTAAACTTTTTGGCGAACCGGATCACTAGACAATTTTGTATGCTGGCAGATATTTTTTAAATTGTGGATTATATTGCATGCAGAAACTTTCTGCTTTGAGTGCCAGTCTGGCCCGGGCTGTTTCTGCTGCGGACGAAGAGGAGACTCAACTGGATCACTTTCCTGTTGATGAGGTACAAACAAAATAACCTAAAACTAGATTTGCTGCTTCTAATGTGTAGATAAATATCTTTGCTTTCATTATCACTATTATTTAGATATGAATAAAAAAATTAATAATTGGTCTCTGGTGACAAAGGTGAGAGAGGTCAAATACACCAAAGCTTTTGGAGGTGTGAAACTGGGGAATATTGTTGTGATTGGTTGCCATGACTGAAGTGTTTTCACTCAAAACAATCAGAACCTAAATCATGTGTGTGTGAAGGTAACCTAACTTTAATGTATCAGAAAGGTATGATTGTTTTAAAGGATGTGATTTATAAATTTACCCCTCAGGAGGACATAGAAAAGATGGAAGCAAGAGAAAAAGAACAGAAGCAACAGGAAGCCCACACGAAGATATTTGAGGGCTTGAAGTTTTTCCTAAACAGAGAAGTTCCCAGAGAGTCTCTGGCTTTTGTTCTTCGGTGAGTAAGATACTCAGCCATGGTAATGATAAACTCACTGTATGTTTTCATGACAACCCAGTAAAACTGCAAGAAAGTTTTCTTGGCCTTTTGGGTTTTTGAAAACAACCCAATTTACATGGAAATGTAAAAACAACGAAAACACTGTAATGTACATGCCTGGCCCTTATTTTATGATGATCATTTGTAAAGGAAAAACTGAGTATGTCTGGACCCCGGGATCAGGGCTGTTATCTGCTTTACAGACATGCAGAAGGTGTGTCTGAGTGAATTCCAGAAAGGTGTGTCTTGCCATTCATAACTGTCGAATTTGGGAGCAAGCTGTAACGAGCTCATCGTCTAGAAGCCGCTTATATGTTACTAATCTTCACCACCATAGCGGAAAGTAAACAGTTTCTCCCAATTGTAATTATCACTGGAGGACTAGAGGAAAATGAACGGCTAAGAATCCTAGAGACACATACCAACCAGTATGATACAAAAAGCTAACCGCTAAAGCTTCAATGTAAAGTAGGAGTGATCGATCTTTATGTTGATACTAGCGATGTACTAAGAATAACCTCAGAAAAACTCTCAATGGTTAGTAATACTGTTTTAAAATAATATTATTGAAAAACCATAAATGATAACTGCACTTTCATAAACTCACGGATTGACTGGTGCCAGTTCTCTAGCTTAAATTCCAACTTGAAAACAATAGACAATGTCTTTCCCTTTCAGGAAACATACCCCAATATAAACTGATATAAACACATTGCTGTTTGAGGAACTAAGATATTGAGTTGTGCACATACAAGCTGCGCGAATTCAGAACAGAGTGATCGTAACGTGTGTTCAAGGACTGCTAAACAGAATAGGACACTACAACGCCCAACACATATTTGTTATGCATTTTTAATTTTTTAATAAATCTTATAAAGCTACAGTACAACAAAATCTTAGACATTAAAACAGATAAGATACTAAGACTGTGTAAATCATAACAACAAAGCATCAAAATCAGATTAAATCTGCGGCCAAAAAATTGGATTGGGATCGGAGTCCAAAATGTTGATTTGTCTATCCCTAACAATCATTGCTTGTTATCTTGCATCTTATCCCATCCTGCATTTTGAATGGTGTGGCTCTGTGTGTTTAGAAGTTGATGTATGTTATAATTAGTGCTGTCAAACGATACATTTTTTAATTGCGATTAATCACACTTTTGAATTTACATTAATCGCAGTGAAAATATTTACTTGCAGAATTTAAATGGACTTTTAAGAGACACTGTTTTGACACAAATTAAGTTTTATTTTCAAAGACTTATACAAACATTTTAAAATGTTTTGCCTAACTGCAAGTCATTGATTTGCTCAAAAACCTGGTAAGAGTAAGAATTAAATGCTCATTTGGCAATAATTTGCAATAATATAGCAAATAACAAGGTACACATGGACACTAATAGGTAATGTAGTAAACACACCCATTAACAACTCAACATACTGTAGTGCACCATTTACATCTGCATTTACTTTTCCTTTAACTAGTTGTTTAAACAAACAAGCCTATTTACATTTTCAGATGAACAGTGCTGATCTTTTTTTTTAGTACAATGTGACCTGCCAATTAAACAAGTATTTCACAGGGTACAGTGGAAGCAGGGGTAGCTAAGTATTTTTTTTTACAAAATGTAGGAGTTTAGTTTGTAGAAAGTAACATGTAGGCACATCCTTCTTCATGCCATGTGCTACTTGTTGTGCTTTCAACTCCGATATATTAGCAGGGCTGTGCTTGAAATGTCCCACAATTTTGCGGCATTTCACTAAAGGCACATTAAATCCTGCGTCACACAAAGCCACAGTGATAAGTCTCTGTACAGCATGAAATGGTAAACTTCTTACAGCAGCAACCATGTTGTGAGCGCTGTCTGTCCCTAATGTACTGACCTTCTCAGTAATAATCCGGTCCTTGGCAACTTGAAGGAACGGACTTGTGCATGCTCCAGCAAAATGTATTTCCTCAGTTTGTGAAACACCCAAAGCAAAGGATTGTAGTTTCCATTGTTTATCTATTAGTTATTCAGTAACTCCAAGTTAGATGTGACTACTTACCAAGGTCCAATAGTCTCCGGTAAGCAATATAAATTCAGCATCAGCCAGTAGTTGTAACTTGCTGCTTTTGTGTGTGCAGTAGAGTTAATTTATCCTTGTAATTGTTGTACGAGGAGTCCCATTTGGCGATATTCATGACATCTTGCAGTCCTTAGTCTTCAACGATGTTCAGTAGCCATCATGCAGTGACTATACATTTTGCAAAGGCATTATTTAACTTATCGGAGGTGGTCTTGTTGACAAAATTTACACGGGTAAACTCGGCCAGCGTAGTTTGCTGTCCTTTTTTGTAGCATTTGTGCTAGCAGCATCCTTAAGTATGATATGTTTTGCTTTGCGATGATATTTTAAACTGGATGTGCTATGATAAGAAAGTTTGTCACTGCAATATGTAGAAACTATTTTTATCAATATTTCCCTCAGAGCGTTTTAAAGCGAAATTTGCCGCCGAGAACCGCTGGGACTCTACTCACTCGTCTTTGCACGGGTGTGCGGCCTGATCACTGCTCATGTAACTATGCGTGCCAACTTTCGGATCAACGTGTGATAAAAACACATTGAACACATAAATGAATTTGAATTCATTTATGATTAATGCGATTATTATTTTTAATAATCTCGTGTTGACACGATGAAGTTAACAGCCCTAGTTATAGTGGAATGCCACTAAAATGGTGGCAATATAGCATATGTAAGGTTTACTGGAGAAGGGTTATAATCGCAAAATGAGAACAGATCATTTGGCCTACCATTGTTTCGCTACTCCAAACACTTGACACAAATGTGAAAGTCCTCCGTTTTAACTGATGACCATTCTCAGTGTCCATTGGCAACACTAACTGTCCTCAATTGCTGTTAACATTTCCAGGTGTTTTGGTGGCGAGGTGTCATGGGAGAAGTCTGTCTGCATTGGGAGCACATACGACGTTACAGATGAGACAATCACACATCACATTGTCGACAGACCCAGCATTGACAAACCTTATATTAACCGGTAAAGGAAAATCATGTGTTTTGTCTTTTAGTATTATTGAAATCTATGGTTAGTGTGAAGTGAGGTTCTGGGAAATTGTTGCTGTTTTCCCTTTTGGCTCATTGTTGGATCACATAACTGCCTATTCATACCAACCAGTAATAATTGTACATAACCTTTAAAAGTTGTCTTCAATATTTTTTTTTGTGATTCTGTTTATTTTAGGTACTACATCCAGCCTCAATGGGTATATGACTGCATCAATGCCAAACTAGTCCTCCCTGTGGAGGACTACTTCCTCGGAGTCACTCTTCCACCCCACTTGTCTCCCTTCGTAGAGGAGAAGGAGGGAGATTATGTGCCTCCAGAGAAACTAAAGATGTTGGCCTTGCTAAGAGGAGAGAAACCTGGTAGGATTTGGGCTTAGGCTTTAGATCTTGAAACAATTTAAAATGATGCAAATTATTTCACACTCAGTACACTTATTTTATTTAATATTAGCAAAAAATGAGGAAGAGGAGAGTGAAGAAGAAGAGGAGGAGGTGGTGGAGGAAGAAGAAGAGGATGATGCTGAAGAGGAAGAGGACGAGGAAGAAGAGAAAAACCTGAAGAAGATGGAGGAGCAAAGAGCCCAGGGCAAAGTTAGTGACACATGATCCATCTTTTTTGCCATCCCTTAGCTGCTGCAATACGAATTTTAATTCACACTCATTTTTTTTAGTCCCTACAGGTCAAAGTGACACCTGGAAAAGTGAAGTTAGAGAACCGAGCTAAACAGGAGCAGGAAGAAAAAGCTGAGGAGAAACGCCTGGCCGTCATGATGATGAAGAAAAAAGAGAAGTATCTCTATGACAAGATCATGTTTGGAAAAAAGAGAAAAGTCAGAGAGGTCAGTCCATTTCCTTGTTTGTTGGGTATTGATTTCAATGGTGCAGTCTGTTTGCAGTGATTAGACTTCACATTTTTAACATAGATTTCATTCTATCCAGTGTTGGCCCTCTTTTCACAGCTAGGAATGTTAAACAATATAACATACGTGCCTCTTAAAAAATGTGCTGGTCATGTGATGATTTCACCGACTGGTGAATGAACTGTTTGACCCAAGTTAAGTTTTGGCTTATCAGTTTCTTTTGTCCCACTCTCACAGGCTAACAAGCTCACAGTGAAGAGGAAAGCGTATGACGACGCTGAAAAGGCAAAGAAGAAAAAGGCCAAAAAATGAATTATGTGATATTTCTTTTAAGACTATTCAACTTCAAGAGTTTGGCTGACATGTTCTAAAGCCCATTTAGTGCATTTAAGGTCCTCTTAGTGAGTGTCACATAACTGATGTTGTGGGTACATTAATATCTGCAAGGTAATATATGCTGATTGTGTAATTATTGACTAACATGTAGTTTGCTTGTCTGCGTTTTCTTGTAACTTCTCTTTGCTAGAATGTTGCAACAATTGTTTCGTATGATCAAGCAACCATTAATAAATGTTAATACTAGATAAAAGCTGCTCAGGTCCTGCTTGTTTCTTCACACAGATCAGAGCAATAATGTTGTAGCAGATTTATACAGCAATTGTCAGGAAAAATCTACCAACGGTGAGCTTGACAAACTAACACTTAGCAAGAATGACATGTCTTTGACTCTTCTTGCAGGGGGAGCAACATTAAAGTACCTCATCTCCAATTCCAAAAAAACCAAAACATATTCCCTGTTTACTAACTGGGTGGAGCCAATTTCAAACAAATTTTATCCTTATGACTCCATTCATGAACTTAAACTCTTTGAAGTCATCTTGTACCCACAGTGGTCTTTTTTTAAAGAATTTTATTGTTTCCAATATTCAACACATTTTTCAAATTTAAAGGTTAATGGGTTCAAATTGTGCCACACAGTTTCTATCATGTTCTACCCATAAATCACATCCTTTTTATTTGGAGAAAAACAGACTACACTGAGTATATAATTGTTTTTGTTGTATTACACTCACCACCCTGTTACCCTTTTTGACCCCATCGACTCCCATTATAATGCATATATTTTTGTATTCCCCATATGTTATGTTTTTTACATCGTTACAGAATGAATCAAGGCAGGTCTCTTTAAGACTTAAGGAAAATGTTCTAATGAATGTAATGACTGCTAGGTTAAACCAGAAGTTAACCAAATTAGGTTTCAAAACAGATCTGTTTCTTTTAGTCAAAATCCTGGCAATAAACGACTTAAGTGCAATGAAAATGATCGTGGTGAGTTTAGACTGATACAATAGTGTCAATGTGCTTATGAGTATATTTGTGCATGCCTGTTTTTGTAAAATCATAAAGGGCAGGCCTTTTTGATATTGAGAAGAATTCCAAAGATAAAAAGAAAACATTTATGGTTGTCTTTGCAGCAGTGATGGAAGTAAAACTACTCTTAAAATACTGACTCTTTTGCAAGCAAGTCCATTTTGGGTCCCTCGGAAGAAAAACTTTCACCTAATGTTAAGAATGACAGACCTATGGGTTACTAAAGGTATTGACAATTTTCTTATATATAAGTAACCATGGCTGACTGGAAAAGAAGAGACTCAAAGTTTGAAAATGTGGCCCATGTCTGCAGGGGTGGAGGTCAACAGTTGCTACAACAAACCTGATTGGCTAACACTTTCACAGAGGATGTTAGTGACGACCGAGCTCTGTAAGCCCCGCTCCCCTCTTGACAGGCTGTTGTGGTCCTTGTGGGTTTTCCTCAATAACTTCATTCAATTCGGAGCCCACCCCTTTCACCCTGACCCGCATTCCACGTATGCCCACCCAGTTCGGGTCTCAGCCTGGCACTTGGAGTGCCTGAAGGAGCAAACTATGGGTGCTCAACAAAAGCAACAGTGTCAAGCCGATATGTGCAGAAGAGTTACTGTGTGTCTTTGGGCTGGAACGTTTATCCACAATAGGACAGATTGGGCCACAGGGGCCCAATTATAACAACTATGGCAGTAACTGTACAGTTTGACCATGAGATGTCCACAGCAAGAGCATATCAAAAAGTCATTACAAAGTTTAGTATTCAATGTCATTAGAGATGTGTTTTCTGTGGTATGGTTTGTTTTAACCATGCATAATACATTTTATTAAGAAGATCCATGGTTACATTTGGACAATTTGCTTTTTTGGAAAAGGAGTTAGGAGGTAGAAAAACATTTCTACTGACCCTTTCTACATAACTATTACTGATGGTTCATTCACACCATGACTTTGACATGTTAACACGTACAACATTTTTGTTTGCTTGCATTTTTGTCATTCCTATGTAAAAAGAAGGAAAGGTGTTCAAAATATCCAACACATAGGATTTTGACAAAAAAAGAACACGGTTTGTGCCGTGTTAATGTAACAAAATAAATACAAATACTACTGTTAGAGTTGATAACGTGTCCTCTGCAATCATAGTCATTATTTTGGCTTCCATCTTTTAATATGTTTGACAGTTTGCTGCTCAAAGAGTCTTGCATTTTCTCCTGATTCTTGACGAGGTCTTTGTTGTTTTGTTAAGACACTCATTCATGCGGCGTATAGTTCCTTTCAAATGTTGTTTCTGAATCTGCAAAGCCACATAATTTTTCGATTAATAAACTTCATGACTTCGACTCTGGCTTTCTCTGATTCTCCATTTTATTGGAACATATTTGACAGTTTTCTACTCAAAGAACCATAAACTTTTCTCCTGCTTCCCTAAGTCGCATGCTTGGCAATGTCTGCCTTGTGTTTTGTCAGATGATCATTGTAGACTTTTTTTTTTCTTTTCACATTGCTTCACTGAATCAACAAAGTCACCTTATTTTTTTTGTTGATAAACTTCATGGGTCTGATTTTGGCTTTCTCCGGTCCTCCATTTACAGTAATACAGTGTTTTCACTGTTTTCTGCTCAAAGGGCCTTGAATTTTCTCTAACTTGCACGCTTTCTTGGCAATTTTTGCATTTTGTCTGATGCTCATTGATGTAGACTTTCATCCTTTTCAGAGTGCTTCTCTGAATACTTAAAACCACCTTTTATTTTTTTTGTTTGTAGACTTAATGATTTTGACAGGTGCCACTTAGACACCGACCTCCACCACCTTCGTCTGCCTGTTGCTCTGTTAAAATGTCATCGTGTTCTTCTCCTCAGTTATTTAAAGCCCAGTCACAATCATTCTGGAATCAATGTATATTCAGATTGAATTTTCCCATGTACAACTACGCCTCTGTAGTTGTGTGACAGGACCAGAATATTGCAAACTGGTGGCATGTATTCCAAAATGCAACCTTGATAGAAGTTAAATGTTTGATGTAGCTCTTGTGGATCTCTGACTGCTGTGCAGTTTACACCTAAAGTTGTCATCTAGAAGCCACTCTGTAATGGCCCAAGCATTGTGGTGATAAACTATCTGCTTCATGCACATTCCGCATGTAGCGTGTATGGTAAAGGATTTCAAAGACTGTATAGAGACGTCTTGATCATGTAGTACAAATACTGTCTTTGTTCTTTAGCTTGCTGAATTTGTTGTTTTACGTCCCTTCCGCCCCTCCTATCAGCTTGCAGTGTGTGCAATCAATGGCCTGTCTGTATGGCGACACAGAACAGGGACTATGCAAGCCTCTCCTCCCTCGCTCCATCCCTCTCTCTTGTGTGTGTGTGTGTGTGTGTGTGTGTGTGTGTGCGTGTGTGTGTTTGTCTCTCTGACAAGTGCTCATTCCCTGACAAGAGTCCCTGATGCAGCAGGGACCAGAGCCTCCCTGCAATGCTTTGTTCAGCGAGATGGCTTTTGCATCAAAAAGTTAGGCGCAGGAGGCGGGCTGAGGGCTCAGGTGTGTTTTTATAGGCAGCTTGAAACTGGAGAAGATGTGGGAGATCTCTTATGTGGACATGTGATAAGGTGAGATCTGCATTGGACTTTGCTGCCTCTCATATCTCTATATGACGATCAGATGTAAGAACTTGTGCGGTAGCTAAGCAACTTGTTTTTGACAGGTGGAGTATGAAAGGAAAGACCATGCAACCAGACATTCCAAGTTGGACTAATGTATGAAGGTAAGAACTCGCCAGTCTGTGTTTCTCTTTTCCGCTGCTGTTGATGAACACTGAGTAAATATTATTATGCTTAATATTATCCATCCATCCATCCATTTTCTACCGCTTATTCCCTTTCGGGGTCGCGGGGGGCGCTGGCACCTATCTCAGCTACAATCGGGCGGAAGGCAGGGTACACCCTGGACAAGTCGCCACCTCATCGCTAGTGTGCATAATACCAGTTTATACCAGTTGTTTACTCCAGCAACAAATGAATGCCTTAAAATAGAGCCGTCATAAAAAGCTCATTGACAGACTACATAAGGGTCTTTGTTGTCACAACTGTGCTTAAAAATAGAAAACCCGTTTCCATTTGAGTTGGGAAATTGTGTTAGATGTAAATATAAACGGAATACAATGATTTGCAAATCCTTTTCAACCCATATTCAGTTAAATGCACTACAAAGACAAGATATTTGATGTTCAAACTCATAAACTTCATTTTTTTTGTGCAAATAATTAACTTAGAATTTCATGGCTGCAACACATGCCAAAGTAGTTGGGAAAGGGCATGTTCACCACTGTGTTACATCACCTTTTCTTTTAACAACACTCAATAAACATTTGGGAACTAAAGGAAACTAATTGTTGAAACTTGGAAAGGGGAATTATTTCCATTTCTTGTTTTATGTAGAGCTTCAGTCGTTCAACAGTCCGGGGTCTCCACTGTTGTATTTTACGCTTCATAATGCGCCACACATTTTTGATGGGAGACAGGTCTGGACTGCAGGCGGGCCAGGAAAGTACCCGCACTCTTTAAATACAAAGCCACGCTGTTGTAACACGTGGCTTGGCATCGTCTTGCTGAAATAAACAGGGGCGTCCTTGATAACGTTGCTTGGATGTAAACATATGTTGCTCCAAAACCTGTATGGACCATTCAGCATTAATGGTGCCTTCACAGATGTGTAAGTTACCTATGCCTTGGGCACTAATGCACCCTCGTACCATCACAGATGCTGGCTTTCGAACTTTGTGCCTATAACAATCCGAATGGTTATTTTCTTCTTTGTTCCAAAGGACACCATGTCCATAGTTTCCAAATATATTTTGAAATGTGGACTTGTCAGACCACAGAACACTTTTCCACTTTGCATCAGTCTGTGTTTGTGGGTGTTGTTGATGAATGAGTTTTGCTTTGCTTAGTAGAGTTTTAACTTGCACTTACAGATGTAACGACCAACTATAGTTACTGACAGTGGTTTTATGAAGTGTTCCTGAGCCCATGTGGATATATCCTTTACACACTGATGTCTGTTTTTGATGCAATACCACCTGAGGGATCAAAGGTCCGTAATATCATCGCTTACGTGCAGTGATTTCTCCAGATTCTCTGAACCTTTTGATGATTTTACGGACCGTAGATGGTAAAATCCCTAAATTCCTTGCAATAGCTCGTTGAGAAATGTTGTTCTAAAACTGTTCGCCAATTTGCTTACAAATTGGTGACCCTCGCCCCATCCTTGTTTGTGAATTACTTAGCATTTCATGGAAGCTGCTTTTATACCCAATCATGGCACCCACCTGTTCCCAATTAGCCTGCACACCTGTGGGATGTTCCAAATAAGTGTTTGATGAGCATTCCTCAACTTTATTGATATTCCTCAACTTCTTTGTAACGTGTTGCTGGCATCAAATTCTAAAGTTTATGATTATTTGCAAACAAAAAAATGATCAGTTAGAACATCAAATACGTTGTCTTTGTAGCATGTTCAACAGGATATGGGTTGAAAATAATTTGCAGATCATTGTATTCTGCTTATTTTTACATCTAACACAATTTCCCAACTGTATCAAAAAAACGACATCAATCTCTAAAGGATATCGCCACATGGGCTCAAGAAAACTTCAGAAAACCATTGTCACTAAATACAGTTCGTCGCTACATCTGTAAGTGCAAGTTAAAGCTCTACTATGCAAAGCGATAGCCATTTATCAACAATATCCAGAAACTCCGCCGGCTTCTCTGTGCCCGAGATCATCTAAGATGGACTGATGCAAAGTGGAAAAGTGTTCTGTGGTCTGACGAGTCCACATTTCAAATTTTTGGGGGAAATATTCAACATCGTGTCATCCAGACCAAAGGGAAAGCGAACCATCTAGACTGTTATCGACGCAAAGTTCAAAAGCCAGCATCTGTGATGGTATGGGGGTGCATTAGTGCCCATGGCAGGGGTAACTTACACATCTGTGAAGGTACCATTAATGCTGAAAGGTACATACAGGTTTTGGAAAAACATATGCTGCCATCTAAGCGCCGTCTTTTTCATGGACGCCTCTGCTTATTTCAGCAAGACAATCCCAAGCCACATTCAGCACGTGCTACAGCAGCGTGGCTTCGTAGTAAAAGAGTGCGGGTACTTTCCTGGCCCGCCTGCAGTCCAGACCTGTCTCCCATCGAAAATGTGTGGCGCATTATGGAGCGTAAAATACGACAGCGGAGACCTCGGACTGTTGAACGACTGAAGCGCTACATAAAACAAGAATGAGAAATAATTCCACTTTCAAAGCTTCAACAATTAGTTTCCTCAGTTCCCAAACGTTTGAGTGTTATTAAAAGAAAAGATGTAACACAGTGGTGAACATGCCCTTTCCCAACTACTTTGGCACGTGTTGCAGCCATGAAATTCTAAGTTAATTATTATTTGCAAAAGAACATAAAGTTTATGAGTTTGAACATCAAATATCTTGTCATTGTAGTGCATTCAACTGAATATGGGTTGAAAAGGATTTGCAAATCATAGTATTCCGTTTATATTTACATCTAACACAATTTCCCAACTCATATGGAAACGGGGTTTGTACATGTATATACTGTACGTACATGAATATATGTACGTATAAAACCCAACACCAAGAAAAGACATTTGAAAGGCAATTCAATATAAATAAAGAATAGTGAACAACAGGCTGAATAAGTGTATGTTATGACGCATAAATAACCAACTGAGAAGGTGCCAGGTATGTTCACGTAACATATTATGGTAAGAGTCTTTCAAATAACTATAACATATAGAACATGTTATACGTTTACCAAACAATATGTCACTCCTAATCTATAAATCCCATGAAATCTTGTACGTCTAGTCTCTTATGTGAATGAGCTAAATAATATTATTTGATATTTTATGGTAATATGTTAATAATTTCACTCATAAGTCGCTCCTGAATATAAGTCGCACCCCTGGCCAAACTATGAAAAAAACGGCGATTTATAGTCCGAAAAATACGGTATATACGTACGGGGACGGCGTGCCAACGTTGGTAGAGTGGCTGTGCCAGAAATCTGAGGGTTATTGCTTCAATCCCCACCTTCTACCATCCTAGTTACATCCGTTGTGTCCTTGGGCAAGACACTTCACCCTTGCTCCTGATGGGTCCTGGTGAGCACCTTGCATGGCAGCTCCTGCCGTCAGTGTGTGTGAACGGGCGAATGTGGAAACACTCTCAAAGCGCTTTGGGCTCCTTCAAAAAATATGTGTATACGTACATGTGTACATGTATTTAAGTGTATATGTACATGTATATACGTAAATACATATATACAAAACCCAAAACCAGTGAAGTTTGCATATTGTGTAAATCATAAATAAAAACCGAATGATTTGCAAATCCTTTTCAACCTATATTCAATTCAATACACTGCAATTATAAAGAAAGATTTTCACACATAGAAGTAATCATGAACTTAAAGTGCCCTCTTTGGGGATTGTAATAGAGATCCATCTGGATTCATGAACTTAATTGTAAACATTTCTTCACTAAAAAAGAAATATTTAACATCAATATTTATGGAACATGTCCAGAAAATGGCTTCACGGGGTTAGTGTGTCTGCCTCACAATACGAAGGTCCTGCAGTCCTGGGTTCAAATCCAGGCTTGGGATCTTTCTGTGTGGAGTTTACATGTCCTCCCCGTGAATGCGTGGGTTTCCTCCGGGTACTCCGGCTTCCTACCACTTCCAAAGACATGCACCAGGGCGGTATAGCTCGGTTGGTAGAGCGGCCGTGCCAGCAACTTGAGGGTTCCAGGTTCGATCCCCGCTTCCGCCATCCTAGTCACTGCCGCTGTGTCCTTGGGCAAGACACTTTACCCACCTGCTCTCAGTGCCACCCACATTGGTTTAAATGTAAAAATTAGATATTGGGTTTCACTGTGTAAAGCGCTTTGAGTCATTAGAGAAAAAGCGCTATATAAATATAATTCACTTCACTTCACAAAGACAAGACATTTAACGTTCCAACTGAAGGAATTTTGCAAATATCAGCTCATTTGGAATTTAATGCCTGTAACATGTTTCAAAAAAGCTTGTACAAGTGACAAAAAAGACTGAGAATGTTGAGGAATGCTCATCAAACACTTATTTGTAACATCCCATAGGCAAATAGGCCAATTGGGAACAGGTGGGTGATTCGGTATAAAAGCAGCTTTCATGAAATGCTGAGTCATTCACTAACAAGGATGTAGCGAGGGTCACCACTTTGTAAGCAAATTGTCGAACAGTTTAAGAACAACATTTATCAATGAGTTATTGCAAGGAATTTAGGGATTGGACCATCTATGGTCGGTAATATCAAAAGGTTAAGAGAATCTGGAGAAATCACTGCATGTAAGCGATGATATAACGGACCTTCTATCCCTCAGGCAGTACTGCATCAAAAAGCGACATCACTGTGTAAAGGATATCACCACATGTGCTCAGGAACACTTCAGAAAACCACTATCAGTAACTACAGTTTGTCGCTACATCTGTAAGTGCAAGTTAAAACTCTACTATTCAAAGCAAAAGCCATTTATCAACAACACCCAGAAACGCCGCCGGCTTCACTGGATGGACAGATGCAAAGTGGAAAAGTGTTCTGTGGTCTGACGAATCCACATTTCAAATTGTTTTTGGAAACTGGACGATGTGTCCTCCGGAACAAAGAGGAAAAGAACCATCCGTATTTTTATAGGCGCAAATTTCAAAAGCCAGCATCTGTGATGGTATGGGGGTGTACTAGTGCCCAAGGCATGGGTAACTTACCATTAATGCTGAAAGGTACATACAGGTTTTGGAGTAACATATCTTGCCATCCAAGCAACGTTATCATGTACGCCCCTGTTTCTTTCAGCAAGACAATGCCAAGCCACGTGTTACAACAGTGTGGCTTCATAATAAGAGTGCAGGTACTAGACTGACCTGCCTGTAGTCCAGACCCATGTCTCTCATTGAAAATGTGCGGTGCAATATGAAGCCTACAATACGACAACGGAGACCCTGGACTGTTGAACAACTCAAGCTGTACACCAGGCAAGAATAGGAAAGAGTTCCACCTGAAAAGCTTAAAACATTTGACTCCTCAGTTCCCTAATGTTTACTGAGTGTTATTAAAAGGAAAGGCCATGTAACACAGTGGTAAAAATGCCCCTGTGCCAACTTTTTAGCAATTTTTGCTGCCATTAAATTCTAAGTTAATGATTATTTGCAAAACAAAATGAAGTTTCTCAGTTCGAACATTGAATATCTTGTCTTTGCAGTCTATTCAATTCAATGTAAGTTGAAAAAGATTTACAAATCATTGTATTCTGTTTTTATTTACGAATTA
Source organism: Nerophis ophidion (assembly GCF_033978795.1). Taxonomy (NCBI): domain Eukaryota; kingdom Metazoa; phylum Chordata; class Actinopteri; order Syngnathiformes; family Syngnathidae; genus Nerophis; species Nerophis ophidion. The sequence continues at coordinate 53,732,426 of NC_084617.1, read as the reverse complement.
CACAGCATACCAACTTCACTGGTTTTGCATTTTGTACATATGTATACATAGTATATACGTATACTTGTATATATATAGGTATATACATATACAGTATGTATATACAGCTTTATGTATATACATATATAGTGTGTATATATACGTGTGTGTGCATGTATGTATGTATGTATGGGGGTATGTGTGTGTATGTATATATATATATATATATATATATATACACACACACCTATATGTATGTGTGTTAACGTTTAACGAATGCCAGTTGATGTATTTGCGCAACACTGTGTTGTGTAAACATCACTTCCCAGTGCCTTATGAGCTGTGCTGGGCAATGAGTTGACTTTTAGACTTTTTAGCTCTTTGACCCTTCCCAAATAACTCTTAACCAGTGGGGATTTGTCGACCCGTGTTTGAAGTTATCACAATTCCTGGGCTGGACATATGTTACTCACCATAATTTTGGGGCTTTTTCGATGGCCGGATCGATTGTCTTCAGCTTACTGGCCCCATTTTAACATGTAACATTCCTTTTTAAAAATTTAAACTTTTAGACAATAAATATTGTATAAATACATTTAAAATAAATCACTCTCAACTACAGTAATTTTGACAATTTAATAATAATGTACAGTGTTTACCTTGGAGAGTGGACTTCTACGTTATCTCCTTCAGCTGTTTCTCCGTCAAACACACCATCAGCAGCATATGTTAATGAATAAATGTCCACCGTTAAGATGTTATTTCAACATTGTTGAGTGGTGTTAAACTATTTATTTTTTCATATGGTGTAGATAAGCAGTGATATGCTCCAACTGCTTCACCATGTTAGCTTCATGAGCTCCAAACCCCAACGCGCCAAATTTGGCCCCCTGGCCATCTTTGGGCACCCCTTACATTGACTATTGGATACAGAATATGACAAAAATTTGTATACCTCTCACATTTGTTTTTCTATCACAGTGTCTTTATCTGGTCAAATACACCATCAGCATCTTTTCTATATTTTCATGAATAAATGTCTGCCATTTGGATATTATTTTAAAATTTCTTGGCTGGCGTTAAATTCATTGTGCTTCAGTATGGTGCAGACCAGCAGTGATACGTTCAAATTGCTTCGCCAAGTTTGCTACACACTCTTCCATGTTTTTGATGATTTTTTTTTTTTAATTCAATGAATATCATACACTTCTTCTTCATAGCACTGTGCTTTACACTAACCTTTTCCTTCCCACGGTTGGAAAGCAAAGTTATGACCATTTTTCGCTATAAGCTAAATCTAGCAAGTAAGACATTAGATGATTAAGGGTTCACTTTGACATTTACTAAGCCAACTAATGGCGAGGAGGCTTCTAACTAAAATGTTTGTTTCTAACAATTAGCCGAGAGACAGCTCTTATCTCAAAACACGCTTGTTGGAGCACTCTTAAGTTAAGGTATCACTGTAAATACCTGCAAAAATAGCAATAAAGTATAATTTAATTCTGCATGGACTGATTCTTTTGTCTAAAAAATAAACCCAATATTACAGTATTGTGTTTTGCGGCTCTAGACTTCTTTGGTTACAAAAAAGCGGTGGTATAATGGCTTTTTTGATGATAAAAGATAGCTGACTCCTGGACTAGAACATTAAATGACTGAAGGAATGACACGTGCAGCTTGTGGTTTGCTGGTCCGCCGATAATATCAGACATGTTTTACCTAACCAGCACTTACAAACCAGCAAGGCAGACAAAGATGATCTACTACAGGATCTTTGTCTAATATGTTTGTGCATAAATCCTGACTGAAACTCTATATGTTGTTTTACATGATTTATTTATTATCCTCAACAACAATAATGGTGTAAGTTCATGTAAAAAAAACTGAGTGTAATGCAGTGTTTCCTGTTTCCTGGAAGTCAGCTGAGAACACGTTTGATACCACATGACCGCAGATCAGTATCTGCTGGAAACATTCTTCATTCATTCTTGTTTAGAAAACAGGACGGCTCAAGTGAAACACGGTGCTGATTTGGCAGGTGCTTCCAATTACAACGTATCATTTTTCCCAGAGATGCATTATTTATTTTATGAGACAACTGAGAAACAAGTACAGTGACGTCTAAACTGCAACAATTACGACTATTTTTGCACTGAATGTCATGTTTTCAGCATTTTAAATCTGTTTATCTTTCTTATATATACTGTACACATACTTGCCAACCCTCCCGGATTTTCCGAGAGACTCCCGGAATTCAGCGCCTCTCCCGAAAACCTCCCGGAAGACATTTTTCTCCCGAAAATCTCCCGAAATTCAGCAGGAGCTGGAGGCCACTCCCCCCCCTCCCCAGCTCAAACATGCACAGTTTGAAGCTTGAAAAGGAGGATTGCAGGCGGATCTGACGGCATTTAAAGTTCTTTTTAAAAAGACTGCTAATCCTCCTCCTTAATGAACACAGAAGTTCATTAAGAGGGGCGGACTCACCGGCCCTCAGCCATGTTTCCGTCACACAGAGGAAGTCACTTCCGCGGGAATTGAAGAAATCCTTCAGGATAAACATTTTGTTTGTCAAAGATCTTGCGTTCACAAGACCGAACCTGGCAGGGGCCAGCACATCCAAGGGCGCAGCTAATCCAGGTGGGGCCCGACACACAGCCCGCAGATGGCGGGGGAGAGGAGCCACGAGGCGGGAAAGGAAGGCAGGAATCAGGCCACGTGAAAAAGCTGACTGGGACGTCGAAAAACCAACGTTGAAGTTGATCATATCAGTGGGAGAGGGGCAAATATCCAACAGTGTTTGGCGGTCATACAAAAGCAGTGAGCTGACAGAGACGAAAATAGACGCAAACAACACAAAAACGAACATAGCTGACAGCGAGAGACACCAGGGCAAAGCACATACTGGCGTCATCTTCTGGAAACTCAGAGGTGACGTTACTCAAATAGTGAAAGGTAAGTGTTGTTGTTTTTTATTAACCACCAAGCACAGTACAGTTAGTAAAACAACTGTCTTTTTATTACTGTGTATTTAATAGGTGCCGTCTGAAATTCAACTATTTCTTTAATTGATATATACAGTATAATAAAATAAATATATATGGCTAGAATTCACTGAAAGTTAAGTATTTCATACATATATCATTGTGTATACATATAGATATGTACATATATATATATATATATATATATATATATATATGAAATACTACTCGAGTTGGTGAATTGGCTGTAAATATACACCCCTCCCCTCTTAACCACGCCCCCACCTCCCGAAATCGGAGGTCTCAAGGTTGGCAAGTATGACTGTACACTTTGGGCCTGATATACTTGTGGTTTGCGTGTACTAAACCACGTGCAAACTAGATAGCAGATGCAAAGCTGATCTCCTAAACATTCAACAATTGGATTACGTCTGTTAAATAAGTAGAATAAGGTGTGCAATCCATTTTGCGTCTGTCTCAATGAACATGCAAGATATATGCTGATCATCAAAACGCCCACAATATTGGGAAAAGATGCAAAAATAATGATTTAGCATGCGCAAAGTAATTTATCAACACTCATCAGCGTTTTGCTAGCACTTTTTTGCGTTTTATTTAGCACGTGTCAAAAAGACGTGCAAACTGACCGTTCCACACACAGTTACGGGATCAGTGATGGAAAAACGAGATCCCTCTGTCCTGCATCTCAAGATTTTGGACTGATAGGAATAAAAAAATAATGTCTATTCAGCAACATAATTTTATACAGTGGTTACTGAAAGTATTCAAATCCCTTTGTTTCATTGCAGCCATTTGGTAAAATCTAAACATTTCATTTTATTTAAATGATAAATAAATAAATGGGTTGTACTTGTATAGCGCTTTTCTACCTTCAAGGTACTCAAAGCGCTTTGACACTACTTCCACATTCATCCATTCACACACACATTCACACACTGATGGAGGGAGCTGCCATGCAAGGCGCTAACCAGCACCCATCAGGAGCAAGGGTGAAGTGTCTTGCTCAGGACACAACGGACGTGACGAGGTTGGTTCTAGGTGGGATTTGAACCAGTGACCCTCGGGTTGCGCACGGCCACTCTTCCACTGCGCCACACCGTCCCTATTTCTCATTAATGTACACACAGCAGTAGGTGTGGTGTTCTTGGGATGCAACTCAGTATACTTCTTCTTTCAAACACGACAAGTTGAGTTTATACCAAAATGGATACATGGATGATTCAGCAGCGAATTGGGAGAATGTCATGTGGTCAGATGAAACCAAAATATAACTTTTTGGTATAAACTCAACTCGTCGTGTTTGGAGGAAGAAGAATACTGAGTTGCATCCCAAGAACACCACACCTACTGTGAAGCACGGGGGTGGAAACATCATGCTTTGGGGCTGTTTTTCTGCTCAGGGGACAGGACGATTGATCCGTGTTAAGGAAAGAATGAATGGGGCCATGTATCGTGAGATTTTGAGCCAAAACCTCCTTCCATCAATGAGAGCTTTAAATGGTTGACCAAATACACATTTTCCACCATAATTTACAAATAATTCTTTAAAATTCCTCCAATGTAAATTCCTGCATTTTTTTTTCACATTGTCTCTCACAGTTGAAGTGTACCTATGATGAAAATTACAGACCTCTGTCATCATTTTAAGTGGGAGAACTTGCACAATCGGTGGCTGACTACTTTTTTGCCCCACTGTACATCATCGTATAATATACGAAATACAAGACAATACAATACATTTAAAAATGTACCCCCCAAATACCCATTTACAATTCATTTAAAAATAAAAGGGGAATCTTTAAATCCACCAAATTAGTCTCAATATCATATTATTCAAATTTGATTAAAATGTTGCAAATTGACGATCAGTGATAATCACATCATACATACAAAGGTCAAGACCAAAATTATGCGACTGATGTGAATTCCTCAAATGGTAAATGGTAAATGGGTTGTACTTGCATAGCGCTTTTCTACCCCTTTTTAAGGAGCCCAAAGCGCCCATTCACACACACATTATTTTCCAACTTAATAAAGGTTTACTTCTAGTGTTATGTCTATTAGAAGTTGGGGTCACTGGGATGAGTTGGCCGAGTCTAGAATTGAATCCATATACTATGTTATAATTAATACAAGCACTGTGGAATTTTTTGCACTCTGTAAGCTTCAGAAGATTGTACCCATAAAAAAGGGGATTTGAGGGAGCATTAAAGTGGCAATCAATCAAACTAGATCTGAACTATCTAAGTCTACTCGGATGAGCGGCGAAACGTCTTCTAAGACAAACCAAACAGCCAGTTGTGATCGATTGAATTCCCTGAGATCTGGGCATCAACAACACAAACACGCCTACTAGTTTTGGATTACAGCTACGCCTTCAACACCATTCGCCCAACGAAGCTCTTTGGGAAGCATATAGACCTTGGAGTACCGACACCCACCTGGACTTCCTTATAGACCAGTGGTTCTTAACCTTGTTGGAGGTACCGAACCCCACCAGTTTCATATGCACATTCATCGAACCCTTCTATAGTGAAAAATGAAATGTTTTTTTTGTTGTTTTTTCAAATTCAATACAAAGTTATATGTTTTGTTTACTGAAATGAGGTGGCGACTTGTCCAGGGTGTACACCACCTTCCATTTGGATGGATGGATGTTTTGTTTTTTTACTAGTGCACAACATGAACATCACCTTGTTCAAAGAACGAAACCAACACAGTGCATGAACTCCCAACAACTTACACACTTGCAAATCAGATGGAAAATTAAAGGTTACATTGTTTGTGGGGTAGCCATAATACTTAGACTTAAACTTACTTTTTATTGTCATTAAAATGTTAACTTTACAGTACAGATACGCCGATTGGGAGATGTTTTCATTTACACGATTGATTGAATGAAACTTTTGTTAGTAGATTGCACAAAACAATACATATTCCATACAATTGACCACTAAATGGTAACACCCGAATAAGTTTTTCAACTTGTTTAATTAAGTCGGTGTCCACGTTAATCAATTCATGAGTCTGGTGTGTCTTGACCGCTGCGGTGGAGGCTCTGCCGAACCCCTAGGGTTCGATTAAACCCAGGTTAAGAACCACTGTTGTAGACAGACCACAGGTGGTGAGGATGGGAACAAAGGCCTCTGCTGAGCTGACAATCAGCACAGGAACCCCCCAGGACTGCTGCCTCAGCCCTAAACTTTTCTCCCTGTACACACATGACTGCGTCTCCCCCCAGGACAATAACATTTTGGTCCACAAAGTCCCTGTCTACGGAGAGGATAATGCCTTAGTTTTGAACATAGACAAGACAAAGGAGCTAATTCTGGACTTCAGGAGCAAACTTATCACCTCTTATTGCAAAGAATACATGCCTTTTTTTCAATGCACACTGAATGTGTTGTTTGTTTTTTTTTAGGTAACCCTTGACTGTGCTGCACAATGGCAGGCAAGCAAAGACGGCCCTGGAGGTCCATGTGCAAAAGCCTGGTTCTTGGTATTTTAGTGACCTCCTGCATGATGCTGCTTTACTCTCTGTCCATGCCGCAGGTGCCTCTGAACATACCTGAGTATGCACATGCCTTCAACCAATAAGCATGCATATACATGTGGGACAATTGTATTTCACAGGACCACTCTTGCGTCCTTGTTTGTGTACACTTCATTAGGTACACCTTCCCAAACTAACACTACTGTACAACTACTTTGTAGGACAAGAAAGTCAATATGTAATGAATTAAAGGGGTGCACACTAAACATGTGCGATCGATCGGCCACCGACAGGTACCGGCCGATGTTTGTGAAAAGTACGTGATCGCCATTAATGGCTGACACTGTATATGTTTTTAGTCCCCTAGCAGCTAATTATGTGTCTCCATACACAGTGTGGAGCCACTCCCCTAAGCTTATGTTAATCACCTCTTGTTCTTTAAATTAACTGCTTTTCTTGGTATTTTAAGTAGGCCTGTCATTATCTGGTGTCATTATCACATCATGTTACACAGAGCAAGTTGGGAGCAGGCATGCTAAGTTTAACAGCAAATGTTGGTGCGTCAGCATTGTCACAGTAAGTACACGACACTTTTAAGAAGGGTGGATCCATCTATAAATTGGTGGTGTTGACAGCAAGGGTGGTATCAGTATATGAACGATACCAGACTGATTAAGTCAATATTTTTACTTTCTCAAAATAATTTTTGTTATTTTGGGTGATGTTTACAAACTCGAGGAATGATTCCGTGGACACAGGAGGATTTGGAGCAAAAAATGAGTAGTCGATAGAAATTTTTGCTTTTGTTTAGTTATTGTGTACTATTGCACTCCACTCATCATGGACATAGAAACCAACAATTTCCCCCGCATCCAAATATTTCCGGTTTCCCCAAAATTTCTGCATTTCAGTTTCAGTTCCCTTTTTTTTTTTTGACAACTATTTTCCTCGCATTGTTCAACCAATTTCAGTTGTTAAACCATCAAAACATTCCTCTTAGTTTAGACAATCAGGATGTAAAACTTTTGCATTTTTATGAAAAAAAAATGATGTTTTACCCGTATTCCCTCTTTTCTATAACTATTAAAAAGTGTTACTGCTTTCACATTTCTCAACAGTTTCAAAGGGTTCCACCACCAACTCATTCAGCTCGTTCAGGGATATTGGGCCACATTCCCAGTTTTTCTGCTTTTCCATAGTACTTACTTTCTATTCAAAAGTGTTATAACTGCCATGTTTTTCAAAGAATTTCAACTGTTTCAAAGTCAAAATGTTATGACTTAAATTAGGGCTGGACGATTATGGCAAAAATAATAATCACGTTGTATTATACGATTATTAATCAATATGAAAACGTGAGTATATATTCTGCCACCAAAACTTAACTTTAAATATAGTTAAAAAACAACAAAAACCTGGATATAAATGATTAATGAATAAACCAGTAAAATATTAATACTTTAACAATAAATAAATAAAAATAATAGCAATATAAAAAACAATACAATTCAGTTGTTCCGTTCTAATTGTTTTTAATTCCGTTTTTTTTACCTTTTACATGTATTTTTACCACCATAGAGTGTGTGCTTTTTTTGTTACAAAAATCCTCACATTTATTGGTGCAATACATCTTTGGACAATTTTGACCAGTAGTTTAGGTCAAAACATATTAATTTTGTAAATGTATAAAAAAGTGCTTTTAAGTACATTATGCTTGTATAAGGCATTTTTTTAAACCTTTATTTTGTTAGCATAGTCAGACCGGATGTGTCGCACCACGCTATTATTGTGAAGGAGAAGTGTGCTGCTGCTCAACTTGATGGGCAAAGAGTCAATTCACTTGAGGCTGTTTAAATATACAAAACAAAAGGAGAGCGGCTCCCAAGTTGCGACTCCTGTTTGTACATTAATGTTACTTCCATGATGTCGTTCACAACAACACAAGCAGATGAGATGTGTTGTGGGTGTATGGATTGTTATTGCTAGTTTTAGCTTCGTAGTTTAGTTGCTGTTTCACGCGACCGCCTCGACATTTAGTTTTTTGCTTGCACGTTGTGCGGCCCATTAATCTTTTTTTTTCATCCATCCATCCATTTCCTACCGCTTGTCCCTTTTAGGGTCATGGGGGGTCGCTGGCGCCTATCTCAGCTGCATTCGGGCGGTAGGCGGGTTACACCCTGGAAAAGTCGCCACCTCATCAGGGTTTTTCAATTTTTATATTTTCATAATCGTGAGAAGCCATAACTGAAATTAAAATTTTAATAATTGTCGAGCCCTAACATGAAACGAACATTTTTCAAACCAATTTTGCTAATAAAAATAATTTGGACTCCGAAGTCAAACAACTTGGTAGCATTTTAGTTCGGTTTTCACATATCAGCATTTACACGCAATTTCTCTCAAAATGTTTAATGTGTACTACTGACTTTGTTTTGCTCAAACAATTATAGGTAATGAAAGAGAATGATAGACTAGTTTAAATGTTGTGTTGATCTTGTTACACTGCCAATAGCATTCACCTTAAATGTATGGAAAAATGTAGTTAATACATGTGATCGGTATTACTGTAGTATCGGACGATATCACTCATAAGCAAACGTGCCCTAGTGACATCACTTTTCATCCTTGAGACAGTTTTGCTGTAAAATAGTTTAATTTGAGTGAGTGTTGTGCAAGTATGAGTGTGTATTTGATGGTCTGTGATCCCTGCAGAGTTCCAGTATCTTACTCCTGCGCCCATCGCCCATCCCAGCCGTCCAGCCCATCAAAAAGGACGTGCACCCCCAAAGTGGACATCATGTTCATGAAGACTCACAAAGCGGCGAGCAGCACCTTCCTCAACATCCTGTTCCGCTTTGGACAGAAACATCATCTGAGGTTCGCCTTCCCTGACAGCAGGAACGACTTCTTCTACCCCGCCTTTTTCCAGCGTTCCCACGTTAAAGACTACAAACCGGGAATGTGTTTCAACATCATCTGTAACCACATGCGCTTCAATGCGGACGAGGTGGCCAAGCTGTTGCCTGTCGACACGTCCTACATCACCATCCTCAGAGACCCCGCAGAACTTTTTGAGTCCTCCTTCCACTACTTCAGTCGGGTGGTGCCTTTCACTTGGAGGATGCCAGGAGGGGACAAGCTGGCCGAGTTCCTCCGTGACCCCCATTACTACTTTCACCCGGAAGGCTTTAACGCATTCTACCTCAAGAACCTGCTGTTCTTTGACTTTGGACAGGAAAATATGCTGGAGCTCGATGATCCACGCGTAGACGAGGGGATCCGATCCATCTCAGAGCGTTTCCAGTTGGTCATGTTGAGGGAACACTTTGAGGAATCTCTCATTCTTCTCAAGGACGCGCTCTGTTGGGAGATGGAGGACCTCCTCTTCTTCAAGCTCAACGCCCGCAACAGCTCAACCGTCTCCAAACTGACGCCCTACCTGAGAGCCAGGGCCCTGCAGTGGAACGCTCTCGACTGGAAGTTGTACCAGCACTTCAACGAGACCTTCTGGGAGAAAGTAGACGCGTACGGACGGGGTCGCATGGCAGAGGATGTGGCGGAGCTCAGGCGGAGGAACGCGGAGATGGCGGACGCATGCATCGAGGAAGGTCACGCTGTCGATGCCACCAGCATCCAGGAGACGGACATGCAGCCCTGGCAGCCCATCGGAGAGAAATCCATCATGGGATACAACCTGAAGAAGAACATAGACGAGGCCCAAATGAAGTTGTGCCGTAAAATGTTGATGCCGGAGCTTCAGTACTTGACCGAGTTCGGCGTCAACCTCTGGGTCACCAAGCTGTGGGGACACATCAGGTCCATCATCAACTGGTGATGAGGCATGACAACAAATGGCAGGGACAGCTAGTTACTGAAGGGTTTTACAGTTCTGTCACATCTTATTTTTACCGGTGGGTGTGGTCAAAGTAGGCAGGTGAGGCAGAACTTCACTTTTTTTTGATGAAAGATTTCAAAACAAATAATTCATCAGATAAATATTTTTTCATTAACTGTGTTTTCTGTATGATTACCATTTTTTAAGAATATTTTTCTTAAGTAAAAATCTCTGAATTAGGTGGGGAACCTGTTTTCTTGGTTCTGTGAAAATTGTACATAATGGAGTTTTACCAACTCTTTGAATGTCGCAGTAATCTCTGAAAAAGAAAACACTTAAAAGGGAACCGAGTATGCAAAACCAACTGTTCTTACCTATTGGCACCTGTTTTTGTGTATTTGGGATCTGCATAAATCCTAAAAATTTTAAATCAAACCATGGACATTGGTGTAGCTATTTATAAAACAATCTTGCCATCCCATTTCTTCCTCCAAACAAGCCATTCGGAATTTGCCCTAATTGTGACTTTTTTCCCAAGTTTTATGTTAGCGGATAACTCCATTAATGGTAGAAATTTACCCGAAGAGCTTCACGCTAGTGTTAATAAGCTCCTATTTTCCCCCCGTACATGCACAGGCATATGCCTCTTCCACTGTTGCAATTTCTAATACAAAGCAGCGTATAGTTCGAACTTATATCTGTCAGTCGACTCGCTATGGAAGTTGAAGTGGAGGCATTTAAAAATAAAACCACCCACAAAACGGTCTCAAAAAGTGGCTTGAAGATGATCTGTAAAATGTAATCTTTGCAAGATTTTGACCAAAGAACCACCATTACATGTAATGTAGACCACAAGGAAAGTGTTGTACATGTAGAAAAAAAATAATTTTAAATTATAAAAGGCCGTATCAATCCAAGCCGTGGTCAAGTGTGTCGCTGGGGTGATATAGTGTGTGTATGGACACTGCAACAGCCTCTTCTTCCTGGCTGGAACTTTGATTACTTAATATAACTACCATGAGTGTTATTTGGGATATCAATAGTTCTGTTTGGCCAAAAGGTTTGAGTTATCAGTAGAGCTTGCATGTACAACTGTGTTTGTGTGTGCATGCAATCTGCAGCGTGACAGATAGCTGACAGTTTAAAAATCAATTGATAGACACTACTACATATGTATTTTCTATTAAATAGTCACATAGGTCTGTATCAATGTGTATGCATTGAACGTCTTTTGGCACCAGTGTCCAAACATGCGACCGGTCTTATTTTTGATAGTATTACAGTAGTACAGTAATACAGAGTGGCATGATGGTCCTTTTATCTTCATTTCAATGGCTGTTTCCAAGTGTCTCAATTGAAGTCATCAGAATATCTTTGATAGTTTTCTGTAAGTTTATTTTATAATTTTTTTTACATGTGGTGTACACCGAGTTCAAAATTCAAATACAATATATAATATTTTCTGTTTGTCAGCAACTTCCTATATGTAAAATCGCTGTAGTACCCTTAGTTGACACATACACTGAGTCATCACAAAATTGGGGCGGCGTACGTGGGCTAGCAGGCGCTTATTGGGTACCACATAATATTTTCTTGCAAAAAAAACAAAAAAAACCTAACAAAACAAAATACAAGAAAAAAGGTAAAAAGGTATAACCACAAATGTTTTTTTTTTGTTTTTTTTAATAAAAGTAAACACGTGACTAAAGCATATTTGATAATATTTTTTTTATTATCTTCTTATTATTCTCTTACAAAGCAGCCTGTATTAACGTTAATGAGAGCATATGAAACTCAACTCAAAAATGCCTCGAATCCTGCCGCATTTCACTGGTTATTATAATAAGTGACCTGCAATGTTTAAATATGATGCTTCTTGCTTTACATTCACAGTGTTGTACTGTTATGACTTCATGGGTGCTTTAAATAAACATTTAACAATCTACAAATACTCAAAAAGTTGTAGTACTGTTCCTGTTTTCAAGTCTGTAATTCAAATAGTAAAATAAAATTGTTCTGGAGGAATCAATAACAAAATAAAGACCACATTATCTTCAAATGTTTATGTGTTTATGTAAAATGTGATGAAATGAGAGCACATGTATATGAAAAAGTTTTGCAAAAGGATGGCAAAAACAGCCATTATTCAAGGTGGGTACAGTATCACTTGTCATTTTTTTCACTATACTCTGTGTGTTTTTTTGTGTGTGTTATGACAAAAAAATTTTCACATTAAACAATACTATAAGTAATAAAAGTAAATATTATACATTGCATACACTATGGATACTTGCCACAGGAATATGTGAATATTTTATGTGTCATTTAATTTATATTTCCTGGCTATGTGCCACTTGACAGTAACCAAATGGATTTAACACAACACACAGGTAAAAATATCCATCCATTTTCTACTGCTTGTCCCTCTTATGTTTCATATTTGTTATGTATATATTGGTGTTTCATACACTTAGTGTTCATCATGCATTAACTATTTGTTTTGATTCCAAAGACGTGCACCTGGGATAGGTTGATTGGCAACACTAAATTGGCCCTAGTGTGTGAATGTGAGTGTGAATGTTGTCTGTCTATCTGTGTTAGCCCTGCGATGAGGTGGCGACTTATCCAGGGTGTATCCCGCCTTCCGCCCGATTGTAGCTGGGATAGGCACCAGCGCCCCCCGCAACCCCAAAGGGAATAAGCGGTAGGAGAAGGATGGATGGATGCAATAAATTATACAACACCTACAATTTTAAAATGTATCAACCTTCCATTTATGGCCAGTTAAAATAAAGTGAAATACTTATATGGGATGTGTTGATACAATTTTGTTATGTGGGCACAGTAGGAAAGGGACCTTATTCCTGGGTGGACCTCGCGTGACAGTAAGTGAGGTGGTTAATCATCTTGCAATGCACTCTGCTGAAAATGATGGAAAGCTCCACTCTTCATAGCAACTGATGCTGTGGTCAAAGTTAGAATTGCCTAAAAAACACATTTCCAATATATTCAACACTCAACTTCCAGCTAAAGTGGATAGTGCACCCCTCCAATTCATCATGTTTCATGTGTCAGGTAAAGCATGACAAATGTATATTGCAATCTACTCCAGGATTACTGTAACTTTTCAAAAAGGTCGATTGTACAATGAGGGTTGAATATTGTATAACTGTAAATATTTTTTGTCTTTTATACTCCTTGTTCCTAATTTCGGTTGAATGAAAGAAGTTGTATATATAAATACAGGCTTAATAAAAAGTACTTCCACTACGACTATAAATGAGATTGTTTTAATTTGTTACTTACAGTACATATTACGGGACAAGGTGAAACAACAATGCAGGTCCGATTCAGAGGAAATGTAAAATACCAGAAATGATATATGTATGCAAATCAGGCAAATACTGAGTTTGCAGTATATGTATCCTTGATATTTAAATCCTTCCAGTTACTGTTAAAATATACAACGCCCAAAAAGTGTGATATGAATTTATCTTAATCAGCTAAAAAATGCTTGCATTGTGTAATGCAAGCATTGCACAATAATTTATCCACCTCACAATAAACTGCTGTGCTTTCAATGCAGGAGGAATTGAAATGTAATATATCATGTATAACATGATATGCATTATAAGTGTGAATGTTGTCTGTCTATCTGGGTTGGCCCTGCGATGAGTTAGCGACTTGTCCAGGGTGTACGACGCCTACCGCCCGAATGCAGCTGAGATAGGCTCCAGCACCCTCCGCGACCCTGAAAGGGACAAGCGGTAGAAAATGGATAGATTGATTGATTGAAACGTTTATTCTTAGATTGCACAGTACAGTACACATTCCGTACAATTGACTACTAAATGGTAACACCCGAATAAGTTTTTCAACTTCTTTAAGTCGGGGTTCTGTTGGGATGTCGCATGGCTGCAGTTGTGTGTCCCCGAGTATGCAAGAATCCAGGAGAGTAGAGTGAAGGTAAGAATATTTAGTACTCATAAGAAAATAACAAAAGCAAACATAAAGCAGCCGTGCAGATAAACGTTCTCAACATAATATTAACTTCGAGCACTGAGGAGTGCTCGAGTGAAACATAAATAGACCTATGTTGATTGACAGCAGCTGAGGACCGCTGCCAATCAACAGCAAGTGAGAGAAAAATAGTGCTCAGCTGAGTGAACAGGAAGTACAACAAAATAAGAGCACTGAACAGGAAATAAAGTACAAAACACGAAAAACTAACAGAAATTAAGTGACAGATTGTCACAGGTTCATATTAACCAGTTCATGGATGGATACATACATATATATATATATATATATATATATATATATATATATATATATATATATATATATATATATATATATATATATATATATATATATTTATATATATATATATGTATATATTTAAATGTACATATATATATATATATATATATACATATATATATATCCATTTTCTACTGCTTGTGCCTTTTGGGGTCACGGGGGGTTGCCGGAGCCTATCTCAGCTGCATTCGGGCGGAAGGCGGGATATATATATATATATATATATATATATATATATATATATATATATATATATATATATATATATATATATATATATAGTTGATTGGCAACACTAAATTGTCCCTAAAAAGGGAATAAGCGGTAGAAAATGGATGGATGGATATATATATATATATATGTAAATATATATATATATATATATATATATATATATATATATATATATATATATATATATGTATATGCTGTAGTTGTCTCCTGATGTTAATGTTTAATGTAAAGAATAATAGTTATTATTAGTGAAACTATATGTAAAAAATAATATTTAAAAATAATTAAATTCACTGGTCCAATCAATATTATCATATAAACAAACAAAATACTGTACTAATAATAGTAAAAAGTGCTGTCTCACCCTCTCCACTGTCTCTCTGGAACACCGGAAGTATACCCGCCTCGAGTCGACTGGCAGTCATGAGTTGTGACGTCATTGCGGAGCAGGACGACTGTGTGCTTCTATGACAGCTCTTTCGTCCTACTTGTATCTTTAGTAGAATCATGTTTGCGCTCATTTAAGTCCAGGGTAACCACCAACTGATAGAGCTAAAAAAAAGTCCAATATTATTGAGTGGTTTCCGTCAAGGTATTTCGACATTTCTGTAGTGTTTTGCCGCTGTTATGCATATTAGCTTTAGCTCTGTAGCTAGCTGTTGTTTTTAGCATTGCCAGTGCTAACCGGAAGCTAGTTTTAGGCCCTTTAGTTTTATACTTTTTTTTAAAACTACTTTTGGTATTTTGTGTTTCTTTGCCAGCAATAAAATGCCTGACAGCTGAAAGGGAGTTTTGGCTGGAGATTTGACATCAACGATGACATTAGCAGCAGATGAGTGGCCCTGATAATCACACATGCTCAGTTTTGATGATTGGGGCAAAATGTCGTGTAAATCAACCAAAGTGGCCCCCAGTGTTGACTTCGACCACAGTTGTTCGGACAGCGTGGAATACCTCACGCTTAATTTTGGTCCTTTTGAAACTGTTCATCGTTGGAGAAGACTCCCTCCGTGTGATGAGTTTGTTGGAGCAAGGTAAACTTGTTGAAAGCATCAGATTGAAAATGGTCAAATGCCTGGAGGTTAATTTGTGTCTTTATTATAAAATCTTTTTTGACACTGGATATATGTAACATAATTTAAATTGTTTACATTAAATTATGCTGGCAGTTTAATTGAATGAAAATATGTGGGCAAAATGTATGTGTTTATAAATCCACTTTTTAAAATAGCGTGTTTTAAATTTAGTGGTAAAAAAACCTTCTATTGTATATAAAAATTCAGTGTCAAATTTTTAAGTGCAAAACAATTCAGTACAGAAATAGTCGCTATTTCGAAATTCAGAATTCGCTTTCCGTAAAAAAAAAAAATCTTAACTTACTGGAGTTTTGAAGAAACAAATATTTCTGCACTGAATTTTTTACACAACATTTTTCTGCACTGATTTTTTTTTTTACAATGAATTTTAAAACACTATTTTGACTAAGTGAATATATTTAACAAAACATCTACTCATAATTATTTATTAAATGAAATTCATCCATCCATCCATCCATTTTTTAGAGCCTATCTCATCTGCATTCGAGCGGAAGGCGGCGTACACCCTGGACAATTCGCCATCTCATCACAGCAACAACACAGATAGACAGACAACATCCACACTCGCTGTCACACACAAGGGCCAATTTAGTGTTGCCAATTAACCTATCTCCAGGTGCATGTTTTTGGCGGTGGGAGGAAGCCGGAGTACCCGGAGGGAACCCACGCAGTCACAGGGAAAACATGCAAACTCCACACAGAAAGATCCCGAGCCCGGGATTGAACTCAGGACTACTGAGGACCTTCGTATTGTGAGGCAGATGCACTAACCTTTCAACCACCGTGCTGCTCAATGAAATTGTCTGCGTAATTTGATGTAAAAATGTTTTTAATCAGTTCACAGAATTTAAACAAAAATAATTAATTTACATAAATTTAGTATCCAAAATTTTTTTTATAATAAAGACACAATTTAACATCCATACAAATGTTTATGTAATTCACTTTGACCTTTTTTTTGCCCTTCTCACAGGCGCAGCAAACACACAGTTGTGGCATACAGAGATGCTATATACGTGTTTGGGGGAGACAATGGGTAAGTACAGTTATTAAATTGTTATTTTTTTTGCAACATAAATTATGTTAAAATTGTCTATCATCACCCACCAGAAAGAATATGTTGAATGATTTGCTGCGCTTTGACGTGAAGGACTGCTCATGGTGTCGGTAATAATCAAAAAATATATATAATGTACAGTATGAATGTATGCTGTGGTTGTGTACTTGACTATATTATCTTTTACAGGGCCTTCACCACAGGAACTCCACCTGCTCCCCGCTACCACCATTCAGCTGTTGTTTACAGCAGCAGCATGTTTGTTTTTGGTACCTCTTTCTTATTACTTCTAATATTTTCACATTTTAAAGGTATGCCGATTTGATGCATATCTTCTAACTGTATTCCAGGGGGCTACACTGGAGATATATACTCCAATTCCAACCTTAAAAACAAAAATGATCTTTTTGAGTACAAGTTTGCCACGGGGCAGTGGACTGAATGGAAAGTGGATGGGAGGTAATATATTGTGATTTTTTTTTAAAACCCTTAAAGGGGTCATATTATGATATTTTTCTACATTTAAAACACTCCTGTGTAATCTACATAACATGTAATGGTGGTGTGTTTGTCAAAATCTTTTCACACTGCTTTCTGTCTCTCTTCAGGATGCACCATTTTGGTGGCGGTCTTATTTGCGTGGCTCCAATTCACCAGCGTCTTCTCCTTGCCATCTTTGTTGTAGTTTTTAGCGCCTCTATAAGGAGTCTACTGACAGATTAAGTTTGAACTATAAGCTAATTAGTATTAGAAATGGCAATAGTCGAGGTTGCACGTCCATGTACAAGCCAGTCTGCCTCACAACAAGAGGATAGTGAAAAAGAACTAAACTAAAATAACTAAAATGGTAGACTCACACAAATCACCTTGGGTAAATTTATACCATATAAATCAGAGCATCCTGAGGAGACAGTCAGACAGTGGATTGAAAATGGTCTGTAAAATATTATATATGGAACATTTTGACCAAAGAACCACCATTACATGTTATGTAAACCACAAGGAAGTGTTTTAATTTAGAAAAATCATAATATGAACCTTTTTAAAGGGGAACCATACATTAAAAAAATTAATTATTCCTAACGATGTTGTAATGATGTAATGCTCATTTTCATTTGTTGAGAACCATATAATATCAAGTAGCTAACAACATTGAAGAGCTAATGGTCAGAGGAGCAGTGTGAGCAAGGCGATGTCTCACTACGCCAAAAAAGTAGTTCTTCTGTGTTAGTTCTTAATACCTATGTTGCCATTTGGAGTTCACCGCAGTATAAATAGAGCGTTGTTGGCGTTATTAGATGTTTGTTTGTTTTTTAAAGGTGGAATAGATTAATCCTAATTACCCGCATTTTAAGCCGCCGCGTACTAGCATTTTTTTCACTAATTAGAATGCACGGAAAGGGAAAAGATGTGCATTTTGTCTAACATAGGGATTGTGAATGATGGACAAAATTACCACAAAAATGCAGTTTTCCTTTAAGAGGTCCCTCAAATACACTTAAAATTTGACCCCAAATGACTAAAAAGGGCAAAATCCCCTAAATTGCAAAAAAAAAATTAAAATATGTTTTAACCAATTTAAACAAGTCAATCTTTTAGCAGACCTTCGGACTGAAGTATTCAAAATAAATAAATAAATGTTTTCTTAATTGTCAAAGGCCACTGTATATTTCCCACTATATTTAGTAATTAAGAAAAAATAGGATAAAACCCCAAATTTCAAATATTTCAATAAGTATTTGCTTATTTTAAGGCCCATTTTCAAACTGTATCACTCCACTATTTTATTATTTATATAATTTTAATTATTTATAATATTTTACTTATTAAGTATTACTAAGTTCAATTAATATAATTTATTTGACTTACTATTGCTCTATTCTTCCTGTTTCAGCTTGCCAGTGGCTCGGTCTGCACACGGCGCCACGGTTTACAGTGATAAGCTGTGGATATTTGCAGGTTATGACGGGAATGCAAGGTATGTTTGATAACACAGAATATTTCTAACAGCCATGTGTGCAAAGTCACGAGGTATATTCTCCTCTCACTTAGGCTGAATGACATGTGGACCATCAGTCTGCAGGACAGAGAGCATGCATGTTGGGAAGAGGCCAGTATATCAGTTTGATTGTATATCACTAGTATATCACTTTCATGTGCTGACACCCAAAATCCTGTGTCTCAATTAGATCGACCAGAGCGGTGAGATACCCCCATCTTGCTGCAACTTCCCCGTCGCTGTATGCAGGGACAAGATGTTTGTATTTTCCGGCCAGAGTGGGGCCAAAATCACCAACAACCTCTTCCAATTTGAGTTCAACGGCCACATGTGAGAAAAAACTATGCTACAGCGTGAGAGTTATTTGAGAGCTGCTAACGCTAGATTCTCATTCCTTGCAGGTGGACCCGCATTCCCACTGAACATTTACTACGAGGATCTCCACCGCCTCCCCAGCGGCGTTACGGCCACACAATGGTCGCCTTCGACCGTCACCTGTATGTATTTGGAGGTGCTGCTGACAACACTCTACCCAATGAGCTGCATTGCTATGATGTGGACTCTCAGACATGGGAGGTGATCCATCCCAGCCTGGACAGCGAGGTATAAAAGGCGCTCTGTATACTTTCTGAATGTTTCAAACCACAAATCTCTTGTCCGTTGTCTTGTCATATTGACAACAAAAATGTTGTTAAAAAAAGGCTAAAAACACATAAAAAGCACTCAAAGTAGCAATTAGCACAGTAGCTAACGACAGCAGTGCTGTGCTGACTAGATTAAAATCGGAGATCAATTAGCCCGCTCACAATGGATGTGCTGCTGGGCAGAATATGGCTGCGCTGTGAGGCACACAATGGGAGGATGAAACGTTCGCATATTTTAATCCGGCCTGTGGTTCGTAAATCGAGGTTCCACTGTAATCGGTTCCAAAATACACCAAATTGTCATAAAACCAAATAAATTTTTCCAATAACGTGTAATGTAAATACAATAATCTGTTTCAAACACCCACAATATTAATACAAAACACATGTTATAGGAAATAGGTATACTTTTCATGCAGAAAACATTGTTAAATACATACCTGTATAAATGACAAATCAAATTTTTGAAAATTTAACATCACCTTTAGCTTTGACTCTTTGATGAAGACAGACGATTAGCGGCCAGTTTTTTCTTGAATTTAAAGTCATTCTCACCTTATTCATCAAAGTGTTGGCACTTCTACATTTCTGTGGCCCGAAGTTGGATTAATTTGCAGCTGTTATCAGTAAAAAAAGAAGCACAGACCGTCTAAAAGCATATTTGCCTAATACTAAGAATTACGCAGTTCGCTCGAACGCCTCATCGTATGAACTCTGCATTGAGTAGCTTGATTGATCCTGCTCCCATAAGAAGTAATGAGAAAGACACAGAGTTGTGCATTGTGTGTGCATTCTATGAAAAAATAAACTGCAAATGTAATAAAGATGATTAAATTATTCCTTGGCTGTAAAGTCCTAACTTTTGAAGTCGGATTCACATCCATCCATCCATCCATTTTCTACCGCTTATTCCCTTTCGGGGTCGCGGGGGGCGCTGGCGCCTATCTCAGCTACAATCGGGCGGAAGGCGGGGTACACCCTGGACAAGTCGCCACCTCATCCCAGGGCCAACACAGAAAGACAGACAACATTCACACTCACATTCACACACTAGGGCCAATTTAGTGTTTCCAATCAACCTATCCCCAGGTGCATGTCTTTGGAAGTGGGAGGAAGCCGGACTACCCGGAGGGAACCCACGCATTCACGGGGAGGACATGCAAACTCCACACAGAAAGATCCTCAGCCTGGATTTGAACCCAGGACTGCAGACTCACAAACGCGTGGAATTCTTTATTTGGGCATTTGATTCTGTGATATACAGGCAAATTGGGTAGCAGTAGTAGTAGTTTGTTACGCACAAAGTTTGGCTATTCAAAAGCATACAAAAACCAAAGCAAACTTTTGGCAAAATTTTTTGATAAAGTGGGTTGTATAGAAAAAGAGATACCACTATGTATTTGCTTTTACAAAAATACATTTCAATAGAAGGTCAAAAAAATAACTCTGTCAACATTATAAACGCTTTTTTGGAACTACAGGCAAAATAAACATGAAGTAAACCAATATAATAGAAGAATATAGTGGAATAATAAAACACTACAATAAAAGTTAATCAACCTTTGTTGCGGAATGACAGATCTATAGTAAAGTAGAGACGATGCGTTGCCAAATGTGAGTCAATTTAGTGCCTCACGCTTTTGAATATTCTTAGCTGGCATTCAAGTGTAGAAAGAAGTTAAGTCCTGTACAACAAAACTGGAAAATATTTACTTGTTTGACAATTTAATTCATACATCCATCCATTTTTTACCGCTTGTCCCTCTCGGAGTCGCGGGGGTGGCTGATGCCTATCCCAGCTGCATTCGGGCGGAATGTGATGTACACCCTGTCCAAGTTGCCACCTTATCGCAGAGCCAACACAGACAGATAGACCTCACATTCACACATTTGGGCCAATTTAATTCAAAATTAAATTAAATTGAATTGCTGTACAATAAAACTGGAAAGTATTAACTTGCGTGACATTCGATATCATCACGCTGAAAATACCTCTGTGGAGTTTTGATCTTTTAGTTGCTTGCTGAGCTGGGCTGAAGTCTTTATGGTTGACAGCAGTTTGACTTTTTGAAGAAATGTTTTTCCAGAAAATGTTATAGTTATTTGACTTTGTAGCTTCCACTGTGTTATTAATTTTAAATTCATATTTGCCCTGCCTCCTCAGATGCCCAGTGGAAGGCTCTTCCATGCAGCTGCTGTGATCCAGGATGCAATGTACATCTTTGGAGGGACTGTGGACAACAATGTTCGCAGCGGAGAGATGTACAGATTCCAGGTTGGCATTGTTGTCGTTGTATTTTATTAAACAGTACTAATATTACAGGTAATTACTTTCTTCTTCTGGTAGTTTTCCTGCTATCCAAAGTGTACTCTCCATGAAGATTATGGCAAACTATGGGAGAACCGTCAGTTCTGTGATGTGGAGTTTATCCTGGGAGAAGTGGGTTTCACTCTGCAATAGTTATGCACTCGTTCACATATTTATTAGTGAGAATGTTTTTAGTTTTTTATATATTTTTTTTGTTACAGCGGGAGGAGAGAGTTTTAGGACACATTGCCATTGTGACAGCGAGATGCCAGTGGCTGCGCAAGAAAATCCTGCAGGCTCGGGATAGACAAAGACAGGTCAGAACCAGAGAAAACACATGAGTCACATCACAACATGGCTATAGTGAGCTGACCATTTATGAAATGGCCTGGTGTAACTAAATATTGGGTTGTGATGTGTCCTCTGTACCAGAGAGCACACTTTTCCATTTATAAAATACTTGCTGTGTACTAAAATATATACTATTAATTAATTAATACTTTGCGATAAGAGTGCACCAGTTTATGAGTTTTTGGGATGGTAAATAGTAAATGGGCTGAACTTGTATAGCACTTCTTTAACTTTTTTTTTTTTAAGGAACTCAAATCGTTATTTCCACATTTACCCAGTCACACAAATATTCACACACTGATGGCAGGAGCTGCCATGCAAGGCGCTAACCAGGACCCAACAGGAGCAAGGGTGAAGTGTCTTGCTCAAGGACACAATGGACGTGACCAGGATGGTAGAAGGTGGGGATTGAACCAGGAACCCTCAGGTTGCTGGCAAAGCCACTCTCCCAACTGAGCCACACCGTCCCCAGATGATATCTGTCTCTCAACTAATTGCTATGCTTTAGGTTGCAGGCAAAAATTCGGCTCACAAGCCTCCCAGCCCCAAGTTGGTGTAACAAATGTCACAGTTAACCGAATAAGGTTTCAGCAAAACATCTGGTCTTACTGGCTAGCATTAACTTAGACCTGTACAACCTTGTTTTTCAAACCATTGGAAAGAAAAAGGTGTGAAGGGGCAGCGCTTGGAAAAAGAAGCTAATGGGACAAGCGGTAGAAATGGATGGATGAATATGTGTTCTTGTCTTACATAAGGATTGTGAATGATTGACAAAATTCCCCCAAAAAAGTGGAGTTTCCTCTGCCAGTGTTGGATTTTAAAGTATTAATATTTTAAAAAAATATGGAAAAAGCTGCTGATGGTGCTTTTGACGAAGCAGCAGCTCTAAGGAAATACAGCAGAAGTCCAAGGTAAATGCTGTGCATTATTATTACATTACCTCATAAAACTACTGTTGTTGTTTGTAGTTCATTTAATTGCATTGTTTTTATACAAAATGTCTTATCTGGAAATTAGCAATTTTTTTTAAAAGGGAAGTGCACTATTTTTTTAATTTTGCCAATCGTTCAGGATCATTATGAAAGACATGATGACACATGTATTTTTTTAAAATGCATTCTAAATATTAAATAAATGCGATCAAAAGTCTGCTTACAATGGAGCGTGTGCGAGCCGTTCAATTCTGCCTATAGAGCCCTTAAAAACATCCAAACACCTCCATTGAGTTTTTATATACTTGATGTTAGTGTATATGTAATGTAGTAACGGGCACATTTATGATAATATTTACGTATTTTGATCATTATAAGCGTATATTTCAAAAAACGCATCACGTTTGCTTTTTTTTTCTTCGTCACTGATTTCTGCCCACTGCAGACTTTATGAGAGCCGACAAACATAGTAATACATCACTTACTGTGCAACGTCATCTGTCATTAGGACGCTGAATGCTAAAATATTCATATATTCCAATTTAGGTAAGGAATTTCTCATCCTTGCGAAGAAACGGGGTGGGGCGCGGGCAAGTGCTTTTTGTATCATTCCTGCCAGTTCCATGTCCTAAATGGCTGTCAAAGTGTCCCAACTTGTCGGATTACCTACTCGGATGTCTCATTTCCAGGTGAGAAGCATGATTTATGATCTACAATAAACTTGCAGGGAAGCGAGGAAACAGCAGACCACTCGATGATGTAAATATATGGAGACACAAAAGTGATTACGTCGCTGCTTTAAATAGTTTGTGTGTGTCAGCACTTATAATAAAAATATCACTAATACTTGGTAAATATTCATGTCACAAAATGTAAATGGAGTATCGTTGGCACTTTTTTAATGTTTTTTTTGATTTTATGTGCGGAATAGTTGATGTCCCATTGGTTTCCCTGTAAGTGGATGTTTATTTAATATTTAGAATGCACAACAAAAAAAACTATTCCGTCGTCATGTCTTTCATAATGATTGTGAAATGATTGTATATATTTTAGTAATGATAAGCAAAATTCCAAAAAAGTGCAGTTCCCCTTTAAAAAGGCATGTTACATGTTAAAATTGTGCTGCTTTGCACGCATTACATTGATTTAAATTCGTATTAATTGGCGACAACCTTTTGCTATACACATTTTTTGAAAAAGGAGCTGCGTCACAGAACCAATTAACTCGTATCTCGAGGTACTACTTTATTAAAAATATATTTAATACAATATGTTGTAATGCAGTTGTACAACACTGCAAAATATTACAATAATAAACAGTGTAATAACTCGTAAAACTTAGCACTATAATCAATGTAAAGATGGATTTTCTTGAGCAATTCTTGTTGTAGATGTAGTTAGATTGTGCAGGTTTACCAAATGTTGCCCTCAAGCGAATGTACATTCTAAGCACATACTTAAAATCCACGTTTTCTATCCGCATCTCTCCTGGGTGGATCACTCGAAATGTGTCTCAGAGGACCAAACAGGAGAGCAGTGCAGAGAGCGATGAGGGGGCCACAGGAGGAGGAAGCCATGTCCCAGGTGGCCAAAGCCAACTACTGGAGGTATCAATCAGGGAAGCCGAAGCCCAGCCTTTTGAAGTCTTAATGCAATTCCTCTACACAGATAAGATCCTGTACCCACGCAGAGGTAACGGAAGTAGTTAGAATATTTGACCAAATCCACAAACAGTCACGTCATTGTTGTTTCTTCTGACTCTACTCAGGTCATGTTCAAGATGTTCTGCTAATCATGGATGTTTACAAACTGGCGCTCAGTTTTAAGCTCTCCCGCTTGGAGCAGCTGTGTGTGCAGTACATTGAAGCTTCTGTCGACCTCCAGAACGTTCTCAGTGTTTGTGAAAACGCCAACAAGCTCCAACTTGACCAGCTCAAGGTATTGTTTTACTGACCTCTGGTGGTGATGGTGATCTATTGAAACATGAGGGCAAATGAAGAAATTGCTTCCACTCCCAACATTTTATATCTTCTTTCAGGAGCATTGCCTTAACTTTGTAGTGAAAGAGTCACACTTCAACCAGGTGATCATGTCGAGGGAGTTCGAACGTCTATCCACGCCGCTTATCGTAGAGATTGTCCGACGAAAGCAACAGCCTCCTCCCAGGTTGTACTCGGACCAGCCGGTGGACATCGGCACTTCCCTGGTGCAGGACATGAAGGCCTATCTGGAGGGAGGCGGCTTGGAATTCTGTGACATTATTCTGCTGTTAGATGGACACCCTAGACCTGCTCATAAAGCCATCCTGGCAGCTCGTTCAAGGTACTGATCCCAGCAGGAGCACTCTTGTGTTCTTTTAATGTGGAAAAGAAGCACAGTCTTAGATGTGTTACTGTTCGAATACCATTGTCGCAATAGGACATTTTAATTAGTTGTTAGAGAGACAACTGATCAAACCCTTGTCTCGTTCTGCATGTTCACACTGGAAATGTCCCTTTAAGGAATAACCGAGAAAACTAGATATAGACAATAATTCATCTTAATCCTGTCTATTTTTGTCAACACAACTGTTAACCTGACTCTTTGACGCCTCAGTTACTTTGAGGCGATGTTCCGCTCCTTCATGCCAGAGGATGGCCAGGTAAACATTTCCATTGGAGAGATGGTTCCAAGTCAACAGGCGTTCGAATCCATGCTGCGCTACATCTACTACGGAGATGTCAACATGCCTCCTGAGGATTCTCTGTATCCTTTTCAAAATCAAACCCTTTGTTTGCTTTTAATTCTTTCACTTTTATGTCAAGATAGAGGGTCATGTTTTGAAGAAAGCGTCCACATGGATGAGTTAATAGTTTAAAATCATAGAGCACAAGTCTTTAACAGGGATCCGCTATCCCTAGGAGTCCGCAGAGCTACTACAGGGTGATCATGAAATTTTTGGTTGATAAGACTTTATTTGAATAAATGTCTTTGTATTTCCTATGTATTTTTGCAAAAATGTAAATGCATTTTAAATACACTTTAAAGCAGTGGTCCCCAACCACCGGGCTGTGGCCCGGTACCGGGCCGCGGCCCGATTGGTACCGGGCCGCAGAATAATTTTTTATAAAAAAAAAAAAAAATATATATATATATATATACATATATATATATATATATATATATTATTATTATTATTTTTTTTTTTAATAAATCAACATAAAATACACAATATACACTTACAATTAGTGCACCAACCACAAAAACCTCCCTTTTTCATGACAAAGAAGAAAAAAAGAAAAAAAAGTTGCTGCATCATGACACATCATTAAGAGTTTGACCAGAAATATGTTGTATAGGGATTAACTATACACTATAAAACAATACTACAACATGCTGTCACATGAATATGTTTTAAAGTATTACATTTGTGAAATTAACACATCCACAAAATGTAAAAACATTGTGTTTACTTTTTGATATAAATATAAAACACATAGTAGTTTGACTAATCAATCAATCAATGTTTACTTATATAGCCCTAAATCACTAGTGTCTCAAAGGGCTGCACAAACCACAACACAAACCACTACGACATCCTCGGTAGGCCCACATAAGGGCAAGGAAAACTCACACCAAATCAGTTTGGCCAACAAAAATTAACACTAGTGATACCTCTCACATCTAATACACAAAGTTCACAGCCTTATGTTTAATTCAAAGAGATTACAAAACATTTAGCTAGTATTTATGTTATTGGAACACTGAAAAAGTTAGCAGCTAAATAAAGGACGAGTGAGCATCCTAATAAACAAACGGCAAGTCTTTATAAACAAGTTGTGGCAACGTTCCCGACACATCGCCTGCTGTATGTTTCTTCACTTCATTAACTCTCTGTCCCAGCAGCAGGACTGTGTGTTGAGAAAATAAAAGCAACATCAAATATTTTTCTCCTCCACTGTTTACTTTTAGGGTGGGACAAATGCGCTTGTTTCCAATATTGTCCACACCTGTCGTCATTTAATAGCAGCAGTGCACTCTTGACCGCACGCTGAGACTATGAAGCGAGGAAAAATGAAGTTAAATGAAGCGCTCGCCTCCGTTTTCTTCGAGATGAACTCTACGGGGCAAAGTCGGAGTAGTTGCTTTTTATTATTTTAGTGCTAGTGCATTAATAAATTAAAATTTTTCGGTAATTAAAATGATAAACGGTATTACTGTCTTAAATTGTACTGTGTATTATCATTATACCGTTTACCATTACATCCCTAAAAGCAGTGGTCCCCAACCTTTTTGTCCCGTTGCCCTGTGGGGGGGGGTTCTTTTTTTCTTTTTCTTTTTTTGGGTCATGAAAAAGGGAGGTTTTTTTGGGTTGGTGCACTAATTGTAAGTGTATCTTGTGTTTTTTATGTTGATTTAATAAAAAAAATTTTTTTTTAAATTCATAAAAAATTATTCTGCGGCCCGGTACCAATCGAGCCCGGTGGTTGGGGACCACTGCCTAAAAGGACCCATATTGCCTAGATGACTGATAGATACTTCAGTAACAAGTATTCTTTGTATAATTTTGTCTTTCTGAAAATGAATTTGGCAGTCAGTACCCACAATATAGATTGGCGCAGTGGGAGTGGCCGTGCGCAACCCGAGGGTCCCTGGTTCAAATCCCACCTAGTACCAACCTCGTCACGTCCGTTGTGTCCTGAGCAAGACACTTCACCCTTGCTCCTGATGGGTGCTAGTTGGCGCCTTGCATGGCAGCTCCCTCCATCAGTGTGTGAATGTGTGTGTGAATGGGTAAATGTGGAAGTAATGTCAAAGCGCTTTGAGTACCTTGAAGGTAGAAAAGCGCTATACAAGTACAACCCATTTATCATTTATTAGTTTTTGAGTATTGTGTAAATAATTAACTGTATTTTTAACACACCCCTTCCATTTTCAGAATTTATATGCAGTCTTTTACATGTTTTCCATTCAAACTCAGACCAAAAACCTTCTTCACTGCAAACTATACTCCCATTTTGTCCGAGTCAATTTGACAGGATAGGTCCATACTTTCCTCATATTGCCATCATTTGGAAATTTATACATGCGGACTCTTTCTTTAGTCGTATTGCTACGACCTGCAACAATGCATCTGGCAGACATATTTGACAATTCCTTCACATTCTGCATGAAGATGCTACCAAAGCACAAACTACGCAATATGAAATTGCCTCCAGTTTTCTGTAGGTGATGTCAGCAGGCTGATGCAGGCCTGCTCACCGTTTGGAGCCAAAAGTGGGCGTTCCAAAATGTGCTGAAACTCGTTAGAAAACAAGCACAAAAAAACCTACTGTGCCTATTTCGGGGGGGTAATTTTACCTGTCGAAATCATTTTCTGGTCCAGAACTATTAAATTAGTGTTAATGTAGTCAGCATTAGAAGGGCCCTTTAGCACACTACCTGCCAGCTAGCGATTGGCTGTATTATTTGAATAACGAGGTACTTTTAGGACCACTTTAATTTAAAACATTAATTTCATACATCCATAACTCCATTAGTTTAGTGGTCCTTGGCCTGCAAAAAAACCTTCAGCAGAGGATGCTGAAGTAGGATCTAAAATTAGGCTACAGGGCTATCTAGTGGTGTTTGCTGGAACTGTAGAACACACTCAAGCTGCTCCTCATTGTGGGATTTTTTAATACAAGAGCTGGTTCAGCAGTATAGCTCCCTTTGTTCAATGTAATATATTGATAAACGGTAAGTCAGTGGTCCCCGACTGGTACCGGGCCGCAGAAGAATTTTTTATTTAAAAAAAAAAATATATATATATTTTTTTTATTTTATTTTTTATTAAATCAACATAAAAAACACAATATACACTTACAAATAGTGCACCAACCACAAACAACTCCCTTTTTCATGACAAAGAAGAAAAAAAAGCAAAAGAAAAAACAGGACACCCCCCCCCGGGCCGCGCGACAAATTATTACGGATACAAAAAGGTTGGGGGCCACTGCGGTAAGTGATATGAAAGTTGTACAGGTACGTAGGTAGGTGCTAAGGATCATAATTTTAAATGTAATGACACAAAAGTGAACCTGTCTGTTTTCCTTGACCTTTGAACAGTTATCTGTTTGCTGCACCGTATTACTATGGCTTTTCAAACAACAGGCTGCAGGCGTACTGCAAACAGAACCTGGAGATGAATGTGACTGTGGAGAATGTCTTACAGGTATTGATGTATTAATGGGAGGAGTCTACACTTTGTGCAGCGACCTGATAGGTCAAAAGACTTGTCTCCAGTCTTATTTTAGTCCCAATGTTTTCCTTCATTGCAGATCCTGGAGGCGGCCGATAAGACACAGGCCCTGGACATGAAGAAGCACTGCCTCAACATTATCGTCCACCAGTTCATCAAGGTGGGTGAGCTCATGTTCGGCGCCCTGAGGGTTTTGCTGCCCACTCGCTGCAGCTGAGCTAACCTTGTAGTCACGTCATCTTTGCAGGAGACTTGACACTATTGGCCCGCTAGCAGAGCGCCTTCCATGTTTACAGGGCGGCCGGCTGAACAAGCACCTCCTCACTTAACCGCTCTTAGTATTCCTGTTTGTTATCCCAAGAACCCTTTGTCACTGATGTTTTTGTTATGCTTGCGTCATATTTTTCAGCATGAGCAAATTCAGTGCAGCTTTATTGGACTCTTCTTTGACTTGTATTTTATTTTATTATTTTCCCTTTTTAATTTGTTCTTTCCTCCTCCCCTTCCAAAGGTTTCCAAGCTCCCCAACCTGCGATCCCTCAGCCAGTTGCTGCTGTTGGACATCATAGAGTCTCTAGCGTCACATATATCAGACAAGCAGTGTGCCGAGATGGGCTCCGACATTTAGGACGATGGCAAGAGCTGCTCTTTTGTTCATTTCTCCCTCCTCTCCCTTAAACTGTTTACAATGTCTCCACGTCATTCCTCCCTTTATTCTTTCATTTGCATGTTTCAGTCTCCCTAACACCTCCTTTGTTTGATTGCTCTTTTCCTCATTCCGCATATCAGTGTTATTTATTTTGTCTGCCCATTTTGCATCCGTATGTCCCTTTTCTGCTTTTACCATCAAACTACATAACACTTGTTACTGGCTGGATCTACATCGTTACATGAAACATTACATCATAAGTAACGATGCTTATCCCACTACATCTAGGGTATTAAGTTGGGGTGTCCCAACCTGATATTGAAATCAGCTTTCGGGCCGATATCACCCCACCCACCCCCCCAAAAAACAAGCATCAGATGATACCGACTTGCATCTAAAAGCTCTGACACAAGCAGACCTGCAGAGTGTTGTGCAAAACAGGACACCCAGTTAACATGTAATTGTCCTCCAATAAGCACACAATGTTGGTGTTTTCTTGTATTTTGTTCGTCATTTACAAAAGGTAGGCTGTAGGCTACTAAAAGATAGCAGCTACACAGCAGCTAAGCACACAAGCTATAAACCTGTAATAAGTGTCTTTATTTGAACAACATTGCAGTCAAACACTCCACATGTGTTAATACAAACAAGTATTAAATAAATATAGTTCCATATTACACATACAAAGTCTAATCGAAGAAGCATATTAGAAAGTATCCAGTAACAAGCGTGTCCGCATCATTCAATTTACTGCATCTTAAGTCATGTGCTAAACATTATTATAGTGACCACTAGGCGTCGCCATAAACAATTACCACTCCGTGAAATTAAATTAAAGATAGCATAATCCCCGCCTTTCGCCCGTGTGTAGCTGAGATAGGCTCCAGCACCCCCCGTGAACCTGTAAGGGACAAGCGGTAGGAAATGGATGGATATGTCCATTCCAGTCGGTGAATAATAAATAGGTGAGTGTTTTTCATACCAACAATTGTTCTTTGTTGGAGTAATTTCAGTAGATCAAACCTTTTGTAGCATTCCACACTACAATACAATAAAAGTATGAATGATTCCTGTTGTGCTGGATTAATATCGGTATAGGAAGTGAAAAGCTGGATCAGGGCACACATAATGTTAAGCACCATTTGCATACTTTATCCATGTTTATCTGACAGTTTAGTAATGTATATTTAGCCACATCTGTATTTACTATGGCTTTTCAAACAGCCACATCTGTATTTACCCATGTGTGTTTTATATATATATTTATATATATGTGTGCGTGTATATATATATATATATATATATATATATATATATATGTATATATATATATATACATATATATATGTATATATATGTATATATATATATATATATATATATTATTTTTTTTTTTGCCGTTTGTTGGTAGCGTCACTAACCCATAAAGAACACATACAAGTTAAATGCACATATCCATATGTATGTTATGTCCAAGAGTATTTGGACAGTAACAAGAGTTTTTAGGATTTTGCCCGTGTCCCGAATGAGGATAAGCAAAACAATATCTTAAATATCAAATAGTAAAAAAGGCAAATAACTCATTAGTTAAGGTCCAAATATGTCTGGAACTAACTGTAAGAAATATAATAAGTCCAGGAATATTCTGTATGTTACACGCCACATCCTGGAAATCATGTTTAATCATATTGAGTTGACATATTTTATTGGCAACTCAGGACACTAAGCATTGAAATGATGTTTAGCTCTATTGGCGGGGTAATCCCAATACAGTATATATTATAACAAAACAATATAGCAATGCAAAGAAATACTATATGGAGAAAATGTTCAAATGTAACATTTTTAAAAGGGTGCCTAACCATACTGCTTTTAAAGTCAGCACAGTATATGACTTATTCTCTTTTATGCCAACTATATTGGATTAAAGGAGTGTAAAGGTGACTTTTTGAGTGTTATTTCATGTCTAGGAGATTCTAATGATGATAACAACTGTATTTAGAAAGCTGTAAACTGTTTTCTATGCTCTTGCTATAAAAATTTGTCATGAATATAATCCCACTTTGTGGAAAAACATGTATCACTGCCAGGCCCGGAACCAATTAACATAGACTATATTCTAGGTCAATCTTTGCAACATTAAACATTAAGGGGGTTGGAAAAAAATAATTCATATCCAAATGGCAATTGTCATTTATTTTGATTTTGAATAGATTCATCCTTTTCCAGAATTGATTTTCATTTTAAGAATTTTTTTGCCCTAACACCAGCAACAAGACAAGCTTTCAAATGTATTTAAAAAAATATATTTTATTGTAATAAATCGAGAGGATCGTTTTGAATTGAGAATCATATCTTAATCAAATTGTCTAAATTGTATTGAGTTTATTTAAAAAACATTCAGTATACTGGATATTATTATTATTTATTTATTTAATTAGAATTTATTTATTTTAGCACCACGTACATGTAAGTAATTGATTGTTCATCTGTGTTTTTTTTAGTCTTTTCTTTTGCAGTATACTGTATTTGATTAAGCCCTGATAATAATATTTATGATTAACAAATGGTTTCATATCATTTGACAATGTTGTAAACTGTATGTTTTTAGGTTTTGAAGTTACTTGGTTTGTCCCAAAAAAAAATAGATTTTCGAACAATCTCGATTCTTATTAATAACTATTCTTAATCGATTAAAAAAAGTTAAAAAAATGTATATATATTTTTTTTAGTCAGTCCTGTCCAGCCATTCAGGCAAATCATATTGTTGATGTAGATGATTATATCTGCTGTACACATTTACTTTAGAAAAGAGAAGTGTTAGATACTTCTCTAGTTGCCTTATTTGTGTTTGACTTTATTAAATGTTTTGGGTAGAATTTTATAAAACACAAACCGTTTTCTTTTAAATAATATAGAAATTCATCAGAGCTGCTTATCTATTTTATGGAGGAGTGTAGTTATTCATAGAACTGGCACCCAATGTTATTAAAAAAAAGTATTGATTTTGAATCTAGAATTGTTTTGAATCGAATTGTATGATACCCAAAGATTCATAGCCCTGTTAGATATTTTCATGAATATGATTAAAATCAAGAGTAAGATTACCAATACAGTGTTAGTTTTTGAGTGGGCTTGGGGCCCCTCCGCAGTGGAAAAGTTTGGTCCCGAGTTAAAAAAGGATAAAAACCCCTCAACTAGACCACAAGGACATGTTTTGAATGTAGAATAAAAACACCATGGAGCCCCTTGAATGCAATAATACAGTATTCGTGTCGTAAAGACACAAGTCCCCACGCTATTATTCTATTGTTTGTCCTCTTCTACTGATGTGGTATAACTGGAATTGGAGCTTGAGTTGAGTATAATTGTGTTTGAGAAATTGCTGAAAGAATGTAGATAAATATATACTTTATTATTCTTCAAAAGAAAATCACATTTCCAGCATCTTTACAAAGTATCAAGTTTAAGTTATTTGTTTATTATATGATATTCTTATCAGTTGAATGATGCAATCAGTTAAAAAAAAATTCAAATCTTGGAAAAATATTTAAAAATATATTTTAAAAAAGATCAAAAGGCAATTAAATATGTTGAGCGCCAATGTCTTAAGAAAAAGGAAGTAAATTGTCACAATTGCCACTTGTCAAATCACACTTTTTAATGAAAACAAATGAACGAGCTGACCTGAGTTCCACACGGCAGCACAGAAAGAATCCATTCTAGTCCACGTCTTAATTTTTGAGCTCATGTTTCATTGCTGTCCTCGGTGCAGGATGCCATCAGAACTCTAAGGTTTCATCTAAAAAACAGACTTCACTGTCTTTGCATTGGGCGCTGGAACAAAAAAAGTAGTTGTCAGGCAATATACTGCGATTTTTTTTTTTTTTTTTAATGAAAGAGCCTCAAATGTGGGCAGGTGGGATTGACTATGTGGCTCCTGTGGATCCCTCCACATTGAAGCAGGTTGTAAAGGAAGAGATGGTTCTCCTCACAGCTAAAACCATGCAAAGGACGGCGGTCTTCGTCACCTTCGGGGGTCTCGTGACCTCCTTGATCACAACCTTCCTACCGTTGTGGAAGACGATGAATTCGGACCTGAACGAGGTGGAAAACTGGTACTCTGGACTGTGGCACATGTGTCTCTACACTGAGGAGGTTGGGGTTCAGTGCAAGACTTATGACTCCTTGCTGGGACTTCCAGTGGACCTGCAGATCGCCAGGGTGCTGATGTTAGTGTCAGTATGCATCGGGGCTTTGGCGCTGCTGGTCGCTCTGCCGGGACTGGATGGGATCCACGTGTGTTTGGAGCAGCCTGGAAAGAGGAGACGGCTCCTGGTCTTGGGCGGGGTGCTGGCTTGGGTGTCAGGGTTCAGCACGCTGGTTCCTGTGTCCATCGTTGCTTACAACACCGTGGTGGAGTTCTGGGACAGAGGTTTTCCCGACGTGATGCCGCGCTGGGAGCACGGAGAGGCCATGTTTTCAGGATGGTTTGGAGGCCTGGCGCTGATCACAGGAGGAACGCTTTTCTTTGTAGCGGTGTGCATGGCGGACTACGACACGCACACACATTGTGTGACGAACAACAAGACTCATGTAACACACGGGACACAACACTACCGCAAGACTGAGGTTTTGTAATTGTTTCTTCTATGGCATTTTTTTCCACCTGTCACCAGTTTTAGTGTCAAATCCAAAATGTGACTTCTGATTGACATATGTTTCCATAATTATGTGATATGTAATTGTGTTGCTTTTGGTCATTTGCAAGCCAATCACATTAAAATGTTTGATTTCCTAACCACTTGACATGAAAATTAATGAGGTAGTGCTTGACCTTTGTGCACCCCTAAGGCCCAAAACAGGCATTACATGTGTTCCTTATGTTAAAGTAACCACTAGGTGTGGCGAAATTATTCCGTGCATTTGACTTATCTCCCTTGCTCACCCCCTGGGAGGTGAGGGGAGCAGTGAGCAGCAGCGGGGGCAACGCCCGGGAATAATTTTTGAGTGGAGTTTGAGTTTATTTCGAACATGCAAGCATACAACATAATACATCAAAATTTCCAGTTTCTCTTTTCAACATGTTCGAAAAGGAGTAGGAAGAAGCAGAGCTTATTTAATCCTACCCCTTTTCTTTTACATAACAGTTGCTAAAACTTTTGTTCACTTCCTGTTCTCAATGTCTTCACAATATACTCCATAAGTAATCACAATAAAAATAAATAAATAATTGTTGAAGTAAGTTTTATTCCATACGATGAGATAAGATTATTTTGAGAATGAAAGTATGAATGGGCGAATAAATTCAGAATGTTTATCATGATTCTTATTTTTTGTACTTTGTAAACACTTTAAGTTTGAAGAGTTTCTTGAAGTGAATCATATTAGTACATTGTTTGATTGCTTTGCTTAATCCATTCCATAGTTTAATTCCACATACAGATATACTGAAGGTCTTAAGTGTTGTACGTGCGTACAGATGTTTTAAGTTACATTTTTCTCTAAGATTATATTTATCTTCTTTTGTTGAGAAGAATTGTTGTATATTTTTGGGAAGCAGGTTATAGTTTGCTTTGTGTATAATTTTAGCTGTTTGCAAATTTACTATGTCGTGGAATTTCAGTATATTTGATTCAATAAATAAAGGGTTTGTATGTTCTCTATATCCAACATTATGTATTATTTTAACTGATGTTTTTTGTAACACTGTTAGTGAATGAAGTGTACTTTTGTAATTATTTCCCCATATTTCTACTCTGTAACTCAGATATGGTAACACTAGTGAGCAGTAGAGAATATGAAGTGATTTTTGGTCTAGAACATATTTAGATTTATTCATTATTGATGTGTTTCTTGCAACTTTATGTTGTATATTTTTTACTTGAGATTTCCAGTTCAATTTATCATCAATCATTATACCTAGAAATTTGGTTTTATTTAATCTTTCAATTTCTATTCCGTCTATTTGTATTTGTGATTGACTTTCTCTTCTACCGTTACCAAATAGCATTATTTTAATTTTACTGAGATTCAATGATAATCTGTTTTTGTCAAACCATTTTTTTTTTATTTGTTCATTTCTTCTGTTATTATTTGTATTATCTTCTGTGTGTTCTCTCCTGAACAAAACGCTGTTGTATCATACCGCAAATAATACTAACTTTAAATCTCTTGTAACTTTACAAAAGTCATTTATTTAGAGATTGAATAATTTAGGTCCTAGTACTGATCCTTGAGGTACACCACAGGATATATTTAGCGTTATATAAGTGTGTTCGCTTAGCTTCACGTATTGTTTCCTGTTCGTTAGATAACTTCTTATCCGGTTTAATACTAACCCTCTGATGCCATATCGTTGTAGTTTTTTGATTAAAATATTGTGATTTTTTTTACCATCTATTGCATTGGTAATTTCTTCTGTAATTTCAACTAAAGCCATTGAAGTTGAAACATTAGCTCTGTGTCCATATTGGTTCTCTTTGAGTATTCTATATTTATTTATGAAACTCTCTAATCTGTTATTGAACAGTTTTTCAATGATTTTAGAAAATTGTGGAAGTAAAGAAACAGGTCTATAATTTGTAAATAGATGTTTGTCTCCAGTCTTATAAATTGGTGCAACTTTAGCTATTTTCAGTTTGTTTGGAAATGTACCTGTTTGAAATGATAGGTTACTAATATACATTAATGGTCCTGAGATTTCTTCAATAACCTTTTTTTATTGTTTCCATATCAATTCCCTTACAATCAGTTGAAGTCTTAGATTTACATTTTTTCACGATTGTAACTATTTCCTCCCGTGTCACATTACTGAGGAACATGGAGTTTGGATTTCGCTCTATGGTATCATTATAGTCCTCAATTGAAACTGGGTCTGGAATCCTTTCTTCCAATTTTGGTCCAATATTTACAAAGTAATTATTAAAGCTTTCAACTACTTCCTTTATGTTGTCATTATGTTTATTTCTGTCTAAGAAGTATTGGGGGTAATCCCTCTTAGTGCCATTTTTAATAATGCTATTGAGAATGCCCCATGTTGCT
This sequence comes from Nerophis ophidion, assembly GCF_033978795.1. Taxonomy (NCBI): domain Eukaryota; kingdom Metazoa; phylum Chordata; class Actinopteri; order Syngnathiformes; family Syngnathidae; genus Nerophis; species Nerophis ophidion. The sequence goes on along the minus strand of NC_084617.1, from coordinate 53,695,259 downwards.
CTCATTATTTTTGTTCCTGTCCAATAATTCACTGTAATATTCTTTTCTACATGATTGTAGTATGTTTCTTAATTTGTTTTTATACTTGTACTTAATTTCCACCTCTGTAGTTCTTTGTGCTATACATTTTCTATATAGTGTATTCTTCTTACAAGCATTTTTTAATCCTTTTGTCATCCATGGTTGATTATTCTTTCCCTGCTTACAACTGAGTTGTCTCCATGGATCATGTTTGTTGTAAAGTATTATGAACTTGTTTAAGAAATTTTCATATGCTTCATCAACCTCTTTTTCATTGTACACATTGTCCCAATCTTGCCTTTGTAGCTCAATTTTGAAAGCAATCAATCATCCTTTTCTCTGTGCACAGTCTTCAAAATGTCCTTTTGTCTTCCATGTTCTTTTTGCAATTTCCATCATATATTGTAAAAACTGGCAGATGATCACTAACGTCGGTTATAAGTAAACCACTTGTAGTGTTATTATCAAAATCATTGGTAAAACTATTATCAATAAGCGTGGCACAGTGTCCTGTGATTCTGCTTGGCTTTGTGATTTTAGGATATAAACTGATGCTGTACATTGTATCAATGATGTCATCAATAGACTTTTGCTTGTTAGGGTTCAATAAGTCAATATTAAAGTCACCGCATAAGAAAATTATTTTTTTACCATTGTCCATGTAAGTTGCCTTGATCCATTCTTCAAATGTTTCTATATTTGACTTTGGTGATCTGTATATACAACTGCTGAATATGTTTTTGCTTTTTTCCTGACGTATTTCAATGGTAAAACATTCTAAGATATCTATTGCAAATGACATGTTTTTTTTTTACCAATTTGTAGTTCAGGTTCTTCATCACATACACAGCTACTCCTCCATTTTTGTTGGTTCTGTTGATGTAGTTTAGTTCATGTCCTTCCAGATCAAAAATATATTCCTTTTTAATCATAAATCCATGTTTCTGTGACGGCGATCACATTGAAGGGTTTGTTGATGTGTTCCAAAAAGTTCTTAATGTTGTTGTAGTTTGCATACGAGCTTCTGCTATTGAAATGAATAATTAACAATTTGTTATCACTTTTAATGTTGCTATTATATTGCTCATCTGTGTAATAAAAACAATTATTACTGATGTGGGAGAAAACATTTGTATCTGGATCTATATCGTTTTCCAAATCCTGTTTTTTTGTGATCTTTGTTGCAGAAGTTTTTTAGTTCCATATTTTCTTGTTCACCAATCTTTGATGTTGTTTCAATAATCTCTATAAGTGTAGGTGGATACAATCCTGACACTCGGTCTTCTTTTTTAGTCGTCCCTTGGAACATAGTCGTGTTGATGTGGAATTTAGGTGCTTGTTTTCTGTCAGAGTCAATTATCATCGTTGTTGTGGAAGCTGTGTAAACTTTTATATTTGTCCAGGTCCTTGATGTCATTGACGACAAGTAGTCTTGCTTCTGGACATCCATTCAGCTTGATGTAGATTTTACAGTTGGCGCTCCAAGTTTCCCTGGATGTTTCCCTGCTTTCTTAAGTCGCGTGCTTTCTTGGCGATTCCAGCATTACGTTTTGTGAGATTCTCATTCATGTACACATTTGTTCCCTTCAGCTTCTTTCCCTGTCTCAGCAATGCCATTTTAGATATTCTGTTTACGAGTTTCACGAGCACGACTGGAGTGGCGTTGTTGTCTCTTCTGTTCAGTGGGATGCATGTTTCGATGGTATTAATGTCAATTTCAATTTCCTTTGATTGCAGGACGTTGACCACTTGCTGTTCTGCTGAGACAAGATCCATTTCATCTGGTTTACCTTCATTATTCACAGCTTTCGCATAGGATCTTGGTTTAATTCGGTGCCCTGTCACGATGATATCATTCATTCGTTTATCCTGCTCCGTTTCATCTATGATATTACACAGTATATAGTTGTCTTCTTGAAGGGTCTTCATTTGTTGGCCCATTTCTTCTTGAAAGATCTTCATTTGTTGGCACATATCAGAGACTTAATTTTTTCTGGTGATGATTTGAGTTTGCAAACTTTCTATATTTTGCTGCAGACTTTTCTCATCTTGATTGTGTTCTGTTATTGCTTTTTTCAGATCTTTTTTTATTTTTTGGGTGATTTAATGTGTTATGAAAGGGACAATGGATGGATGGATTGTTCAGTTGAAATTTTACCAGGATGTTTTTCACAGGTTTTTTTCTAAAATAAAATGTCATTGTGTTTTTGATTGCAATGTTGTAAGAATAAAATGTACAAATAAAGTATACACGCTTTCTCTTGAGACCTCTTTCGGCCCAATTGACTCTTATTATAGTTACTCTTTTTTAACAGCCTGTAATCCTGGTATATATGCTTTATCCATGAAAACCAACTGAATCTAATTTTTGCAGATTGAAAAACAAGATAATATTGTTTTGGTCTAATTGCGCTCCTAAACACCAGGTGGTGCCAGAAAATCCTAAACACAATTCAGAGCTTCGATAAGCGTAAATTAGTTAAACTGTCATTAAACCATGGAGATGCAATGAATGTGTGTATGTATGTATATATATATATATATATATATATATATATATATATATACATACATACACACACGCATATATATATATATATATATATATATATACACACACATAGAAGGAAGGGAAAGTATTCACACCTCTTTAAATTGTTAATTCTTTGTTTCATTGCGGCTATTTAATAACATCGAACAAGTTAATTTCAATTTTCATTATTTTACACTCAGCACCCCATCTTGACAAAAAAAACAAATGTAGAAATTTTCTACAAAATAATTAAAAATAAAAGTTAATTTCAATTTTCATTACTGTACACTCAGCAATCTCATCTTGACAGAAAAAAACTAATGTAGAACTTTTCTTCCAATTTATTAAAAATAAAAGTTAAAGTTCCAATGATTGTCACACACACACTAGGTGTGGTGCATTTGACCCATCCCCTTGTTCACCCCCTGGAAGGAGAAGGGAGCAGTGAGCACAAGCGGTGGCTGCGCTCTGGAAAAAAATTGGTGATTTAACCCCCAATTCCAACCCTTGATGCTGACTGCCAAGCAGGGAGGTAATGGGTCCCATTTTTATAGTCTTTGGTATGACTCGGCCAGGGTTTGAACGCACAACCTACTGATCTCTGGGCGGAATCTCTAACCTCAAGGCCATAAAAAATCACATGTACGTTAAGTATTAAAAAACCTTTGCTCAATACTTTGTTGATGCGCTGATGCGCCTTTGGCAGCATTTACAGCCTCAAGTCTTTTTGAATACGATGCCACAAGCTTGGCACACCTATCTTTGCGCAGTTTCTCTCATTCCTCTTGGCAGCACCTCTCAAACTCCATCAGATTGGATGGGAAGTGTTGTTTTTAATCCAGGATGTATTTGTAGTTTGCTCACATTCATCTTAGTCTAGTCAGGGAGGTGACCAAGAAATGGTCATTCTGTCAGAGAGAGGAGAACCTTCCAGAAGGACAAGCCACCAATCAGACCTACATGGTATAGTGGCCAGACGGAAGCGATTTCTATGTAAAAAGTTTACCAAAATGCACTTAAAAGACTCTCAGACCACGAGAAACTAAATTGTCTGGTCTGATGAGACAAAGATTGAACTCTTTGTCATGAATGCCAGGTGTCATGTTTGGAGGAAACCAGACACCGCACATCACCAGGCCAATACCATCCCTACAGTGACGCATGGTGGTGGCAGCATCATGTATGTTCTGGGGTTGTTATTCAGCGGCAGCATGTATATATATATATATATATATATATATATATATATATATATATATATATATATATATATATATATATTAGGGGTCTGGGGAAAAATCAATTCGAATTTCAATCGCGATTCTCATTTTTTAAAAATCTATTTTTTTTTTCAATCAATACACAGCAATACCATGACAATGCAATCCAATTCCAAAACCAAACCTGACCCAGCAACACTCAGAACGGCAATAAACATAGCAATTGAGAGAAGACACAAACACGACACAGAACAAACCAAAAGTAGTGAAACAAACATGAATATTATCAACAACAGTATCAATATTAGTTATAATTTCAGCATAGCAGTGATTAAAAATCCCTCATTGGCATTATCATTAGACATTTATAAAAATTTAAATAAAAGAACAATAGTGTCACAGTGGCTTACACTTGCATCGCATCTCATAAGCTTGACAACACACTGTGTCCAATGTTTTCACAAAGATGAAATAAGTCTTATTTTTGGTTTGTTTAATAGTTAAAACAAATTTACATTATTGCAATCATTTGATAAAACATAATCCTTTAAAATTATAAAAGCTTTTAAAAAAAAATCTACTATGCTAGCATGTCAGCAGACTGGGGTAGATCCTGCTGAGATCCTATGTATTGAATGAATACAAAATCGTTTTGAATCGGAAATATATCGTTTTTGAATCGAGAATCGCGTTGAATCGAAAAAAATCGATTTAAAATCGAATCGGGCCCCAAATAATTGATATTGAATTATTATTATTATTATTGAATATATATATATATATATATATATATATATATATATATATATATATATATATATATATATATATATATATATATATATATAATGACTTGCATGAGTTCAATAAACTCATCCAAGTCCTACCTGCTTGCTGTACAAATGTATATAAATATATTGCTGACTTTCATGAGCTGGTCAATTTTGGATCCTATGAGTGTGAATCGTCAATCTCAACTTGCACAATGATTATTATTTAAGAGATGACACCATTTTAATCATGTACTATTTTCCATTTTTAAATCAGGCATCATTTGGTACATTAAAATCTTAAAATCATGCACAGTAAATCTCGTCGATGTATTGATTGATATGAGCATAAATCTCGGGGGATGAGGACGTCATGTATATAATTGAGCTGAAAAGCATATATATATATATATATATACTGTAGTTGTAGTTTGTAAGCTTTGGTATGAAAAAGTAATTTATGTTTCAAATATGAGTGTTGCTGCAGTGAGTCTGTATTGACTTTCTTCAAGGGGCGGGCCTTACACCCGGGGAGTCGTCGATGCACATGGGTGATGATTAGAATTCACAAAATGTCACGTAGTGACTTCCTGTGCTGTGCCGACAGGACATCAATGAGTCTGCATGCTCGCGTTCATGCAGAAACACGCTTGTAGGATCAATCTGACTTTGTGTGACAGCTGACGCTCACAAAGATAGTTAGCACACTAGCTGGTATTCACGTCTGTAAGTGGATTCATGTGATGGTGGCCCGAGCATCCATACGTTGTTTGCTGCCAATGACTCACCCTCTTCATCATCTTGTGTCAATAACCTTTAAAGGTCTTACGAGAGGAAGGAAACCTCAGAGGTGGTACAATGTGGAGGTCCACCCATTTTCAAAAAATAATGAGGGGTTTAAACCGTGATTTAATAGGCTTTGTGGCCCCATTTTGGTCTTTGATCACTTACTGTTTTATTATTATTAGCCTTTTAAATTTTGATTAGAAGGGTCTGGCCCTAGTGTGTGAATGTGAGTATGAATGTTGTCTGTCTATCTGTGTTGGCCCTGCGATGAGGTGGTGACTTGTCCAGGGTGTACGCCACCTTCCGCCAGAATGCAGCTGAGATAGCCTCCAGCATCCCCCGCGACCCCAAAAGGGACAAGCCGTAGAAAATGGATGGATACACAGTAAATATTGGCATCATTTTACATGAAACAATTAGTTGTAATCATTGTAGTTCATAAATGTGCAACAGTCAACTGTGCTAATAGTTGAAATACAAACCCCGTTTCCATTTGAGTTGGGAAATTGTGTTAGATGTAAATATAAACGGAATACAATGATTTGCAAATAATTTTCAACCCATATTCAGTTGAATGTGCTACAAAAACAACATATTTGATGTTCAAACTGATAAACGTTTTTTTGTTGTTGCAAATAATCATCTTTAGAATTTGATGCCAGCAACACGTGACAAAGAAGTTGGGAAAGGTGGAAATAAATACTGATAAACTTGAGGAATGCTCATCAAACACTTATTTGGAACATCCCACAGGTGTGCAGGCTAATTGGTAACAGGTGGGTGCCATGATTGGGTATAAAAACAGCTTCCCCAAAAAAGCTCAGTCTTTCGCAAGAAAGGATGAGGCAAGGTACACCCCTTTGTCCACAACTGTGTGAGCAAATAGTCAAACAGTTTAAGAACAACGTTTCTCAAAGTGCACTTGCAAGAAATTTAGGGATATCAACATCTACGGTCCATATCATTATAAAAAAAAATTCAAAGAGACTAGAGAAATCAATCCGCGTAAGCGGCATGGCCGGAAACCAAAATTGAATGACCGGGACCTCCGATCACTCAGACAGCACTGTCTCAAAAACCAACATCAATCACTAAAGGATATCACCACATGGGCTCGGGAACACTTCAGAAAACCACTGTCACTAAATACAGTTTGTCGCTACATCTGTAAGTGCAAGTTAAAGCTCTACTATGCAAAGCGAAAGCCATTTATCAACAACATCCAGAAACGCCGCCGGCTTCTTCGGGCTTGAGATCATCTAAGATGGACTGATGCAAAGTAGAAAAGTGTTCTATGGTCTGACGAGTCCACATTTCAAATTGTTTTTGGAAATATTCGACATCGTGTCATCCAGTCCAAAGGGGAAGCGAACCATCCAGACTGTTATCGACGCAAAGTTCAAAAGCCAGCATCTGTGATGGTATGGGGGTGCATTAGTGCCCAAGGCATGGGTAACTTACACATCTGTGAAGGCACCATTAATCCTGAAAGGTACATACAGGTTTTGGAACAACATATGCTGCCATCTAAGCGCCGTCTTTTTCATGGATGCCCATGCTTATTTTAGCGAGACAAGCCCAAACCACATTCAGCACGTGTTACAAAGCGTGGCTTTGTAAAAAAAGAGTGTCTCCCATCGAAAATGTGTGGCGTATTATGAGGCGTAAAATACAACAGCGCGAGACCCCGGACTGTTGAACGACTGAAGCTCTACATAAAACAAGAATGGGAAAGAATTCCACTTTCAAAGCTTCAACAATTAGTTTCCTCAGTTCCCAAACGTTTATTGAGTGTTGTTAAAAGAAAAGGTGATATAACACAGTGGTGAACATGCCCTTTCCCAACTACTTTGGCACATGTTGCAGCCATTAAATTCTAAGTTAATTATTATTTGCACAAAAAAAAAAGTTTATGAGTTTGAACATCAAATGTGTTGTCTTTGTAGTGCATTCAACTGAATATGGGTTGAAAATGATTTGCAAATCATTGTATTCTGTTTATATTTACATCCAACACAATTTCCCAATTCATATGGAAGCAGGGTTTGTAATTAAATACAATTTAAACATTTGTTTCTATTAATTTGACATACATTGTGTATACACATAAACATATACATACATGCATATCATCAGTGTTTGGATCCATGAATTGATTTACATAAACCCCAATTTAAACAAGTTGAAAAACTTATTGGGGTGTTACCATTTAGTGGTCAATTGTACAGAATATGTACTGAACTGTGCAATCTACTAATAAAAGTTTCAATCAATCAATCCGGTGTTCAGCGTACATGTCAGCCTTAAAAACGTGATAACTCATGATCAAAATGAACATAATATTTACTTATTTATGTCTTACTTCCTTCAATAATCAATTTAATCATGCTTTCAAACAGGCGGCGTCATTAGGACTTTTAAAAAACTCCTTACATAATTCCTTAAATTCTATTAAAAAATTTCGTGTTGTTTTTTTTTTTACTTTATAAATTGAATATAAAGTAGACAGAATGTGAGTTTTGATAATCATACAACCTGTAAATATGAATGAAAATATGTCGTTTTCCTTTACTTCATAGAGATTATCTGATTCATGTAGGATAATAATCATAATAACACATAGTAATGATTATTATTATTAATGTCTTTACTCAGGGTTTAGCCTCCACTGTCTTTAAAAACAAAAAAAGGAAAATCATTTGACCTTGTGTCTGCCAATATTTTTGGCATTTTTCAACACTCTGGGAGATTGGGACTGACTACTTCACGTAGTCACCGCGAGCGTTAGCAAAAACGAGCAGTGTGAGGCGATCCTTCACTGGCCTGTGTCCCGGGAGTGTCTTCTCCTTCACTGAAATAAAGGTCCGTCCTGGCATCTTTTTCGGTCTCATCACACTTAAAAGATTTGAAGTGGAATGTGGAAGTCTTTCTCCCGTGGGTTCACCTGATGTGGACAAATCTCCATGATAGCCGGGTAGTCTGGTTTAACAACGTTTTTATTGGAGAAATATGCGCCAAGTCAGCAGTCTGCACAGCAACTTTTCAGTCCTGTATCTTTCTCTTGGCGTGGTCTCGGGCGCGGGAGAATCTTCTGGCTCAAACTCCAACTCCATCCTCGTGTGTCGGCCCGGCTGCTGCTGAAAAGCATGGCAGGCGATTGGATGATAGGCCCCAACTGGGTAATCCAATCACCTGCTAGCTGTGCTTCAAGGCCGGACAATACACACCCCATTCCTGCAGGAAACACGCCGACCACACCCCCCTCCACACGGAACAAAACCCCATTTGCTGATAAAATCCTCAAAGTGAAGATGCCGAAAGCCAAGGGCCAACTACGTAGCTATAATGCTAGCTCAGTAATTGTTCAGCTACCCGAAGTTATACAGCAAGGCTGCGAGAGTTTGGACACATTTAAAGTGTTCCTGGTCACACAAAGTGATGTCTAACTCTAAATTTCCACTGAATACGGAACGGCCGCGGACTGATATACGCGCGTCTGTGGACTCTTTCCGATTTTATTCAAGTCAATGTGTCCGTTTCCACTGCTTGCGGAACGTCACCGACATGCCGTTGCTGTACCGCATTCCAGCGCTAAATATACACAGAGCTTCTATTTTTGCCGGATGCTACAACAAATCCGTTCAATTCAACTTATGTACAAACATGAAATAAGGTATCCGGTTTACTTTCAAAATAAAATACTACGTCTTCAAGGCAGATCCTATTTTACCTGTTGAAAGGTCCTAATGGGCGGTGACGGACATGAAGTCAACTTGTCAAAGGTTCCCAGACTTGATTTCATCTTGTTGACACAAATTGATGAGGACATGCTGATTCTGGAGGGCCCAAATGAGAGAATAATGTACAGGCATAACCCGGGCAGCTAAATGGGGATATGGGATCATGTTTTAAATATCAGCTGATAAAGAGAAGTGTGCACAAAATAATTTATCAAGCCAGGACCTACTTTATTTGCTTCTGCTTCTCTGGAGGGACAAAGTAAACGTTGGGGATTGCCAGACGGCAGAGGGCAGCGCCCACTCGCGGTGAAGCCGGACCAAGGCCGTTTCGCATTCACTGGAAAAATTGGTGTGACAGAGCTCTGACCGGCGCAAGGTACCACATTTGTGGAAACAAACTTGTCAGAAGTGCCACTCGCCCAAAGGGACTTTAGTCATGGCTTGAACTAATGTTTACATTGTTTCTTACGGGGAACGCTGCTTCACTGAACAAACTTTACCTTTTATGAACCATGTCCAAGAATCAATTAAGTTAGTAAATCGACGTTCCACTGTACACATATTATACTGTCTTCAAAGTGTGCATTTTTAGACTAAAGTAGGGACTTTTGTCTGGGTAAAACCAATGTTTACATTGTTTCTTATGGGGAACTCTGCTTCAATATACAAACGTTTCCATTTATGAACCATGTTCAAGAACCAATTAAGTTTGTAAATCAAGGTACCACTACTGCTGTACACACATGATAGTGTCTTCAAAGTGTGTATTCTTCTACTTATATAGGGACTTTAGTCAGGGGTAGAACCCATTTTTACATTGTTTTTACGGGGAACTCTGCTTCACTATATAAACTTTTCAATTTATGAACTACGTTCCAGAACCAATTAAGTGTGTAAATTGAGGTTCCACTGTACACACATGATAATGTCTTCAAAGTGTGCAAACTTCTTCTAAAATAGGGACTTTTGTCAGGGAAGAACCAATGTTCACATCGTTTCTTAGGGGGAACTTTTCTTCACTATACGAACTTTCCCATTTATGAACCAGGTTCCAGAACCAATTAAGTTTGTAAATCGAGGTTCCACTGTACACACATGATAGTGTCTTCAATGTGTGCATTCTTCTCCTAAAATAGGGACTTTTGTCAGGGTAGAACCAATGTTCACATCGTTTCTTACGGGGAAGTTTTCTTCACTATACAAACTTTTTCATTTATGAACCATGTTCAAGAACCAATTAAGTTTGTAAATCAAGGTACCACTACTGCTGTACACACATGATAGTGTTTTCAAAGTGTGTATTCTTCTACTTATATAGGGACTTTAGTCAGGGGTAGAACCAATTTTTACATTGTTTTTTACGGGGAACTCTGCTTCACTATACAAACTTTTCAATGTATGAACTACGTTCCAGAACCAATTAAGTGTGTAAATTGAGGTTCCACTGTACACGCATGATAATGTCTTCAAAGTGTGCATTCTTACACTAAAATAGGGACTTTTGTCAGGGGTAGAACCAATGTTTACATTGTTTCTTATGGGGAACTTTGCTTCACTATTCAAACTTTTCCATTTATGAACCTTGTTCAAGAACCAATTTGGTTTGTAAATCAAGGTCCCACTGCTGCTATACACACATGATAGTGTCTTTAAATTGTGCATTCTTCTTCTAAAATAGGGACTTTTGTCAGGGTAGAACCAATGTTCACATCGTTTCTTAGGGGGAACTTTTCTTCACTATACAAACTTTCCCATTTATGAACCAGGTTCGAGAACCAATTAAGTTTGTAAATCAAGGTTCCACTGTACACACATGATAGTGTCTTCAATGTGTGCATTCTTCTCCTAAAATAGGGACTTTTGTCAGGGTAGAACCAATGTTCACATCGTTTCTTACGGGGAAGTTTTCTTCACTATACAAACTTTTTCATTTATGAACCATGTTCCAGAACCAATTAAGTTTGTAAATCGAGGTTCCACTGTACACACGTATTAGTCTCTTCAAAGTGTGCATTCTTCTACTTATATATGGACTTTAGTCAGGGATAGAGCCAATATTTTTACATTGTTTCTTTCGGGGAACTCTGCTTCACTATATAAACTCTCCCATTTATGAACCATGTCCAAGAACCAATTAAGTTTGTAAATCGAGGTTCTACTGTACACACATGATAGCATCTTCAAAATGTGTGTTCTTCAACAAAAATAGAGACGTTTGTCTGGGTAAAACCAATGATTAAATTGTTTCTTATGGCGGACTTTATTTCACTATACAAACTTTCCCATTTATGAAGCACGTTCCAGAACCAATTAAGTTTGTAAATCGAGGTTTCACTGTACACACATGATAGTGTCTTAAAAGTGTGCATTCTTGTACTTATATAGGGACTTTAGTCAGGGCTAGAACAAATGTTTACATTGTTTCCTATGGGGAACTCTGCTTCACTATACAAACGTTTCCATTTATGAACTACGTCCCAGAACCAGTTAAATTTGTAATTCGAGGTTCCACTGTACACACATGATAGTGTCTTCAAAGTGTGCATTTTTTCAACAAAAATAGACTTTTGTCTGGTTAAAACCAATGTTTACATTGTTTCTTATGGGGAACTTTGTTTCACTATACAAACTTTTCCATTTATGAACCACCTTCCAGAACCAGATAAGCTTGTAAATCGAGGTTCCACTGTACACTCATGATATTATCTTCAAAGTGTGCATTCTTCAACAAAAATAGACACTTTTGTCTGGTTAAAACCAATGTAAACGTTGTTTCTTATCGGGAACTTTTTTTCACTATCATGACTTTCCCACTTATGAACCACGTTCCAGAACCAATTAAGTTTGTAAATCGAAGTTCCACTGTACACACGTGATAGTGTCTTCAAAGTGTGCATTCTTCTACTAAAAAAGGGACTTTTGTCAAGGGTAGACCCGATGTTTACATTGTTTCTTGTGGGGAACTGAGTTTCACTATCCAAACTTTCCCATTTATGAACCATCCATCCATTTTCTACCGCTTATTCCCTTTTGGGGTCGCGGGGGGCGCTGGCGCCTATCTCAGCTACAATCGGGCGGCAGGCGGGGTACACCCTGGACAAGTCGCCACCTCATCGCAGGGCCAACACAAATAGACAGACAACATTCACACTCACATTCACACACTAGGGCCAATTTAGTGTTGCCAATCAACCTATCCCCAGGTGCATGTCTTTGGAAGTGGGAGGAAGCCGGAGTACCCGGAGGGAACCCACGCATTCACGGGGAGAACATGCAAACTCCACACAGAAAGATCCCGAGCCTGGATTTGAACCCAGGACTGCAGGAACTTCGTATTGTGAGGCAGACGCACTAACCCCTCTGCCACCGTGAAGCCATTTATGAACCATGTTCAAGAACTAATTAAGTTTGTAAATCAAGGTCCAACTGCTGCTGTACACACATATGATAGTGTCTTCAAAGTGTGTATTCTTCTACTTACAGTATATATGGACTTTAGTCAGGGCTAAAACAATGTTTACATAATTTCTTACGGGGAACTCTGCTTCACTATACAAACTTTCCCATTTATGAACCATGTTCAAGAACCAATTAAGTTCCTAAGTAAATGTTACACTGCACAGACATGATAGTGTCTTCAAAGTGTGCATTATTATACTAAAATAGGGACTTTTGTCAGGGCTAAAACCATCCATCCATTTTCTACCGCTTACTCCCTTTTGGGGTTGCGGGGGGCGCTGGCGCCTATCTCAGCTACAATCGGGCAGAAGGCGGGGTACACCCTGGACAAGTCGCCACCTCATCGCAGGGCCAACACAGAAAACCAATGTTTACATTGTTTCATACGGGGAACTCTGCTTCACTATACAAACTTTCCGATTTATGAACCATGTTCAAGAACCAATTAAGTGCCAAGTAGAGGTTCCACTGCACAAACATGATAGTGTCTTCAAAGTGTGCATTATTATACTAAAATAGGGACTTTTGTCAGGGCTAAAACCAATGTTTACATTGTTTCTTATGGGGAACTCTGCTTCACTATACAAACTTTCCCATTTCTGAAACATGTTCAAGAACCAATTAAGTTCCTAAGTAGAGGTTACACTGCACAAACATGATAGTGTCTTCAAAGTGTGCATTATTATACTAAAATAGGGACTTTTGTCAGGGTAGAACCAATGTTCACATCATTTCTTACGGGGAAGTTTTCTTCACTATACAAACTTTTTCATTTATGAACCATGTTCCAGAACCAATTAAGTTTGTAAATCGAGGTTCAACTGTACATATATTGGCATTAAGCTGCTGTATAGAATATTTTTTGTGTGTTTTTTATTTCATTTTGTAACCAAAGTAGCGCTACTGGCGGGCAGGGTCAGGTCTAGGGTTGCATTGAGCAAAGTTTAGACCAAAAATTCTAAACTTGGTGTAACTCATGTGTTTGATTTATTTTGCACACACTCCAAGTAGAAGTAACCACACCATCCAAGCCGTTTGATGTTGACTTAAAGTTCCTGTGCTTGCGGCTGGTAATATTACACATTGATAGAAATCTGGCTGAAACCGTGAGTAACAATAACACTTGCCTGGGGAACATTCGGTCGGGCCGGGCAGTGCAGCAAGGAGATCTTTGATCAGGATTAACTGGCAACTCCAGTCGTTAACATCTGAGGGCGAGGCTGAAAAGACCTGCACTGAAAAGCGACTCTGTGTGTGCGTGAGTGTGCGTGAGTGTGTGTGTGTGTGTGTGTGTGTGTGAGTGCGTGTGTGTGTGTGTTTGGGAGCAGAGGGAGGTGCAGAGAGGAGGGGACAGTGAGAATACATGCTGTGTTAGCATCCCCTCAGCAACTCCATCAATACTGCATACAGCGAAGAAACTGGCAAAGGTTCTTTGTGCTGCATTTGCAGGCTCAGCCAACGAAGGAGAGCAACTCCCACGACCGGTGGGCTCAGTCTGCCGCTGCTGCTGGAGTAGGAGGGGGGCCCTCACACACACACACACACACACACACACACGCACACACACACACACACACACACACACACACACACACACACACACACACACACACACACACACACACTCACACACCACAGCCTGTGCTGCATCAGGACGACACACGGACTAGGGATACTCTAGTGGCGAAGAAGATAGTTGTGCTAATATGTTCAAATGTTGTGTATTGGACTTCTTCCTGCATCTCCTTCATGACCACGGCTCTTTTTGGTAAGCTCTTATTATTATTATTAGTGTTATTATTATTATATTCTCATAGCATGTTTAACTGTTAGAAATGCTGGGTGAGAGCGTGACGTAATCTTCGAAACTTTACCAACTTTTGACAGCTGCTTAAACAGTGGTTCTCAACCATTTTTGGGCGGTATAGCTCGGTTGGTAGAGCGGCCGTGCCAACAACTTGAGGGTTGCAGGTTCGATCCCCGCTTGCGTCATCCTAGTCACTGCCGTTGTGTCCTTGGGCAAGACACTTTACCCACCTGCTGCCAGTGCCATCCTCACTGGTTTAAATGTAACCTAGATATTGGGTTTCACTATGTAAAGCGCTTTGAGTCACTAGAGAAAAAGCGCTATATAAATATAATTCACTTCACTTTTCAGTGATGTACCCCTGTGGATTTTTTTTTTATTCAAATACCCCCTAATCAGAGCAAAGCATTTTTGGTTGAAAAAAAGCGATAAAGAAGTGAAATACAGCACTATGTCATCAGTTTCTGATTTATTAAATTGTATAACAGTGCAAAATATTGCTCATTTGTAGTGGTCTTTTTTGAACTATTTGGAAAAAAATATATAAAAATAACTAAAAACTTGTTGAAAAATAAACAACTGACTCAATTATAAATAAAGATGTCTACACATAGAAGTAATCATCAACTTAAAGTGCCCTCTTTGGGGATTGTAATAGAGATCCATCTGGATTCATGAACTCAATTCTAAACATTTCATCAAAAAAAAAAAAGAAAAATAAATCTTTAACATCAAAATTTATGGAACATTTCCACAAAAAATCTAGCTGTCAACACTGAATATTGCATTGTTGCATTTCTTTTCACAGTTTATGAACTTACATTCATATTTTGTTGAAGTATTATTCAATAAATATATTTATAAAGGATTTTTGAATTGTTGCTATTTTTAGAATATTTAAAAAAAATCTCACGTACCCCTTGGCATACCTTCAAGTACCCCCAGGGGTACGCGTACCCCCATTTGAGAACCACTTGTGTAGAAGATGTGACATTAGCACTTAAAAAAAAAAACACAAAAAAAACGGCTTGCATGAAATCTGAGTTCGTTTATCCCTCAAATGTCAATTTTGCCAACTTTACAAATTAGGAAAAAATTGTTGTGTGCACTACAACTACTACTACTTTAACCACTCATAGTTCCAAATATGTATTTATTGTAGTATTTTACAAAGATCTATTCATTACTAATGACTTATTTTTCCTACATTGCTCCCCCTTTCACTTATGAAGTGTAATTAATTGGTTTTGTGCAATTGTCCCTCTAAAATGAAGTGGGACATGAAGGGGCGCAAGGAACATGCTTTATCAGTATCTTGCTTCAAACCCCGCTTCAAAAGCTGTGTAATGGAAAACGTCCTCATTGTTGCCAATAATCCTGTCTTCTGCAATTTGATATAAAAAAAAAAAGATGTTTTTATATTTTGTGCTCTTGTGTTAATGTTACTTACTGATCAATTTGAATGTATTATCATTAATTGATATTCCAACCATCCATTTTCTACCGCTTATTCCCTTTCGGGGTCGCGGGGGGCGCTGGCGCCTATCTCAGCTACAATCGGGCGGAAGGCAGGGTACACCCTGGACAAGTCGCCACCTCATCGCAGGGCCAACACAGATAGACAGACAACATTCACACTCACATTCACACACTAGGGCCAATTTAGTGTTGCCAATCAACCTTAGTATCACATTGTTCAAAATCAAAATATGTTTATTGTTTGTGTAAGGATTAATTTATTTTTTTTAATTTCAGGCAAAATGGTGCTCTTTAAATCTTTTTAGCTGCGTACTAAAAACAATGTTAATAAAGTTATTTGTTGTTGTAAGTTGATCTATATTTCTTTCTTTTTGGTTTTCTTTAATGTTAATAAGAATACAATGTTATGCAGAGGTGTACTTATAACAATTTAATTGACAAATTATAGAGTGGAGGTGGCGCACGAATAATTGGGAAGCACTGATTTAAAGAAATGTGATATAAATGTATCTTATAGGCTCCAGCACCCTCGCGACCCCAAACCGGACTAGCGGTAGAAAATGGATGGATGGACTATTTGAATTGCCAATCATTTAACATTTGAATTACTTTGTTGAACTAATTTACACATGAGGATATGTTAAAATATAGTTATTACATATAACTGCTGTCAAATATTTAAAAAAATCTGATTATTCATACTTTTGAATGTGATTAAAATGTAATTGTTTTACTGGCACTCATGTCATTTACAGTATTTACTCAAAATTGGTAACATTTTTATCCATAGTAAAATTTGCCAGTGAGCACACCTGTTGGAAATTCTACCTCACCTTTGCCCTGATAAATGGGCCCTAGTGTGTGAATGTGAGTGTGAATGTTGTCTGTCTATCTGTGTTGGCCCTGCGATGAGGTGGCGACTTGTCCAGGGTGTACACTGCCTTCCGCCCGAATGCAGCTGAGGTAGGCTACGGCACCCCCCGCCACCCCAAAAGGGACAAGCGGTAGAAAATAGATGGACGGATGGATGGACCTTTGCACTGACTGATCATGGAGCGTATAACAACCCGCACGACCTTTCAGATAACCATCTCTATGTGCGGTTAAAGCTTGTGCAGACAAAATTAATTACGTGATTAATCTGCATGTGTACATGAGTAATGTGATTTTTTATTTAATAATTGCATGCTTTAACTGGGACAGCCCTAATATAAAGTTAATGCGCGTGTAAAATGCCAACAAACTTGATCTGTACAGGTGTGAATCCTTGGGTACTTATCTGATTCTGTCCTATTTCTATTCTTGAGGTGATGATTCGATACAGAATCGATTCTTGATTTAACATGATTCTTTATTCAAACCGATTCTCGCAATGTATAATAATTGGTAGAATAATTATAATAAAGCTTTTTCAAAACAGGTTACATATTAGAAAAGCTCCTTCCGGTTGCATGAAAATGGCCTCAAATCGTCTTTAAAAAAAATAATTGTTATAAAGAAAAAAACAATTTTTTTGTGTAATACATTTTTGAAAATTATGAATCGATTTAAAAATTGGAAGGAATAAAAATAGGGATTAGGATGTGAATGGATTTTTTGTGCACCCCTAATGATCGATGTCTTTTTAAATACACACTGATTCTGCCACTGACGACTCATTTTCTGATGACTGATATTTGGACGACAAATTAAAAAAAAAAAAAGATGTTATTTTGTTCGTTCTGCCTAACAATGAATGGTGCAGAAAGAAGGCACACCGTATTGTGTTAATGTTACTTACAATATATTGTATATTGGCGAGGTTAAAAAGTTCATGTAGCCTGTCTGACATGCAAAATGCTAAATATGGCCTAAAAACACATTGTGATACATATTTTGCAAAAACTGCTGACGTACACAATAACACACAGTATTGGGTCATTTCGACATGTGTATTCATAGTGTCGATGTTATGTTTTGTTGTTTATCCTGGTGGGTTGAGTTTTTTCTCACCCTGATGTGGGATCGTTGTGGCTTGTGCCCCTTTGAGACACTTGTGACTTAGGGCTATATAAATAAACTTTGATTGATTGATTGATATTATTCTCTCTACAGTACACTCTTATCCATCTGTTTGCTCATTTTCTATCCATAGCTGCTTATTCTCTGTAATGCCGTTCCAGCTACACTTTCGGTAAAGTGTACAAAGCACCTATTCTGTCATTGTTCTATTACAGTGGTTCTCAAATGGGGGTACGCGTACCCCTTGGGGGACTTGAAGGTATGCCAAAGGGTACGTGAGATTTTTAAAAAAATATTCTAAAAATAACGACAATTCAAAAATCCTTTACAAATATATTTATTGAATAATACTTCAACAAAATATGAATATATGTTCATAAACTGTGAAAAGAAATGCAACAATGCAATATTCAGTGTTGACAACTAAATTTTTTGTGGAAATGTTCCATAAATATTGATGTTAAAGATTTCTTTTTTTTGTGAAGAAATGTTTAGAATTAAGTTCATGAATCCAGATGGATCTCTATTACAATCCCCAAAGAGGGCACTTTAAGTTGATGATTACTTTTATGTGGTAAAATCTTTATTTATAATTGGGTCACTTGTTTATTTTTCAACAAGATTTTAGTTATTTTTACATCTTTTTTTCCAAATAGTTCAAGAAAGACCACTACAAATGAGCAATATTTTGCACTGTTATACAATTTAATAAATCAGAAACTGACGACATAGTGCTGTATTTTACTTCTTTATCCCTTTTTTCCAACCAAAAATGCTTTGCTCTGATTAGAGGGTACTTGAATTAAAAAAAAATTCACAGGGGGTACATCACTGAAAAAAGGTTGAGAACCACTGTTCTATTAGATTACATTTAAGATAGCTTAGATGTTAGCATCGCTTATTGTCTTCTGCTTTAACAGCGTTAAATAATAACACCGTAGTAGCAACAAGTAAATGGTAAATGGGTTATACTTGTATAGCGCTTTTCTACCTTCAAGGTACTCAAAGCGCTTTGACACTATTTCCACATTCACCCATACACACACACATTCACACACTGATGGCGGGAGCTGCCATGCAAGGCCCTAACAAAGAACCATCAGGAGCAAGGGTGAAGTGTCTTGCTCAAGGACACAACAGGCGTGACGAGGTTGGTAGAAGGTGGGGATTGAACCAGGAACCCTCAGGTTGCTGGCACGGCCACTCTCCCAACCGCGCCACGCCGTCCCCAGTAATGTAATAAATTAGTTTTACGTACGTTACAATGCCGTTACCGATGTCTTTAATGTAACGTGGCACGCTACTTCTGATGTAATTGTGTGTCAACAAGACAACGTCAAAAGCACAGCAAGTTCAATACAGGAATGAACTATTTACTAATGAAAGTAACAACCAGCACCGTACTAAAAGAAACTTGATATTCAACAGGAAGAGGCAACATCACACAGCAAACAACATGTCGGCAAAGTGCACACACTATCACACACACAGGGCTCGAATCTAACTGCGGCACTTGCCGTCGTGCCCTAAAAAAATTTGACGGCAAGAACATGCAGTGACCGCCCTTGACTTTTTACTTGTTAATGGACTAGGGTTGTAATGGTAAACGGTATAATGATCATTCACGATAAAATTCCCAACGGTTAGTAATACCATCTAATTTTTTATTTACAGAAAAAACTTCATTTATTAATGCATTTTCGGCAACACAAAGTCAGGCGACTGCGCGCTAGTGTCGTTTGGCTTGATAATCATGGCGGACAAACTACACGGACTTTGCTCCAGAGATTTCCCCTCGGAGTAAACAGTGCCAAGCTCTTGGTTTAACGTCATATTCCCTCACTTCCTGCTGTGCGTATAAGAGTGCACTGCTGTGTTTAGATGGAGAAAGGTGTGGACAATATTGGACACAAACACACTTGTCCCCACACTAAAAGTATACAGCGAAGGAAAAAACTATTTGATGTTGCTTTCATGTTGTCAATACAGCATCGTCTAGCTGCTGTGACTGAGAGTTAATGAGGTAAGGGAAAAATGCAGCCGGTGATGTGTCGTGAACGTTGTCACAACTTGTTTATAAAACATTTAGTTTGTTTACAGGGATGATCACTCCTCCTTTATTTAACTGCAAACTATATCAGTGTTCAAATAACATCAATACTAGCTCAAATATTTTGTCATCTCATCGAATTGAACGAAGGCTGTAAAGATTGTGTATTCGATGCGAGAGGTGTGACTCCTCTTTATTTTTGTTGGCCAAATCTGTTGTACCCAACAACAAGGAGGTGTTGTGGGAGAATAACAAGGCTTGTTTATTAAACCTTAAGGCACTCACACACACTGCTCTCATGAAACGTCTATACTGCCTATGCCTGATATTATATTTTTTATTCTTTTTAAGTTACACATAAATGACTTTCCACAGTAATTAATTACATTTATTAAACACCAATTATGTTAGTAATTTAATAACTTTTTTGGTAAAGTACCGTGTAACTATAATGAATTACTATTTAAAAGTAGTACTCCTTGTCAGAAATATAGTTTATTTGCCGCCATGGAGGCCAGGGTCAAACTTAGAAGCGCCTCCCCACTGTTGCCGGACATACTTTAGCTGTGCCAGCTAGTCACCTACAGGCAACAATAAAACCAATGCAAAAAAATCTGACTAATTCTCAGTTGATTACGTCAAATATTGGACAGTTTGTACAAACCCTGCACACAACTCTGGTGAGTAATGTTATGCTAGTGCTAACAGAACATCGGCTGGTGTCCAGGGTGGTCCACCAGCATGTACAACGAGTAGATGACAAAAATAGAATGGGTGCCGTTCACGTTCAAACCAATACTATTCAAATTCTCTGTTCCTGGGAATCGATACCGGTTTCTAAAAAGTATACATTTTCGGTACTTTTAGTGTGTGTTAATAAATCAAAATTTTCATTTCATCATTATCCAATGAGCTGATTATGATAACTGCAGTCCTGTTATATCTTGTTTAATTATCACATGTTTGAGTCACATTTGCAGATATAACATTAAGTTTGGGTTATACTTGTATAGTGCTTTTCTACCTTCAAGGTACTCAAAGCGCTTTGACACTATTTCCACATTCACCCATTCACACATGCAAGGCCCAACCACGACCTATCAGGAGCAAGGGTGAAATGTTTTGCTCAAGGACACAGCGGACGTGACAAGGTTGCTGGAAGGTGGGGATTGAACCAGGAACCCTCAGGTTGCTGACACGGCCACTCTCCCAACAGCAACACCCCGTCCCCGTTTCAATTACAGTTGCAAATCCAAGACGTTATACAGCAGTATTGTGTTGGTCGATTTAGTCTTTGCTGTCTGTTGCGCCCCACAAAGTGGTAATAGTTTAAGTATTGTACTTATTACGCACCAGCTGTTTGATTGTAACGTGCATTTTAGTTGTAGTTTTCATGAACAAATTTGATGGTGTTGAAATCGCCATGTAATATCGCTAATGCTGATCAGTAGCATGCCAATAGCAAAGTCAATGTATATTAGCATCAAATTAGCACATTTTTGGAAAAGTGGAGCCTTACTTAACTTACGTTGGAGCATTTTTTTTATGTCAATTGTTTATCTGTGTTGGCCCTGTGATGAGATGGGGACTTGTCCAGGGTGTACGCCGCCTTCAGCCTAAATGCAGCTGGGATAGGCTCCAGCACCCCCCGTGACATAAAAAGGGACAAGTGGTAAAAAATGGATGGATGGATGCCATTGAAAATTGCAACATTATCTGGCGGTAATTTGGCTGAGTCTGCTCTCAGTGCTGCCTGAGTGACGGCCAATTGCCAAAATGCTAAGAGCTGAGTCAACAACCGGACGTGACGTCACACACAACCCAGGTGGTCCGACGGGATTTGTTCGGTGCCAAAAAAGTTCCGGATTCGGTAACCTAAACAGAAACCATATTCATCCTATTTTGAATCTTTATGCAGGGGTGTCGTTTATTTTCCATTGAAATCGTTGTAAGCTGCGAGTAAACAAAGCAGGTGACCTCTGACAGCTTTTGCTCAACAGGCGAAGGCTTATCTCGAATTCTATAAGCCAAGAGGAGATACAAAGCAAGGCAAAGGGGGCGTGGTCAGCTAACAAGTGTGTCGTTAGATCGCAATGAGCTGTTGTCTTTTATCAGGCGAAGATCAGAGGGGACTAATCGCCAACTTGAGGGCCAACATTCCAGACAAGTGTTTAATTACCTACTAAGTGGCTTAGTGGTTAGAGTGTCCGCCCTAAGATCGGTAGGTTGTGAGTTCATACCAAAGACTATAAAAAAATGGGACCCATTACCTCCCTGCTTGGCACTCAGCATCAAGGGTTGGAATTGGGGGTTAAATCACCATAAATGGGGGTGATCAAGGGGATGGGTCAAATGCAGAGGACAAATTTCACCACACCTAGTGTGTGTGTGACAATCTTTGGTACTTTAACTTAACTTAATTAAAGTGTGTGTCATTTGAACAGCATCTACTTCCCTGCACAGAATTTAGTTTGAACAAAACTAATGTTTTTTGGTGTGTTGATGTCTATAAGTTAAAGTATAAGATTGTAGACCTGTAGTGGATGTGGGTGTTGGTGCTCAACATTCCTGCTTTTCTTGGTCTCAGTCAGGTTATGGATCGGTCGGTCGGTTGTTGGACCGACGGAGCAAGCTGCATTTGCTAATTCTCCCCCGACATTCCTGTGAGTGTTCTTACATTAGAAGAGAAATGAGTGAAAGTGACAGCTTGTTTGCAGGCTGGATTATTAGCACTGCAGCAAGCAACTGGCATCTGCGTCATATGTTGTGGCGACCAAATCTGCTTAACCTACTTTAGTTTGGAGCAAAATAACTTCGCTGGAACACCAGCGTGGCACCTTTTTTTTTTTTTTAAGTCAATTTGTTGTTTCTATAAAAACGTGTAATTGTTAAAATAAGTGAAGGAAACTAATTCCTAAATGCGTTGTTTTGGTATCCTTCCAGAGCTGGTTTATTGTACACACTGCACACTCCTTCCAGCTTTAAAACACTATTAACTAAATAAACATAGCACATGCAGTCGTGGAACAAAAGTTTACATACACTTGTAAAGAACATAATGTCATGGCTGTCTTGAGTTTCCAATAATTTCTACAACTCGTATTTTCTTGTGATAGAGTGATTGGAGCACATACTCATTGGTCACAAAAAACATTCATGAAGTTTGGTTCTTTTATGAAATTATTATGGGTCTACTGAAAATGTGACCAAATCTGCGGGGTCAAAAGTATACATACAACAATTTTAATATTTGGTTACATGTCCCTTGGCAAGTTTCACTGCAATAAGGCCGTTTTGGTAGCCATCCACAAGCTTCTGGGTGAATTTTTGACCATTCCTCTTGACAAAATTGGTGCAGTTTAGGTAAATTTGTTGGTTTTCTGACATGGACTCGTTTCTTCAACAATGTCCACACATTTAAGTCAGGACTTTGGGAAGGCCATTCTAAAACCTTGAATCTAGCCTGATTTAGCCATTCCTTTACCACTTTTGACGTGTGTTTGGGGTCATTGTCCTGTTGGAACTCCCAACTGTGCCCGAGACCCAACCTCCGGGCTGATGATTTTAGGTTGTCTTGAAGAATTTGGAGGTCATCCTCCTTTTTCATTGTAATTTCATAATACTACCACCACCATGATTGACGGTAGTAATGGTGTTCCTGGGATTAAAGGTCACATTTTTTATCCTCCAAACATGTTGCTGGGTATCGTGGCCAAACAGCTAAATTTTTGTTTCATCTGACCACAGAATTTTACTAGAGAAGGTCTTATCTTTGTCCATGTCTTTTTGATTGACCCATCAGATTTGGTCACATTTTAGTAGACCCATAATAAATTCATAAAAGAAACCAAACTTCATGAATGTTTTTTGTGACCAACGAGTATGTGCTCCAATCACTCTATCACAAAAAAAATAAGAGTTGTAGAAATGATTGGAAACTCAAGACAGCCATGACATTATGTTCTTTACAAGTGTATGTAAACTTTTGACCACAACTGTATGCAAATAAAAATATGCACAATACGGTTCCTGTTTTTACACATTCATGTCGATATTCATTTTTGTGTTTTTTATCCAGTCGTTTCTAGTAATAGGGACTATAACCTGGTTTCAAAATGACTTGGGCTATACAGTATAAATATCCTGATATGACTTTTTAACTTCTAGTATAATACTGATATTGGTGCCTTGAGTATTGGTCGATACTGATATTAATCTGATATGGTATCAGCAGGAATCATACAGACTTATATTATTTTGTAGTGTGGATAGTTAGACAAGGTGAAATTAATCAAAAAAAGAACACTGACCTATTTATTATTATCGTCTGGAATGGACTCATGCTGTCTTTAAATTGAAGTGGAGTGGTATTTTTGTGTGTGTGGGGGAGGGGCACATAGTTTTTACAATAATTAATTGGGCCAACTTCATGGTGCAGTCAGTTGAATGATGCGGACAGGTTTGTTACTGGATACTTTCTAATATGCTTCTGCCTTGCAGACTTTGTATGTGTCAGTAATATGTAATTACAACTATTTGATATATGTTTATACTGACAGATGTGGTGTTTCAGACTGCAGTGTTGTTCAATGAAGGACACTCAACATGTACAGTATGTCTAGCTTATGTGCTATTGTGTGCTTAATTGTTGCGTAACTGCTAGCTCTTTGTAGCCTATAGCCATCTTTATCTTTGGTAAATGATTTGACTAAAATATAAGAAGAGATAAATCTTGTGTGCTCATTGAAAGACATGTATATGTTTACTGGCTGTCCAGCTTTGCACAAGTACAATAAACTTGCTGCCAGACTGCTTGTACAGAGATTTAAGAAGTCAGTATCAGCAGATACTTTTTTTTTTTTTTTTTGCTACTATCGGAGCAATCGCCAACATCCAAATTGGATGGGGACACCCCTGTAATACATTAGTAATAATAAAACACAACATTTTAACATAATGTC
This sequence comes from Nerophis ophidion, assembly GCF_033978795.1. Classification (NCBI taxonomy): domain Eukaryota; kingdom Metazoa; phylum Chordata; class Actinopteri; order Syngnathiformes; family Syngnathidae; genus Nerophis; species Nerophis ophidion. The sequence continues at coordinate 53,670,432 of NC_084617.1, read as the reverse complement.
AAATAACACCTATAATTAAGTGTTTTTGGAAGGTAAGCTGAATGATGGGTTTGTTGTTTGTTTAATAACAATTAACATTCTGCTCTTCATAACATCTCTTTCCCTATTTTACACTCACACGCATGCGCAGTAGCAGGTGATGCGCAAATCTTGGGCAATATATGGCTCGTCAGAACACTAATTATGTCATAATTAGGTCATGATGCCCCATTCCTAATTGTTTCCAAACTCGGTGGATATACAGTTAAAAGATTTACAGTATATGATTTGTTTTTTATGGTGATTTAACTGACAAATGTCTCTGCCAAACTACATGGAGTCTTACCTCACATAAAAGGTCAGAGAGAGAGATGCTATGTAATCCATTATGCACATTAGGGTTGTCTCGATACCAATATTTTGGTACCGATACTTTTGTAAATAAAGGGGACCACAAAAAAATGGCATTATTCGCTTTATTTTAACAAAAAATCTTGGGGTACGTCAAACATCTGTTTCTTTTTGCAATCGAAGAACAATTTTGTCTTTATATAAAATAGTGAACATACTAGACAACTTGTCTTTGGTGGTAAGTAAACAAACAAAGGCTCCTAATTAGTCTGCAGACATATGCAGTAACAAATTGTGTAATTTTCCATTCTATTATTTTATCCAAATTTTAAGGGACAAGCTGTAAAAAAAATATATTAATCTACTTGTTCATTTACTGGTAATATCTAGTTATTTTCTGTTTTAACATGTTCTATCTACACTTCTGTTAAAATCTAATAAACACTAATTTTGTTGTTGTTTGGATACTTTACATTAGTTTTGGATGATACCACAAATTTAGGTATCGATCCAATACCAAGTAGTTACAGGATCATACATCGGTCATAATTTAAGTTCTCATGTGTCCAAGGACATATTTCCTGAATATATGAACATAATAATAATTTTTTTTAAAAAGAAAAAAGATTTTGTCAGGATAAAAGATATTGATGTGATCAGTGGTTCTTAACCTGGGTTCGATCGAACCCTAGGGGTTCGGCGAGTCGGCCTCAGGGGTTCAGTGGAGGTCAAAACACACCCGACTCATCCTGTAAATACAAACTTCTCCCTTTTCGGTGTATTACGGATACGGCAACAGCTGACTGATTTGCAGGTGTGTAAGTTGTTGTGAGTTTATGCACTGTGTTGGTTTTGCTGTATGAACAAGGTGATGTTCATGCACCGTTCATTTTGTGCACCAGTACAAAAACATGGTAACACTTAAGTATGGGGAACATATTCACCGTTAATTAGTTGCTTATTAACATGCAAATTAGTAACATATTGGCTCTTAACTAGTCATTATTAATGCCTTATTCGGCATGGCCCCATTATAAGCCTAACCCTAACTAAATAACTCTAAATTAAGTCTTTATTACGTAGAATATGTTCCCTTAGTGTCGAAACAACTCTAAATTAAGTCTTTGTTAATTGAAATTTGTTCCCCATAGTAAAGTGTTACCAAAAACATAACTTTGTCTTGAATTTAAAACAAAAAAACATTTCATTTTTCACTAAAGAAGGGTTCTGTGAATGTGTTTATGAAACTGGTGGGGTTCGGTACCTCCAACAAGGTTAAGAACCGCTGGACTAGATACGCTTTTGTACTTTGTAACATTTCCAGCTGACTCGTGTAAACCCCTCCACGAGAGTACGGGGGCCCATTCAACGCTGCTTCCAGCTTTAGTTTTTTGTTTTTTTTTATTAATAAAGTATCTTAATTACTAGTCCAGTCAGAATGTCACATATTTCTGTAAAATTAAAAAGATATTGTTTAATTAATTAATTTTTTTTTTACGAATATATGCATGTTCTTATCCATTCTTAAAGTACCGACCTAGGCACTGGCTGGAATTAAGGTTTTAGAATGGCCTTCTCGAAGTCCTGACTTAAATCAATCAATCGTTTACTTGTATAGCCCTAAATCACGAGTGTCTCAAAGGGCTACACAAGCCACAACGACATCCTTGACTCAGATCCCACATCAGGGCAAGAAAAAACTCAACCCAATGGGATAGCAATGAGAAACCTAGTAGTGTACCGCAGATGTGGGGGACCTAGACCAGTGTTTTTCAACCTTTTCTGAGCCAAGGCACATTTTTTTCATTGAACAAAACCTGAGGCACACCACCGGCAGAAAATATAAAAAAGTTAAACTCCGCAGCCGATATTGAAAATAAAAAGTACTTCTCACAATTGTTGGTTATGAATTCAAATCATAAATAACCATGCAAAACTTTAGCTCTTGTCTCAAAGTAAGTGTGCTGTCACGATCTGTCACATCACATCGTAACTTATTTTGAAGTTTTTGGTGTTTTCCTGTGTGTAGTGTTTTAGTTCTTGTCCTGTGCTCCTATTTTTGGTGGCTTTTCCTGTTTTGTTGGTATTTTCCTGTAGCAGTTCAATGTCTTCCTTGAGCGCTATTCCCCACACCTGATTTGTTTTCGCAATCAAGACTATGCAAGTTGTTACTATCCTTCTTTGTGGGGACATTGTTGATTGTCATGTCATGTACGAATGCACTTTTGTGGACACCGTCTGTTCCACACGCTGTAAGTCTTTGCTGTCGTCCAGCATTCTGTTTCTGTTTACTTTGCAGCCAGTTTAGATTTAGTTTCATTTTGCATAGCCATCCCGAAGCTTCAATGGTTTTTCTTAGCGGCACTCGCCTTTTGTTTATTTTTGGTTGAAGCGTTATATACCTTTCCTTCACACTGTCTCCCGCTGTCGTCTGCATATTGTGATCATCTACAAAGCAAATATCTACCTGCTGCCACCGACTGATATGGAAGAATATTACATGGTTATGCTGCCGAGCTCTTGACAGTGCAGACACTTAACAACGGCACATTTTCAGATTGTAATTACTGGTTTGCAAAAAATATTTTTAACCCACTTAGGTGAAATAACATTATCTCCCACGGCACACCAGACTGTATCTCACGACACACTCGAGTGCCGCGGCACAGTGGTTGAAAAACACTGACCTAGACATAGGGAGACCCCAAAATAATATGTTACAGTAATTGAGACAAGACGTAACAAATGCTTGAATATTGATCTCAGCGTCTCTAGTGGACAAAATGGAACAAATTTTAGCAATATTACGGAGAAGAAAGAAGGCCGTTTGAGTCACACTCTTAATGTGTGACTCAAACGACAGAGTTGGGTCAAAGATAATACCCAGATTCATGACCAAGTCTCCTTGTGTAATTGTTTGGTTGTCAAATGTTAAGGTGGTATTATTAAATAGAGGTCGGTGTCTAGCAGGACCGATAATCAGCATTTCCGTTTTCTTAGCGCTGAGTTGCAAAACGTTAGCGGACATCCATTGTTTAATTTCATTAAGACACGCCTCCAGCTGACTACAATCCGGCGTGTTGGTCAGCTTTAGGGGCATGTAGAGTTGGGTGTCATCAGCAAAACTGTGAAAGCTAACACCGTATTTGTGTATGATGTCAACTAGCGGCAGCATGTAGATGCTAAAGAGTGCAGAGCCAAGAACCGAACCCTGGGGAACTCCACACGATACCTTATCATAGTCCGAGGTCACATTGTTATGGGAGACGCACTGCATTCTGTCAGTAAGATAAGAGTTAAACCAAGACGAGGCTAAGTCTGACATACCAATATGTGTTTTGATACGCGCCAATAAAATATTATGATCGACGGTATCGAAAGCAGCGCTAAGATCAAGAAGCAGCGACATAGATGACGCATCAGAATCCATCGTTAGCAATAGATCATTAATCATGTTTGCGAGGGCTGTCTCTGTAGAGTGATTTGCCCTGAAACCGGATTGAAAGGGTTCACAGAGATTGTTAGATGCTAAGTGTTCATTTAGCTGCTGTGCAACAATTTTTTTGAGTATTTTCTAAATGAACGGAAGGTAGGACACCGGCCGGTAGTTTACCATGAGGTCAGGATCGAGGTTAGGTCTTTTGAGCAGAGGATGAATAACCGTTTTTTTTTTTCTATGCTAGAGGGACAGCACCAGAGGAAAGTGATAAGCTTACAATATTTAGCACTGATGGTCCTAATACTACGAACAGTTCTTTGATAAGTTTCCCAGGAAGTGGGTCAAGTAAACATGTTGTTTGTTTTATCCCATTTACATGCCGTAAATATAGTTCCATCCATTCATCGCTGGTGCCTATCTCAGCCACAATCGGGCGGAAGGCGGTATACACCCTGGACCAGTCGCCACCTCATCGCAGGGCCAACACAGATAGACAGACAACATTCACACTCACATTCACACACTAGGGCCAATTTAGTGTTGCCAATCAACCTATCCCCAGGTGCATGTCTTTGGAAGTGGGAGGAAGCCGGAGTACCCGGAGGGAACCCACACAGTCACGGGGAGGATAGGCAAACTCCACACAGAAAGATCCCGAGCCCAGGATTGAACCCAGGACTACTCAGGACCTTCGTATTGTGAGGCAGATGCACAAACCCCTCTACCACAGTGCTGCCCCCCGTAGTAGTTCCTCTAATGTTATTTCAGCAAAAAGAGAGAGACTATTTTGGAGGGCAATATCTGTCGTATGTACATTTGTATCTGTGTTAATAAAACCCAGTTGTAGCTGGGATGCGTTGTCTTTATTTTTAAACGTGTTGACAATGCTGAAGAAACAAGTCCATGGAAGAAAACGAACACATTTAGCTGAACTGCACCAATTTTGTCAAGAAGAGTGGTCAAAAATTCCACCAGAAGGTTGTGGATGGCTACCAAGGTGCCCTATTGCAGTGAAACTTGCCAAAGGACATGTAACCAAATATTAACATTGCTGTATGTATACTTTTGACCCAGTAAAGTTGGTCTCATTTTCAGTAGACCCATAATAAATTCATAAAAGAACCAAATTTCATGAATGTTTTTTGTGACAAACACGTGCTCCAATCACAAAATAATAAGAGTTGTAGAAATTATTTGAAACTCAAAACAGCCATGACATTATGTCCTTCACAAGTGTATGTAAACTTTTGACCACAACTGTATGTAAATATTTTCCACACTATGCCTTCATATAATGATTCAATAACCAAAATGTTACCTATTTAAATCACCATCTCTATCGAAAAATCTTGGTCAATACCTGCCCAGCTAAGATTGTTTGCGACTCGTTCACAAGAAATTTCATCCTTAAAGGTTCTATCTAATTATGCATTTAATTCTGATGTTTGAGTATAGCTATTAAGTAATTAGTAGGAACAAACAGCTCAGTTTAGTGCAACAAAACATAAAATGTTTGTTCACGGGACAGTTGTCATGTGGAAAAAGACTTTGCAAAGTGTATCTGCTGTTGCAAAGAGGCCAGTCACAGTGGGGATCTTTCCACTTCTCATTTGGAACTTTAAAAAGCACACATCTATTCAGCAAGGGACACTTTTTTCCTTCCTCCCTGAAGTTCAAGAACATTATATGTGCCCAGAATAGCAAGTAGCTCTTTCGTTTTTTTTACTTCACAAGGATAACTTGCTGGCTGATAGTTGCGTGTTGTGCGACACAACCTGCTCACATTCATAGTGGCCTGAGCTCTGTGGGGAGCAACTGTATGTATGTGAGGCTCAAATACCAGAGCTGCTAGAGATGTGAGCCTGATGTGGCAACAAAACAAGGGGCCCCTCGTTTCCCTTAAATGTGCTCTGTGACGAGGGAGTTAATAGGTATCGAAGTGCTGTTAATATTCAACAGTTCCCTTATGCAATATGCATTAACAAAGGTATCCATGTGTGACGAAATGTTCCCAATTAGCACGTTTGCTTCCTTATTACAAGCACAAGCATGGCACAAAGATAAAGCAAAACAATTGTCGAGGTAATATTGACAAATGACATGAAAGCACTAAATGATTACTGATTGTATAACGCAAGATTGGGGGGAAAAAACTATAGCATGCGAATGTTCTACTATATCATGGTTTTTAAATTCATTTGAAAGAAACTGACAAAATACTACTACTGGTACTTCCACTTCTGTTACTTCTACTAACAAACAAGAAGAATAAGAACAAGAAGTCGAAGTAAAATAATAAGAAAAAACTCATCTACAAGAAAAACAAGAAATGCAAGTAGAAGAAGAACAATGGGAAGAACAAGACGAACAAAAAGAAGTAGAAGAACAACAAGTATAAGTAAAAGAAGAAGAACATGAAAAACAAAAAGATATAGAAGAAAAACAAGAGGAACATGTAAGAAGAGGAACAAGAAGAAAAAAAGAAAAATAAGAAGTCGAAGAACAAGAAGCAAAACAAGAACAAAAAACAGAAGAAGAGGAACAAGAAGACAAAGAAGAAGAAAAAGACAAAGAAGAACAATAACAAGTAGGACAAGAAGATAGAGAAGAAAAAGATGAAGTAAAAGACAAAGAAGAGCAACGACAAGAATAACAAGAAGAAAAAGACGATAATGAAAAAGAGGACCAAGAAGAAGTCGGAGAAAAAGAAGAAAAAAAAGACGAAGAATACGACGAAAATGAATAGGAAGGCAAAGAAGAAGAAGACGAAAAAAACGACAAAGAGAAAGAAGAAAAAGAGGAAAAAAGAATACGTAGATAAGACCAAGAATAAGATGAATAAGTATAAGTATATAGCTTCAAAAAACTGGACATGCTCACATTTTTCCAGTATTACAGCAGATCCTTGCAATTGAGAGGATTACATTCGGAGACCATAAAAATACATATACACACACAAATCTCATTCATCCCTTTCCAAACCTTCCGAATAGCTTGATTGGGTAACAACATTTGCAATAAAACACAGGCGGAATTACCATGAGGCATACACAGGCAGTTGCCTAGGGCCTAGAGAAAAATAAAGAGTTAAAGACCTACTGAAATTAGATTTTCTTATTTAAACGCGGATAGAAAGTCCATTCTATGTGTCATACTTGATAATTTCTCGATATTGCCATATTTTTGCGAAAAAGGATTCGACGATAAAGTTCGCAACTTTTGGTCGCTACTAAAAAAGCCTTGCCTGTACCGGAAGTAGCAGACGATGCGCGTAAGACGTCACGGGTTGTAGGGCTCCTCACATCCTCACATTGTTTATAATCATATCTACCAGCAGCAAGAGCGATTCGTACCAAGAAAGCGACGATTTCCCCATTAATTTGAGCGAGGATGAAAGATTCGTGGATGAGGAAAGTTAGAGTGAAGCACTTAAAAAAATAAAAAAAAGGCGACGGCAGCGATTCAGATGTTATTAGACACATTTACTTGGATAATTCTGGAAAATCCCTTATCTGTTTACTGTGTTAGTAGTGTTTTAGTGAGATTATAAATTCATACCTGAAAGTCAGGGTGCTGTGGTGACCACCAGTGTCTCTGATGGAAGCCATGGAGGAGCCAAGATCACAGCTGCTTTTTGACAGCTGCTGCAGGAGGTCGCATAATCCGCTTAAGTCTCCAGTAAGAGCCGACTTAATATCACAATTTTCCCATCCAAAAACTTGCTGGTTGACATGTGGTAGAGAAACATGTTTGCATGACTGCTCTGTGTTAAAGCTTCACAATAAACAAAGAAACACCGGCTGCTAAAGGCAGCTGCAATCCACCGCTTTCCAACATCAGCATTCTTCTTTATAGTCTCCATTTTTAATTGAACAAATTGCAAAAGATTCAGCAACAAAGATGTCCAAAATACTGTGAAATTATGCGATAAAAACAGACTACTTTTAGCCGTGAGTGGTGCTGGGAGAACATATCCGCTCCAACCAATAACGTCACAAGCACGCGTCAACATAAGCGTCATCATTCCGCGACGTTTTCAATGGGATACCCCGTGCGAAATTTAAAATTGCAATTTAGTAAACTAAAAAGGCCGTATTGGCATGTGTTGCAATGTTAAGATTTCATCTTTGATATATAAACTATCAGACTGCGTGGTCGGTAGTAGTGGGTTTCAGTAGGCCTTTAAAGTTTTATTAAAGTTTTCTTCTATTTAAAAAAAATATTTATTTTTTGTCTTCAAATGCTTAATCAATCATGATCGTTTTTGACAGCTCCCCTTCTCACGCAATCGACTATTCTATGCTACTGACTTGATTCCGCAAGAAAATTAAAAAACAAACCAGCTACCCAAGTTGAGTGGAGAAAGCAAACAGTTTTTATTAAAACTACACAAGATTTTTCTCAGTGACACAGAATGTATGTGATCAACACAGCAAGATCTGCTGTCAGTGCAGAATGCAAGTGGAGCATGATGCTTTTCATCAAAGATGTTGTGAGTATTAAAGTGCTCTAAATGGTAAAACATTGTAACCGAGAGTCTGGCAAGATGAAGTACAAGTTTGGGAGGTACTGTAGGACATTCAAAACCAATTTTAAAGCCAAAAGTCTGGTCTCGATCAAACACGGCCACCATCAAGAGCTCTCTTTTTCCGACCAGTCACATACTTCCAGCCTTCACAAAATTCCCATCATCACACATCCGGTTCTAATGCGCTTACACGTTACTAAAAGTAAGTATCCTAACTTTCTATAAATTACAGTAAAATTGTTGGGCTCATTGATACTCATTGCGCGACTCACCAAGCTTTAATAAGCATCTGACATTGTAGTTTCACATAATAATTCACCTAGTTTATTTTTCTATGTGGTATGTGGAGGGCATTGTTTGCTTTTGGCCCCAAAATGACTAAAAGTGAAGGTTCCATCCATCCATTTCCTACCGCTTATTCCCTTTTGGGGTGGCTGGTGCCTATCTCAGCTACAATCGGGCGGTAGGCGGGGTACACCCTGGACAAGTCGCCACCTCAAAAAGTGAAGGTTATAGTCATTCAATTAGATTCAGCTCCAGAATCCCCAGAGTCCATTCTACACTTTAGCCTGGTCATCAGGCTTGTGCTACATCCACGATCCCTTGTGTTGTGGAGCTGCCTACATCTCCCCCTAAAGCGACTAGCGATGGTACGTGGCTTCACACCATAATCCTCACTGCTTCCAGTTGTGATTTAAGACCATCTATCAACTTATCTTCACTGAGCTGCATGTTTTGAGACCATATTGTAACAAAGTTGACTCGAGACCAGGGGTCTTCAACGTTTTCTATGCAGGGATCCTAAAAAAGTTAGAATAAATCCAATTAAACTGTCCTAAGGGCACCTTGTTAAACCTCATTTTCTGAGGTGGTGTCGTGTTACAACATTATATTTGTTTCTCATCCAAACTCTTGAACGAAAACTAGCTGCGAGCTAAGAACAAGCGGTCGACCAATCATAGGGATCCTGACAAAGCCTAGTAATTGGCATAGCATTGTTAGGGGCAGGTCCTCCTTGTTGGACTGACAGGTGAATAAACCTCTGCCCTTCTTGAAAGAACTAAGTATTAAATGTGTGTATTGGTGACTGAAAGACCATTTGTATCCATGTATCCTCCACTTGTCTGTTCACTACAGTGTGTTGGACCAATGTTGATGTGCATTTACATTTGTGGAAAATGTAAAGGTCAATATAAACATTTTATGACCCCCTGCAGTATTTCCTAGAACAGGGTCCAAATCCTGCCCGGCAATGACACCATACCGGCCCTGGAGTTCAGTTGAGAAACAAACATTTTTGCAGTAAAGGTCTAAAAACACCAGACTGGTCCTGTTGTGTAGAGGCACTTGGACAAGTGTAAACACATTGTCAGATCCTTGCTAGCGAACATAGAACACTGGAGTCCAAACTTCTGATTCACAAAACTGAGGTATTCCTCAAGGTTCCATTTTAGGTCCTCTCTTTTTCATCATTTGGCCCACGAGTTCAGTTAAAAAAAACTTGTGAGAGACTCACATTTTTGTGCAGTTTCTGAAAACACTTTTGAGATGAGCACAAGAGATGATCTTTGACTAGCTTTTTTGCAGATGGACTTTAAAACAGCACTGTAACTCAATTTTGTTGAATACCCATGCCTTAGGGTAGTGCTTCTCAAACATTTTCTATTGCGACCGCCCTCGAAAGAAGATCATATTTCGCACCCCCCAACCATAACTATAAATAGTATAATTTGTCCATAACATTTGTATAACTATACCTCTGCATAACATTGTAAACTTATTAACATTAAAGGAAACAACATGCCGGACTTCCCTTGTCACCCACCGTGGTTACAGTGAAGCTTCATCATACTTTTGTATGGCAAAAAATGTTTTTCCCTGTGTCACATGCGACCCCTCTGGCATTGCACTGTTCCCCCCCAGAGGGGCCTACTCCACTATTTGAGAAGGACTGCCTTTGGGGGACGTGGACTTGCTGTTGAAAACCTCCACAATAGACAATAGCTGTATACAATGCAATTTGTTTTTTCCATTAATATTGTCAAAGTTAACATGTGATTAATCACATAAAATATCTCATTATTCATGTATAAACGCAGATTATTAGCGCAGTTTATTTTGAGCTAAGGGTGCAGAAAAATATCAATTCACATTGGGATCGTGATTTTTATTTATCTCGATTATAAATCAATTAAATTTTTTTTTTCAATGTTTTTTTTTATTTAGGATTGCCAAAATTAACACATTAGATTAATTACAAAAATATCTCATTATTCCTGTACAAACCCAGATTATTAGCACAGTTTATTTTGAGCTAGGGTGCACAAAAATATCGATTCACATTTGGATCGCGATTTTTATTCATCTCGATTAAAAATTTTCAACAATCCATTACAAATTTTATTTTATTTTTTTAAATGAAGATTGTCAAAGCTAATATGTGATTAATCACAAAAAATATCTCATCAATCATTTATAAACACAAATTATTAGTGCGGTTTATTTTTGAGCTAAGAGTACACAAAAAATGTATTCATATTCGGATTGTGATTTTTATTTATCTCAATTAAAAATGTTCAAAAATGAACCTAAAACTTTTTTTTGATTTTTTTATTCAAGATTGTCAAATTTAACACGTGTGATTAATCACAAAAACTATCTCATTAATGCACACTGTACATTTCATAATTTTTAATATTGCATATTTAGAAACTATTACCAGCTATGGGTAAAAGAGTTGTATTTTCTTTGGAAAAAAATACTTTTTTTAACAGCGATCTGTTAATTTGCGGGATCGCAAATGCTCACTCACAGATATGCAAAGATTCACTATACAGAATAGCATAAAACATTTTTTTTTTTACATTAAAATGACTTAAGCGACAGCAAAATAATACAAACTATATGTAAAGATGATAGTAGAATTTACAAAAACACGTGACTACAATATTCTAATGAATAACTGTCTAAACAAATTAGATCTTTGACCCTCTGTTCTTAATGGGTCAGTTAATAAACTTCAACCAGTTTTGATTTGAAAGACAATGAATAAAAAATGCAAAAAATATATTTGTCTGTCTAAAACACATTGACAGAAAATTGTTGTTGAAATTATTGTGGGAAATGTGGTACAATTTGTATAATGGTATAACAAAAATATCTTATAAAAGATAAAACTTACAGACGGACCGTTGTGTCAAGTCTTCGAAACATTGTAAACTAAATAGTATTGTATGTATGGTTGTACAGTAGACAACTACAATGTATATTACAGGACAATTGGATTTAAAGCCTGTGTTGATAATTGTGAAAAATGATGGTAATTTATCTTTTGGAAAAAATGTATACATTTAAAATGACACTCTCCGTGGACAAGGGCATGTGCTGTAAAATGTAATGTATATTGATGGTAAACAATGTGCTTTTTGTCTTTACTGTACAAGGTAGCATGTGAAAGGATGCAGAGATGTCGTGTGTTGTTGATGCGATGCTTTCGTGTATCCATGCAGGCTATGAGGAAGAATTGATGTGTACGATGTCCAGCGTAGACCTGCAGGGTCACATACCTCCACTTCTGTGACATTACTACACCCCAGGAGTTAGAGGCGTCTTCTTCGTTGTCCTTCCATCCCAGGCCCACCATGGGAGGATGCTTCTCCAAACCCAAACCAGGTGACAAACTCTTTTACGCAGAGCTGCACAATTTAAATGGATACAAAACAATAAGTGTTTTTACGAAGTAATAAGTAAACATTAAAACCATCAGAGAGGTTTTAACTTAAAACATGTTTTAATTGAGGTTGTAGTTTGTAGTGATGAAGAACAGGACTGCATCACACCAACACTAACATTTTGATACATTGATGTAGAGTAGGTTGGAACTGTGAGACAGGGGTCCAAACTCAATTTATCTAGGGGCCACTGAAGATAGAGTCATGGTAAGGCTGGGCCTCACAAAGTGGTTACTTCCAAATCACGTTTTAACCTTGGGATTGTATTTGTTCACTTCTTCTACCTCCAGCTATTGTGACGCTCAGCTATGTTAGGCATTATAAATGTAACATTTCATTTAAAATTGCTTATTTTGACAGCTTTGAGTTCCCTGCTTTCTTACAGAAAGTTGCTCTTTGTGTTGCTCAATGTGTGTTTGTTGTGCAGCTGTCATTTTAGTGTCTGCATTGTTATTGTATTTGGTCTCTTGTAGGATTCAATACAATATATTTAACTATTAGCCAGCCAAAAGTGCATGGGCCACTAAACTCTAAAGTTAAAGAGAAGGTCAGAATATATGGACCAGCTAAGTTTGAGACCGCTGCTGTGAAAGAATGGATAAACTTTAATCATTAAAAATCGTTGCATTAGTTTAGCTTTTTTTGTTTGTTTGTTTATGTTCTTTATATTAAGCATGTTCTTTATATTAAGCAGAACACTAAACACAAGCCGCGTTAAATCCTGATTGTTCCCATGTGTGGACTAACATTTTAGCTGACAATGTTTTTTTATTTTATAACTTGTCCTTCTGTGCTGAGACAAGCGATAGTATGCACAGCTTTTGACATCTTTAGATAAATAATTGATTTAGTTATTTGGCGTGACACTGTGTACTGTCACATAACTCTTTTTCTACTTAGTCAAGTCAGGTAACAGCACAAAAATGGGTATGTGAACGTGTATATCTATCTTATAAATGAAGACTATATGTTCCAGGGGTAGTGAATCTATCTGCTGGTATTCACTTCGGAAGCCATTCATTTCCATTTTGACTCATCGTCACACTGGGTTATGTGTTTGGGTTTATGTCCAGCCCACTCTGCTTGCTCTATATAGTGTTGTACGGGGGAGGAATTTTAATGCTATTGCGGCATCTTACGCAAGAGGATTACTACACGTATACTGAAACATGCATATTAAAATAGTACACTGGTCTTTAGCTATTGTTTATATTATAAATTATATATATATATATATATATATATATATATATATATATATATATATATATGTCATACATTCTGGATTCATTACACATCAACTGAAATATTGCAAGCCTTTTATTATTTTAATATTGCTGATTCTGGCATACAGCTTCAGAAAACTCAAAAATCCTATCTCAAAAAATTTGAATATTTCCTCAGACCAAGTATAAAAAAAGATTTATAACAGCAAAGCAAAATCCAACATTTGAAAATGTCAATTAATGCACTCAGTACTTGGTTGGGAATCCTTTTGCACAGATTACTGCATCAATACGGCGTGGCATGGAGGCAATCAGCCTGTGGCATTGCTGAGGTGTTATGGATGCCCAGGATGCTTCAATAGCGGCCTTCAGCTCATTTGCATTGTTGGGTCTGGTGTCTTTCAGCTTCTTCTTCAAAATACCCCACAAATTCTCTATGGGGTTTAGGTCAGGAGAGTTGGCAGGCCAATCGAGGACAGTAATGCCATGGTCAGTACACCAGTTACTGCTGGTTTAGGCACTGCGAGCAGGTGCCAGATCATGCTGGAAAATTAAATCATCATCTCCATAGAGCTTTACAACAGATGGAAGCATGTACACAGCTGCATTGACTCTGAACTTGATGAAACACAGTGGATCAAAACCAGCACCTGACATGGCTCCCCAAACCATTGCTGACAGAGGGAACTTCCGTTGTCTAGAGTTCAGGAGTGGCTTGACCATGGGAATACGGCTATTGAAGCTGTATCTGTTGAAAAGCTCTATGGAGATGATGATTTCATTTTCCAACATGATCTGGCACCTGTCCACAGTGCCAAAACCAGCAGTAACTGGTGTACTGACCATGGCATCACTGTCCTCCATTGGCCGGCCAACTCCCCTGACCTGAACCTCAAAAGAGAATTTGTGGGTTATTGTGAAGAAGAAGCTGAAAGACACCAGGCCCAATAATGCAAATGAGCTAAAGGCCGCTATTGAAGCATCCTGGGCATCCATAACACCTCAGCAATGCCACAGGTCGATTGCATCCATGCCATGCCGTATTAATGCAGTAATCCGTGCAAGAGGATTCCCAACCAAGTACTCAGTGCATTCATTGACATTTTCAAATGTTTGATTTTGTTTTGCTGTTATAAATCTTTTTTTTACTTGGTCTGAGGAAATATTCTAATTTTTTGAGATAGGATTTTTGAGTTTTTTTAAGCTGTATGCCATAATCTGCAATATTAAAATAATAAAAGGCTTGCAATATTTCAGTTGATGTGTAAAGAATCCAGAATGTTTGACATTTTCATGTTTTTAGTTGCATTACAGAAAATAAAGGACTTTTTCACAATATTCTAATTTTCTGAGACAGTCCTGTATATATATATACATATATATAATGTATACTGTATAAATAACATGTATATGTACAGTATATACATATAGACACATATATATACAAATGTGAGTATATACACACATATGTATATATACAGTATATGTACCTGTATGTATAGATACACACACACACATATATATAAATAAAGTATACTGTATAAATAACATGTATATGTACAGTATATACATATAGACACATATATATACAAATGTGAGTATATATGTATATATACAGTATATGTACTTGTATGTATAGATACACACACACACATATATATACATACATACATATATATGTAATATATATAATATAATAATGTTATAATATATATATATGTAATATATATGTATATATATATATATATATTTAATATTTGTGATATATATAAAACTTAAAGGCGCGTAGCAGCAAAACTAGCTAAAAATGCCAACATTCAGCATGTTTCAATTACAAAGTTATAAGACTATGAGGTGTACAGCTGCAAAATTAACCAATAAAGTCACATTGCTAACATTAAAATGCTAGCGTTAGCATGCTGGCATGTTTCAGACATTATCTTTGATGGTGGAATGGTTTAAAACAGCTGAAAAATGTGGGAAGTCGTCGAAAGAAAAAAGAGTGGACATATTGCAGTTTTAAATGCGGAAATTCCAAACAAAAAGGGAATTTTTGAACCGGTAACATTGTTGGTTTGTCCAGGATGAGTGGAGTGTGTTGATAGTGGAATTGTGTGACTCGGTTAAGAAAAGTGAGAATTGTGCAGGTTGCAAAATTGTCCAATTATTTTTATTGGAGAAAAAAACCCAGAAAACGAGGAATTCTGGGAAAACTGGGAATTTTGTGCCATGAACTAGCTGAACAATTTGATAGTTGATGAAAACATGATAGTTGATGCTGCATGCATTTTCATGAAACACGTGGCGAATGCATCACATGTCGGTGGTGAAGTGGAAAAAAGGGATTCATCATCTGTATGAACACGACAACATAAAAGCACTCGATCTGTCTGACCACCAAACTAACTGACAGAAATACTGATGTTTCTTTTAAGCAGACTAACTGCCGCAGTGTCAGGTGAGTCTTTACAACTCTAAAAATCGTTTACTTTCATTTCCCCGGCCATTGCCCCACGTATGATTTTCCATTACTTTTAATTAAGACTTACTCAGTGGGACAACATTCCAGCCAGATTACTGTGTGTAAGACCTGGACAATCAGCACATTTTCAAATCCAAACAGATAGAGCCTGCTGGAGTTGTGCCCATAGTTTCATATGCATTAATGAAAACTCAAACAACAGCGCAATATATGGCATCAAAGTGCAATAAATGTCAGCAAAACCACCAGTTACCAAGATCCTATTATTTTTAATGCTAACTGCCAATGTATATTTTCTGTGTATATTGTTGTACCTGTACTATACTTTCTTAACACATCCCTATTTTTAACAACTTTAATCCTATATTCATAGTATTTATAGTATTTCTTTTAAAATCTCCTCATGCTGCTAGAAAGTGAAGTGGAACTCTAAACCAAGTTTCATTGTATTATGTGTGCAATGAAAATAAAAGCATCTAATTTAATATAGGGCCTAAATGAAAATGTTCACGGCACTGTGCTGTTTTATTGTTGGAAAATGGGATCACATTTTTAATTGAATTATGTGTAGATATTGTCCTCAATCTTTGCATTAAGGAAGAAATCACATCGTTAATATTAGGCTTGTACGGTATACCGGTACTAGTATAGTATCGCGATACTAATGAATCAAAAACGGTACTATACTCTGTTTGAAAAGTACCGGTTCGCCATATATATATATATATATTTTTTTTTTTTCAGGCATGACGGCAAGTCGTTGTCACGTCATGACATTGCTGGCTTTACGAGCAGATGAGCTTCTTCGGCAGCGCACAATCACTGAGTACTTACAACCAGACACAGTGTGTAGACAGACGCATTTTGGCTTAAAAACTAACGATAAAGGTGAAGCTATAACACTGAAATACCCTCCGGTAGATGTGCTTTAAAACCTGGCCAGCGAGTTAGCGGCTAATGTCCATCCGCAATGGGCAGTGTTGTAGCTACTTCTAAATTACTTATCCTCGCCTCCATGGCAACAAATAAAGTACGTTTCTTACAAGTATCATCCCTGCAGGACGAGGAATAGGATACAATAGCTCACCGGCGTCACGATGTAAACAAACGCCATGGGTGGATCTACACCTAACATCCACTGTAATGATACCAAGTACAAGAGCGTATCTAATCGATACTACTATGATTACATTAGTATTTTTTATCGGGGAAAAAAAAGTTTATTTTTAAATTCATATTATATTCATACACTGTCCCTGGACACATGAGAACTTAAATTATGAACAATGTATGACCCTTTAACGACTTGGTATCGGATCATTACCTAAATTTGTGGTATCATCCAAAACTGATGTAAAGTATCCAAACAACAGAAGAATAAGTGATTATTACATTTTAACAGAAGTGTAGATAGATGATGTTGAGACTAAAAATAACCAGATATGACCAGTAAATTAACAAGTATATTAGTAATCAGTTTTTACAGCTTGTTCTTTATAATTTTGATAAAATAATAGAATGAGAAATGACACAATATGTTACTGCATACGTCAGCAGACAAATTAGGAGCCTTTGTTTGTTTACTTACTATTAAAAGTCAGAAAAACTGATGTTTCTTTTAAGCAAACTAACTTCCGCAGTTTCAGGAGACTATGTTCACTATTTTATTTAATGACAAGATTATTCTTCGATTGCAATAAGAAACATGTTTATTGTACCATAATTTTTTTGTGTTAAAACAAAGCCTATAATGCAATTTTTTTTAGGTCCCCTTTATTTAAAAAAAGTATTGAAAAGCATCAAAATACATTTTGGTACCGGTACCAAAATATTGGTATCGAGTCAACCATAGTTCATATATAGTTTGCTAAATTGTACTATACTATCATTAAAATGACATTTAGATAATACAATTTACATTTAAATAGACTTAATTTAAATATATAAATATTTTAAGGCTGTCAAAAAGGAATGTTTTAATACGGATTCATTTGTTATTATTAATTTCATTAAAACATGTAATGTCATTGACACATCTGCTGCGAATAATTCCTCAAAATCCCTTATCGTCTCCAGCAATGCACTTCAGGCAGTTTGTCCAAGTAGTGTTACTGTCACAAATGTGCAGTTGATTCGGTAATGACAGGCTGCTGTCAATGTGATCCTCTCTATCCGAAATATGAGTACAAAAAAACATGACTGAACAGTCATGTAAAGTACTATGTACATTCTGTAGAACAAGGGCCTCATGTTCAGAGAGTTGCGTGGCTTTCCTACGAAATATGGACGTACTAACAAATCCAGGAAATGGCGTACGTCAGTAAAACTTCAGATGTATGAAAGTGTTCGCACGCAAAAATCCAAGCATATTCATTTGTTACATCACAATCTACTTGGAATCAACCGCAGATGTCTGCCTAGATTTGCACACCCAGACCTCGCTCCTTTATATATATGCAAACCATATTGAAAGTAGCCATGTGATTGAGAACAGCAAGCGCTGCCCATTGATAACTCAGAAGGAGGAGTTTCTTTCTCCTGCTACAGAAAACCGCACATAGGCTAAAAATAATTTTAAAAAAAAAGGTTGGGCATCAGGAACAATGTAAAGAAGAAAATGGATGTACATCGCCAAAAAAGACCAGCGTTTGAAAAGATAATCGCTGCCACTGTCCCCTGCCACAGTTGTCGTCGTTTTGGCCTGTTACTAAATCTAAAGTTGATCCATCACCCCCTTGTTATGTTTCTTTGATATATAATTCTGTATAGCACTTCATGTGTTCAAAGTGTACAAACCACATAAATATGGACTTTTATTGAGGCTGGAACCCATTATTTATATTTGCATTGTTTCTTATGGAGTATTGTGCATCGCTATATGAAATTTTCAATTTACGAACCCTGTTTTAGAACCAATTAAGTTTGTGAATCGAGGTTCCACTGTATTTTACCCTCTTTTTTGAGTCTATTTGCACATGCAAAATCACCATTAATATATATGAAAATGAATAATATGTCTAATTGTGATTCATTGTAATTAATCTGATTACAAATTCAAAATTGTTTGACAGCACTAAAATATTCCCATGTTAAATGTTTTGCTGCTTAGAAGACAGTTCATGAGCTTTAAGACTGTGGAATGAATGAGAAAAAAAGCAAGAAAGAAGGCATTTTTGCCCTTTAAATTAGTCCAGACACCTTATCCCATCTTCCATTTGTTTCACTGAAGGAGTTGTCACACTTGATTTGTCCTCAATTCGAGTTTGGGCTGCCTCTTTTAGCTGAGATCTGTTCCTTTAAATGAGAAAAGACAACAGATAGGAGAATGCACAGTGAAATGTCAAGAACAGTATTTTCTAACAGGATAATGTCTGTGTTGTGCAGTTGAAGTCAAAGTGGAACTATCTCTGCTGGAAAAGGAAAAAGAGGTGGACGGCCTGTCACCTAATGGCAAGGCAAGTCCCTTTGCGGACTGCAGGCCAAATGGGGCCCTGGGGCACAGCTCGGACGACGACTCCACCCCTCTCCAAGCGTACCACAAATCACGGGACTACGTGGAGGCCTCCGTCTGCCATGTCAAAGATCTGGAAAATGGACAGTAAGCATATGAAACCTTGTTTTCAACACCAATGTGTTTATATCACTCAGCATCAAGGGTTGAAATAGGGGGTTAAATCACCATAAATAATTCCCAGGTGCGGCACCGCTGCTGCCCACTGCTCCCCTCACTTCCCAGGGGGTGATCAAGGGGATGGGTCAAATGCAGAGGACAAATTTCACCACACCTAGTGTGTGTGTGTGACAATCATTGGTACTTTAACTTTTACTTAATATGATAATTTAGTATAAGAAATAGGGTATTTGGTCATCTTTGATTATTGAAAAAAAAAAAAAAATTGTCCACCAGGGCCGCTACTTTGTCCCATCGAAAGCATGAAGCAAAATTCCTTTTAGTGTTGTTTGTAAACAGTGCAGGGGCATAATTTGTGTTTTTGCATTGATTGTTATTTCTGTTTTTTCCATCATAGAGTTATGTAAACATACTGGTCTTAAAACGGTTAAAATTATACAACTATAATTAGTATTTACTATAGATAGATAGTACTTTATTGATTCCTTCATGTGCAGTGCAGTACTGTATATGATATTTCCATTTAAAGCAATTTTGAAAATATTGACAATTTTGATATAGAAAAAAATTCAAATATAGAACAACTTTACTGCCTTGGGAATTAATATGAGTAAGAATATTTAAAGGTCTTAAATGAACAGAAGTGAGTATTTAAACAGAGGTGGGTAGGGTAGCCAAAAATGGTATTGTTATTACTTTAGAACAGTTATTCTCAAATAGTGGGGCGGAGCCACCCTACGTGTGATCTGGGGAAACATGCTTTATCAGTACCATGCAATATCATGCTACCCGCTTTCTGAAGCTGTGCAATACAAAATATGCTTATTGTATGTAGCCATTGACGCTAACTTCCTCATTTTGATTAAAACAAATCTGCAGAAATTGTTGTATTTATTTTTGTGTTGGAGGTTAAAGTGTTTATATATTGTGCTCCTTAGTTAACATTAATGATCAATTTGTATTTATTATTATTAGTTGAGTTTATTAAATTTTATTTAAATAAAATAAAAAAAATCAGCATCAAATGGTTTAAGTCTGTCAAAAAATGTTTATAGATTAAATGAGGATTTAATTTGTGTTTTTTTCATTTCCAGCAAGTTGATACACTTTAATGCATTTCTGTTACACGCAAATAACTATGTTAATAAAGTTATCCTTTGTTGTAAGTCCATCCATCCATCCATTTTCTACATTCACACTCACATTCACACACTAGGGCCAATTTAGTCTTGCCAATCAACCTATCCTCAGGTGCATGTCTTTGGAGGTGGGTGGAAGCTGGAGTACCCTGAAGGAACCTACGCAGTCACGGGGAGAACATGCAAACTCCACATAGAAAGATCCCGAGCCCGCGATCGAACTCAGGACCTTCGTATTGTGAGGCACATGCACTAGCCCCTGTACCACCATGCTGCCCTGCTGTATTCTAATCCCTACGACAATACTCGAGCTACATATATTTTTTGTTTTCTTTAATGTAAGTATAGATACAATGTTATGCAATGGATACAATTTTCAAACTATCTGTGGGGTGGGGCGGGGGGTGGGGGGGAGGAACATACTCAAGTGCTGAGGAACTAGTGAGTAACTTCTGATTTATTTAGTTGCTATTTTTAATGGTAATTGTACTACAACCGTAGTTTGTTTGCATGTGTGTGCCTGTACTACAGAAGATGCACATTTTATAGTTACTTATGATGTTATAACAGGGCTAATTTAAGCACAGCTAAAACATAAAAACATCTACAACTTACCGCAACATATTTTCTATAATTGGAAGTACAATTATTGTAGTGTGAAATGTGAACATTTTTACTGACACGGATGACAACACATGATATATAAATGTTCTTTTTTTTCGTCTGACGTCACGTCACTTTTCACAATGTGTAGCATGAGTGCCGTCATGTGACTGTCAGGCTCTGTTTTATTGGTGAAACTGAGTCATGTGGCAGAGCCAGCTGGTAGAAGTCTCTCTAATGAGCCAAATGAATCCGCCTTTGCAGTCAATAGATTACAAATAATTATGACATAAATAAATGTGGCAATCAGAATTAAACCAAATATAGTTCACCAGCATACTCAAGTAATAGTAAAAAGTATGCTGCATTAAAACTACTCAGACAAGTACAATTTATCCACAAAGTTACATATATAAATGTAACGGCGTAAATGTTGTGCCATTACTACCCACCTCTGGTCTTAAATTGGGTGAATACAAGGTATAAACAGGAACAGATTTTAAATTAAAAAGAGGACACACTATTCTCTCTGATCCACTACTGTTTAAAGGTCTCAAAGACCAAAGTGAAGCTTCTTACGAACAGCTAATTTGGCGTGTTCACTCATTTTTACTAGATTAATCACTGGGTTAATTTGCTGCAAGTTGTGAATAGAAGCTAAAGACCCAACGAATAAGTATACAACACCTTGAGCCTTGAACAGAACCAGATTATGTGAAAATACATCAGAAGTGATAACTGTAGTGCACTAAAATGGAACTGAATTCAATTATTCTTTTCAAGGATGCGAGAAGTTGACTTGGGAAGCGGCAGAGCCTTGTTGATTAAAGAACACGGCGAGTTCTCAGCATTGGGCCACAAGTGTCCACACTATGGCGCACCTCTGGTCAAAGGTAAGTATATAAAAGCAAATTTTACATTCCTTTTTTAAATAATCGTCATTGAAAATGTAAGGGAGGTGTTTTGTTGTGAAAGGTGTGCTGTCAAAGGGACACGTGCGCTGTCCCTGGCACGGCGCATGTTTTAACATTGCAACAGGCGATATAGAAGACTTCCCTGGTCTGGACTGCCTGCCCACCTTCCAGGTGATTTGTCTCTTACCACATTTAACTGAACAGTTGTGTAAGCAAGGCTCATGTCTGTTTGTTCCAGGTCAGAGTTGAAAAGGACAAGGTCATCATCCGGGCAAACAAGCAGGTGACACTTTTTTTTAAGAGGAATAAATATTGCAGGTAAATAAACATAAGGCTTATATATTTTACAGGCTCTTCAGTCACAGAAAAGGTCGAAGGCCATGGCCCGATGTTCAGCAGTCATTAACTCGAACACATGCTTCACTCATGTTCTAATTATCGGATCAGGTCAGTATCTTGTGGCTACACACATAAAACAAACTCCTAAACTTTAACAGCTAGTTCACAGAATTACGAAGAATAAAAAATAAATCCACTTTACCATTTCAGTTAATCTTGTTTGCGTTCTGCTGATTTGAGGCAGAGGGCGGGTAAGGCAGTGTAGATACTTCCTGAATGTTTCAAACCACACATGGAGTGCACCCAGAATGTATTCACAGCACTTTACTTCAGGTTAGAGCCTTATTCCAAAATGGAATAACCATACCCCATAATGACAATGTGATTTTTAAATATTTTTAACAAATTCAAAAATAAATAAAAAATACAGATAAAAAATCACATATACATAAGAATTCACAGCCTTTGCACAATCCTTTTTTTGAATCACTTTTGGCAGCAATTACAGCCTCAAATATTTTTAATACAATGCCACAAGCTTGGCACACCTGTCTATATACTCTACCAATCAGCGTGGATCTGTTGCTAGAGTGGCCGTTTCCACAAATGTTTTAATTTTTGTCTCATCAGACCAGACAATTTAGTTTCTCATGGTCTGAGAGTCTTTCAGGTGCATTTTGGCAAACCTTTAAAGGCCTACTGAAATTAGATTTTCTTATTTAAACGGGGATAGCAGGTCCATTCTATGTGTCATACTTGATCATTTCGCGATATTGCCATATTTTTGCTGAAAGGATTTAGTAGAGAACATCCACAATAAAGTTCACAACTTTTGGTGCTCACAGGAAAGCCATGCCTTTACCGGAAGTTGCAGACAATGACGTCACATGTTGATGGCTCCTCACATATTCACATTGTTTTTAATGGGAGCCTCAAACAAAAACAGCTATTTGGACCGAGAAAACGACAGATTCCCCATTAATTTGAGAGAGGATGAAAGATTCGTGTTTGAGGATATTGATAGCGACGGACTAGAAAAAAACAAAAAAAAAAACGTGATTACATTGGGACGGATTCAGATGTTTTTAGACACATTTACTAGGATAATTCTGGGAAATCCCTTATCTTTCTATTGTGTTGCTAGTGTTTTAGTGAGTTTGACAGTACCTGATAGCCGGAGGGCTTTGTCCACGGGTGTTTTGACGCCAATGTCTCAGCAAAGTCGATGGCAGCTTTATGGACAGGGCAAGCTCAGTTGATCTCCGGTAAGAAGCGAATTTTTACCACAATTTTCTCACCGAAACCTGCTGGTTGACACTCGGTCGCAATCCATGTTCGCTTGACCGCGCTCTGATCCATAATAAAGTTCCACTTCCGGAAATTTTGAACAAGGAATCATCGTGTGTTTGTGTGGCTAAAGGCTAAACTTCCCAACTCCATCTTTCTCCTTTGACTTCTCCAATATTAATTGAACAAATTGCAAAAGATTCAGCAACACAGATGTCCAAAATACTGTGTAATTATGCCGTTAAAGCAGACAAATTTTAGCTGTGTGTGTGCAGCGCTCATATTTCATAACAGCCCGTGACGTCACGCGTACACGTCATCATTTCACGACGTTTTCAAGAAAAAACTCCCGGGAAATTTAAAATTGCAATTTAGTAAACTAAAAAGGCCGTATTGGCATGTGTTGCAATGTTAATATTTCATCATTGACAAAAACAATCAGACTGCGTGGTGGGTAGTAGTGGGTTTCAGTAGGCCTTTAACTAAGAAATGGCTTTTGACTGGCCCCTATACCAGGGGTAGGGAACCTATGGCTCTAGAGCCAGAAGTGGCTCTTTTGATGACTGCATCTGGCTCTCAGATAAATCTTAGCTGACATTGCTTAACATAAGTAATGAATAATTCCGCTTGTAATCAGTGTTAAAAATAATGTTCAAATTATAAAACATTCTCATCCATTTTAATCCAACCATCCGTTTTCTATCACACCTGTTCAAGATGTCGCATTAATGGTAAGAAGTATTATATTTATTATTGGTTAACTTTAGAATAACAATTTTATTAAAAAGAATAAGGGACTTATTATACTATGTTGGTCTTACTTAAAAATGCACGCATTTATTTGTATTCAGTGTTAAAAAATATTATATGGCTCTCAGGGAAATACATTTTGAAATATTTGGCTTTCATGGCTCTCTCAGCCAAAAAGGTTCCCGACCCCAGTCCTATACCATACAGGCCTGATTGTTGGATTACTGCAGAGATGGTTGTCCTTCTGTAAGGTTCACCTCTCTCCACAAATGAATGCTGTAGCTCTGACAAAGTGACTGTCTGGTTCTTGGTCATCTCCCTGACTAGACTAAGATGAATGCAACAATGTACAGAGACATCCTGAATGAAAACTAAAGCTTCCCATCCAACCTGATGGAGCTTGAGAGGTGCTGCAAAGAGGAATGGCCAAAGAAGAATGGGAGAAACTGGCCAAAGATAGGTGTGCCAAGCTTGTGGTATTGTATTCAAAAAGTCTTGAAACTGTAATTTCTGCCAAAGGTGTATCAAAAAAGTATTGAGCAAAGGCTGTGAATACATGTGGACATGTGATTTGTATTTAATTAAAATTTTATAATCAATTAGCAATTGTCAGTATAGGGTATTTATTGTGTGTAGAATTTTGAGGACAAAAATATATTTATTCCATTTGGGAATAAGACTGTAACGTAACAACAAAATGTGGAAAAAGGGAAGCCCTGCAAATACTTTTCAAATGCACTGTAGTTTGTCCATTGCTTTCTTTGGACTCATATTGAAATAACAAAACTAGAAAAATGGCTAAAAAGGCTAAAAAAACCCATTTATAACACACAAGAATTAGCACAGTAGCTAACAGCAGCACTGATTGAATAGGAACCTGAGATCTATCAGCCTGCCCACAATGGCTATGGATAGGTGGATAAAACTTTTGTACACAAAGACAAGGTTCGTACACCAAAGCATTTTTTTTTATTCATTCTGTGGTTCATAAATGGAGTCTTCAATGCATAGTCGTCCCTCGTTTATTGCTATTTACTGGTTCCAGAATGCACCGAGATAAATTAATTTCCACAAAGTAAAAATAATTAATCATAAATGTAATATTTTCATAAATAGAACAGCAAAGTATATGTATAAAGTTTGAAAATAGATTTTTATTTTTAAAATCTATTTTCAACATTTATAAATATATTTTTCTACATTCTGAGAGTCCTGTAGAAAAGAAGTAATACATTTTAATCCAGTATAGCAATGCTGCCTGCCCAAAGGTTGGTTTGGTCTCTTCTAGTGGCTAATACTACTGTAGTATAGATATTTTTTGTCCATTTAGCCACATTTATGCATGGAAATGCTTACTGTAGGCCAACAATATGTAAAACCTGCGTTAAAACAGATAAAAAGTCCGCAATTTGGTGAACCCGCAATATTTGAAGCGTTGAAGCGCGATGTGGCGAGGGACGACTGAAATTAAATTTCCAACCAATTGACTGATGAGAGACTGCATTATGATGTGCTGGATTTTTACTTTGTATTATCATAAATCAATCACAAAACAAAATACGCACACATATCAGTTCTGAAATACAGTTCGGGGTCACTACTATCAACCCCTCATTTATTCATTTTTAAAAACAAAATTTCCCTTTAAAAATAATGGTAATATAAATATTCTCTTCCGGGGTTTGTCTCTTTACTTTCAGATACAGAGTATACTCTTTACTTCTCTGGCTACAGAAAGCCAAAGAAAAAACGAAAAAAAAAAACGTCCTAAACTAATCCTGAACTGAACTTTCACAAGATATGACGACATCTTGCTAGTTTTGTGCCGCTCACCCACTCGCTCATTCTGTCAAGAAGAATTTTGGTTGAAAAGAATGTACCTGAGTGATGATTGATGTGTGCAGGTCCAGCAGGTCTGGTGTGTGCGGAGACGCTGAGGCAAGAGGGCTTCACGGACCGCATCGTCATGTGCACCATGGACAGACATCCTCCTTATGACAGGCCTAAACTGAGTAAGGTTTGTACACAGAGCCTAATCAGAGTGGTATATGAGATGGTAAAAACTTACACCATCACACAATATACTCTAAACACGTAGGCCGTAATAATGTCCGAGGTGCTTTTTATGTTGGTCCTCAAACCTGTGGGAGTGATGACAATATTGTTTCATTTTATGGATGCATTCAGCACTAATGTACTACCCCTCAGTCCCTAGATAGCACAGCGGAACAGCTGAGGTTACGTTCCATGGACTTTCTGCAGGACCATGACATTGAACTGCTCACAGAAAAGGAGGTAAGAGGTGGTGACCTCACAAAGAACCATACATGCTAGGAATGTCCAACATAAACGCCCCTGGGGAATAGGTATAAAATGGTGATACTGTATCATATTGGTATCGTTTTCTCTGTCAGTAGTGATATCGGATAAGGTGTACAACTTGTTTTCATTGAGGGCCACATTGCCGTTACGGCTGCCCCCCAGAGGGCCGCTTGTAATCGTGAATATATATGAATATAAATGTATAATCGTCTTATGATATATTGATACAATTATTTTAATTATCTTAATCGTTATACTTTTAATTACAAAATGATGGATAACTTGCTTTGAAATCATAAGTCAAGGTGACGAGCAGATTTTTAGATATTTTTGATAACATTGTGCGATAAGGCAGTTTTTTTTAACCATAGGGCCTATTGTTGGGCTGCGAGCGCCCCTTAAGGGACTACCAAAAAATATTGGTTTCTCAGCTGTGGCCTGTATTGAGGTGTAATACACCTTTTCATCACTTCTGGCAGTAATGACAATATCTAAAAGAAGTCTGGAGCTAAAGTCATTGGGAAGTTTCTGAATCACAAAAATTATGACTAAAATGGTGAAGCTGTATTTTCAAATGCACCACTTCGAGTCACACGCAGCGTTTATGCAGCAAAATAATAAGTGGTACTGAAATAAAAAATACAGAGCTAAACCCAGTTTATAGTTTCATTGAATGCATTAGTCCAGAGTTTTATACTTTGAGGTTAGTGTCACATAGAAATGACCAGTTTTCAAATGTTTTTACTGTAGTTATACAGCCTTTTTTCATAGATTTTTATTTGTGAATTTACCCAAAAGACTAAACTGTCTTACTTGTTGGTAGCAGGAATACATGTTATTTAAGTTGACAAATGTTGAAAATAAATATGTTACTTTTTTATTTTTGTATTTGATCTTGCAGTGTTCATTTGAGAAATGCGGTAAAGGAGGTATAATGTGTCCATTCATTAAATGACATATGACCATTGATCCATATATCGGTATCGTAAATGTAGTGCTACTGTAACCAGTATCGGCACATTTGATATCGGCAAGTAAAGAAAGCCAATATCATACATCTCTAGTATTTGGTATAATGTAAACCTACAGTAGGTCTACATGGACAGCAACAATCTAATTATGAGGCAGTAGAACTATGTGATTTCTTCCATATAGCCAGTTAAAGAAAATGCAAATAAACTTAGTGGCATAAAATTAAATAATAACTATTACAAGAAATAATCATGAATATGATGATGATGATAAAGAAATTCCATCCATGCATTTTCTACCACTTGTCCCTTTCGGGATCAAGGGGCGGCTGGAACCTATCAGTTACTTATTGAAATCCAAAACATTTAATCTCCAATGGTGTAATTTCCATCAATTTTAAGTGCAAAATTAGTTATGTGCTTTACATCAATGAGGGGTCAGCAACTCTGATGGTACAAGTCAAAAGTGCAAGTAACCTTATAGAAACTGCAAATAAACCAAAATGCTTGCGATTAAAAAAAATGTGTTATCATCAAAACTGACTAATATATAATATCGTTCTAGGTGGTGGCATTAGATGTGAAAATACGCTGTGTGACCTTTGAAGACGGACTGAGGATGGAATACAGAAAACTATTCATCGCAACAGGAAACAAGTCAGTCGAAATTACCACTTCAAACTTTGTTTTTGCTTGCAAAATAACTTCAAGTCTCTGTTTAAAAGGCCCAAAGCTCTGAACTACAATGGCAAAGATGTCAGGAATGTGTTTCATGTTCGGACACCTGAGGACGCTAACAGCATAGCCAGGCTGGCCAACAACAAGAATGCTGTGATTGTAGGAACTTCTTTTGTTGGTAAGAAAATAGATAAGTCAAAGCAACTTGTCATTTTCAAACTTACGTCTCAACATTTTAAGTGTTGATTGAGACTGTTGGCAGGTATGGAGGTGGCTGCAGCTCTGACGGACAAGGCCCACTCCGTCTCCATCATTGGGGTCGAGACAGTCCCGTTTAAAAAAGCTCTAGGGGAGAAAGTAGGGAAAGCCATAATGAAGGTATGGATGCTGTAAATACCCTGCTTGTTCAAATGCAAACGAGGCAATCATATTCTTTGTGTTGTCTATATCAATTCTGCAGCTCTTTGAAGTTAACAGAGTGAAGTTCTACATGCTGAATGAGGTGTCAGAGATGGTTGGCCATCATGGACAGGTATTCACAAAGTGAGAGACCCAGCATGACATGACGCTTAGTCAGCAACCAGACTCTCATACAGTTTGTTTTTTTATCTCCATCATACATGACAGTTTGTTTGGTAGAAAGATTGCACAAAATATTTCCATTTCAATATTATGATTAGACCAACACTCAGCTGTAGGCAGATCTCTACCCAATCCTAAACATACCTGCTGACCTGTTCGATGGTTAAAAAAATTACATAATGTAACGGGGTATTCCACCAATGCAGGTGCAGCTCTCTCTGCTGGATCTGGCCAAGTACTGCACCATTTGGCTCCAATGCAAGTGGACTGTAACAGAAGAAAATATGTTAATCACATTACGTGTGTACAGAAAAGTCTGCTGCATATTTTTTGTACAATCTCGCAAACAAATTAACCCTTCAAATTGTACAAGTGCAGAAAGTAGGGTGGACATATGTTTTAGTAATTGCTATTTTTGCTTGGGAATTGAAAAACATGGTTTATTTCAGGGATATTCAACTCACAGCCCCGGGGCCAAATCCAGCCCAGAAATGACATCATTACACCTCAAGGTTCAGTTCAAAACTTGTGAAACAAACATTTTTGCAGCAAATTGCGAAAAATATGAGAGTGCTCTTGTTGTATAAAGGAACTTGGACCACTGTTAACACATTGGCAGATCCATGCATTGAAATTTTAACCTTGCTAGCTAATATAGAACACTGGGATCCAAACTTGTGACATACATAACTGGGTTATTCCTTTAAGGCAGCTCTGTAAAGGGGAATTGGACTTTTGGGGGAATTTTGACTATAATTCAACATTTTTATGAGATACATGAACACGGTTTTCTTTTTTTGATGCATTCAAACTCGTAAATAAACATAGCTAAAAATACGCTTACATTGGAGTCAATAAGAAGCTCTGTATTCCGCTAATCAATCCATCCATTTTCTACCGCTTTATTCCGCTTAATAAAACCCAATAAATAACCATCCAAAAAATGCCAGGAATACTCCATTTACATTTTGAATATTTAATATATACATTTGAATATTAACCAATTATTAGCAATATTGTAATTATAAGCGCTAATGCCAACAAACTATTTTGCTGCTATATTGACGTCACCAGCTGGTGAGCTGCTTCGTTGGCTCGGAGCTTGTGAAAGTTTATTCTAGGTCAAAAATAATACTTCTCATCTGTTTAGTACAAGGATGAGGTCATAATACCAGAAATTGGTCAAATTTGACATCCAATTTAAACCCTGGAATGGCGAAAAAGACCTAGAGAAACACTTGGTTCGAGCCACCTTTTTTCTTCGCAAGGATTATAAATCATTATTAATCTAAACGGGAATATATTAGCATCCTAACAGTTGGCATTTTAGTGACAGCAGACTTTGTAAAGAGTAAGTGATGTGTTAATATGTTTGTTGGCTCCAATGAAATTGGCAGGGAGTAATATTCAGTGATGTTGTCCAAGGACAATGCAAAAGTCGTGATCCTTTTTTTAAATTTATTAATGTGCCGCCGTATGCCTAAAATGAGCCAAGTATGTAAATATTACACGTTACCATGAATATGTCTGTTAATACTGTACATGACATATATATGAAACATTGATGGAGATGTTTTTTAATCGCTTTAAAGGCAAGATAGAGCGACTACTATAGGCTCCATTGTAAGCAGACTTGTACTTGCATTTATTTACTATTCAAATGCAAAAAAACATACATGTTCTTTAAACCCTCCTGTTTTTGGCAGGCACACTCTTTTTTTGTAATGTGTTTTATGTAACAGAGGTTTTGCTGTAGCTTTTTCACTTCAGATGCACTCAGTAGTCATTTGTTTAACTTTTTTACTAGTGGTGTTGCTCAAGTTTCACTTTTAGGTCCTCTTTTTTTCATCATTTGGGACAGTCAACCGGTGGTCCCTGAGTTTAGTTCAACATTTGGTCCTTAGCTTTCTGGAAATATGGCCCCCAAAACAAATTAAATGAATATCCCTGGTTTATTTGAATTCCATTTTAAAACACAAAAAATTAAGTGTTGACGAGCAATAACTAGATCTAAAAAATTGGTTTGATTTTATTTTCATTTCATATAACTAAAATTAAAATCACTAGTCACCAGAAACACACAAAAAAAATTGGAAAAACAGATGTTTTCTCACACTGAAACCGGAAATATCTCCCTGTCACTTTGATTTGTGATTCCAAAACAGGTTTTCCATCAGTTTGTTGGTAAACAATGGTATGTGATAATAATCAAATTAAGTGACAATTGTATAATATTTCAAAACATTTATATAACTAATAATTTATTATCTTTATATAATTTGCAGTTACAGATTTCAGATTTAAAAGTAATAACTAAAAGTCACTTACAACCTAACAGCTTTGAAAACAGAATGGAGACAATTTTATCTGTTGGCCAGACTGACAAATATGACTTGGGACTATCCATCCATCCATTTTTTTACCGCTTGTCCCACTAGTGTTGTCCCAATACCGATATTTTGGTACCTGTACCAAAATGTATTTTGATACTTTGTTTACATTCAGGAGCGCTAGCTAACTTGCTCTTAGTGGTTTGCCATTGTACCTTCCTATGGTGTGTAGTGAAGCATGTTTATCTATTCCTTACACTGCGGGGATGATACTTGTAAGAACGGTAGTTTATTTGTCACCACGGAGGCAAAGATTAATTTTCTTTTTTAGAAGTTGCTAAAACACTGTTGATGGATGTTAGCCGCTAGTTAGCTAAGTTTTCAAAACAGAGGCGCTTCAGTGTTTATAGCGCCACATTTATTGTTAGTTTTTAAGCTAAAATAAATCCCTCTTCTGTCTCCACGCCGTTTGCACGTGTAATTGCCGTGTGCATGTGTTGACTCGCGACATGCGCCTCGGCTCATACTACTAGCAATGTCACCATAGCGCACCGTCATGTCCATGTAAAAAATAAATACTGGTATTTTTCAAAGGCAGTGTAGTATCTTTTTTAATTAATTCATGGCACTACACAGCCCTAGTACATCATTTGACCTCTTTGCTGAATCCATTCCATCATTTTATTCCACAGACTAATGTGATGAAGGTTTTAGTTACAGTAAATCAAAGACTACAAAAATGGGACCCATTGCCTCCCTGCTTGGCACTCAGCATCAAGGGTTGGAATTGGGGGTTGAAATGATTCCCGAGCGCGGCCACCACTGCTGCTCACTGCTCCCCTCACCTCCCAGGGGGTGAACATTGGGATCGATCAAATGCAGAGGATAATTTTACCACACCTAGTGTATGAGTGACTATTGTTGGGACTTTAACTTTAAGTCCTGTGCCATTGCTGTGCCTTAAGGCAAGACTGATATGATGGTTTTAAGTGTTGTGCCATTGCTGTGACTTAAGACAATTTTTAGGAAGGTTTTATTTTTGTTAAATGGGGGCTGAATATGTTTTCATATTTTACAATGACAATCTAAACCTAAATGTTGTGTATGTGATGTTCCAACAGCTAAAGGAAGTGGTACTGAAGAGTGGCAAAGTCCTGCGAGCAGATGTGTGCGTAGTTGGAACAGGTGATGTCCAACATTAAAGCACTAAGCACATTCTGTAAAGTGCGTTTTTTTAATAAAATGACTGCAATCTATCCTGCAGGATGTGTTCCTGCAACAAGTTTCTTGAAACAGAGCGGTGTTCACATGGACTCAAAGGGCTTCATCACTGTAAACAAGGTATTTTTCTATAAACCCCGTTTCCATATGAGTTGGGAAATTGTGTGAGATGTAAATATAAACGTAATACAATGATTTGCAAATCATCTTCAACCCATATTTAATTGAATGTGCTACAAAGACAACATATTTGATGCTCGAACTGATAAATATTTTTTTTTTTGCAAATAATAATTAACTTTAGAATTTGATGCCGGCAACACGTGGCAAAAAAGTTGGGAAAGGTGGCAATACAAACTGATAAAGTTGAGGAATGCTCATCAAACACTTATATTGAACATCCCACAGGTGTGCAGGCCAATTGGGAACAGGTGGGTGCCATGATTGGGTATAAAAGCAGCTTCCATGAAATGCTACTGTAAGTAATTCACAAACAATGATGGGGCGAGGGTCACCACTTTGTAAGCAAGTTGTCGAACAGTTTTAGAACAACATTTCTCAATGAGCTATTGCAAGGAATTTAGGGATTTTACCATCTATGGTCCGTAAAATCATCAAAAGGAATCTGGAGAAATCACTGCACTTAAGCGATGATATTACTGACCTTTGATTCCTCAGGCGGTACTGCATCAAAAACCGACATCAGTGTGTAAAGGATATCACCACATGGGCTCAGGAACATTTCCTAAAACCACTGTCAGTAACTACAGTTGGTTGCTACATCTATAAGTGAAAGTTAAAACTCTACTATACAAAGCTAAACCCATTTATATCAACAACACCCTGAAATACCGCCGGCTTTGCTGGGCCCGAGCTCCTCTGAGATGGACTGATGCAAAGTGGAAAAGTGTTCTTTGGTCTGACGAGTCCACATTTCAAATTATATTTGGAAACAGAGGACATGGTGTCCTCCAGAACAAGGAGGAAAATAACCATTCAGATTGTTATAGGCGCAGATTCAAAAGCCAGCATCTGTGATGGTATGGGAGTGTATTAGTGCCCAAGGCATAGGTAACTTACACATCTGTGAAGGCACCATTAATGCTGAAAGGTCCATACAGGTTTTGGAGCAACATATGTTGTCATCCAAGCAACTTTATCATGGACGCCCCTGCTTATTTCAGCAGGACAATGCCAAGCCACGTGTTACAACAGCGTAGCTTCGTGGTAAAAGAGTGCGGGTACTTTTCTGGCCCGCCTGCAGTCCAGACCAGTCTCCCATCGAAAATGTGTGGTGCATTATAAAGCGTAAAATACGACAGCGGAAACCCCGGACTGTTGAACGACTGAATCTCTACATAATACAAAAATGGGAAAGAATTTCACTTTCAAAGCTTCAACAATTAGTTTCCTCAGTTGCCAAACCTTTATTGAGTGTTGTTAAAAGAAAAGATGATGTAACACAGTGGTGAACATGCCCTTTCCCAACTACTTTGGTACGTGTTGCAGCCATGAAATTCTAAGTTAATTATTATTTGCAAAAAAAAATAAAGTTTATGAGTTTGAACACCAAATATCTTGTCTTTGTAGTGCATTCAATTGAATATGGGTTGAAAAGGATTTGGAAATCATTGTCTTCCGTTTATATTTACATCTAACACAATTTCCCAACTCATATGGAAACGGGGTTTGTACACAAGCCTGCTTTATGAGTTCCTGCTCTTCCTCTAGCTACAGGTGTACAATACAATGTACTTTGAAGACAATACAAACCAACAGTAGTAAATTACTGGCATGCTAAGTGATATATGTACAGCTATTTGACAAGAACAGATCATTGTGACCTAATGTTTAATTCGCCACACTTCTTCAGTGACTAAGAGTTGAGCAGCGCTAATAAGTAGGCTGTCAAATCTATTGTTCTCCGCAGTTCTTAAGGTGTCTGGTACTGAAGTTTACTCAACGTACTGATACCAGCTAAGGTAGTTGGTATCAGTTACATACTGTACAATGGTACCTTAACTTAAGAGTGCCCCAACTTGGGAGTGTTTTGAGAAAAGACCTAGCTGTTGCTCGGCTAATTGTTATGCTTTGAGTTGCAAGCAAAAATTCGAATCGCAAGCATCCCAACAATTTCTTAACGTCACAAATGTCACAGTGAACTTATAGCTAGACATGGACATAAATGTGGAAGGCAATTTGAGCATACCACTGCTAGTCTGCACCATACTGAAGCAGGATGAGTGTAACGCCGCATATATTTATCCATGAAAATATGGAGAAGCTGCTGATCCTCTCTGCTGTATTTACATTACTTCATAAAACTACTCTAGTTTTTAGTAGTAAATTCTTATTGTATTGTTTTTTATATAATGTTTGTTAGCGACTTGTCCGGGGTGCACCCTGCCTTCCGCCCGATAGTAGCTGTGATAGGCTCCAGCGCCCCCGGCTACCCCCAAGGGAATAAGCGGTAGGAAATGGATGGATGGATGGATCTAAAAGTGTACTTTTATTTCTAAAAGGCATGTTATAAGTTAAAATAAAATAAAAAAAACTTAGATTTTCTTCTTCAGTGTTGAAGAGCAATAACTATATTTGAAATAAAATTATTTTCATTTCATATAACAAAAGTTTAAATAACCAATAAGATGTTTCTGCTTTCATCTATAAAAACATACATGACATACATTTAAATTGATTTCAATTAATTTCAATTGGATTATTTAAATACAAGTGTTTTGAGATAAGCGCTGTGTTGCGGAACCAATTAAGCTCGTAAATTGGGGTACCTGTGTATATACCTTATAGGGCATTTCATTGCGTAATCTGTTTAGTGTGTGCCGGTTTGCCTGTCTTCCTACAGGCTGTTCCTGTCCTTGGTTTCTTGTGTGGGGCAGTTGCCAAGTAAACAGCACTGACATTATGTAACAATTTTTCAAAACAGACTACCGTATTTCCTTGAATTGCCGCCGGGGCGCTAATTAATTTAAAACCTCTTCTCACTCCTGTGCTTACCAAAGGCATGCAACAAAAGTAAGCATGCGCTAATTATCTTAAAACCTCTTTATCTTAATACATCTTCTCACTCCAGCACTTACCAAAGGTATGCAGTAAAAATTTGACCTTAAATCCTACTGAATAGCTCTTAATCTTCTTCCCTTTATGCGATTTCAAATTACCAGTATTGAAATCAGCCTCCTCCATTTTGAAAATGATGACAGGGGAAGTGTCACTAGTGACGTCACTAGTTTGACCAGGCGGTAATACTAAGCATGCGCTATTTATTTTGGGAAGCGAGTTTGACCCGGTAGTAATTCAAGGTAGGCGCATACTATATGCCCTGCGGCAATTCAAGGAAATACGGTATGTTTATTATTTATTTATTTTTTCCCTCATAATCTCTCAAATGGAATTTGAATTACAACCTATAAAAAATGACCATGGTAGCTGCATCTAGTGAGCAAAAAATATCCCTTTGTGAAGTTTTGTCATAGGTAATTTTACATGTGCCCTGCAGTGGTTAGTTCCCCATCATCTTATCTGATAAAATGTTCCTGTTGAAGCTAAACACTAACAAAACATGTTTTTGTAATAGTAATAAACATTGTCAATATTTAGTATGTTAAATCTTCTAAAAGTACTG
This sequence comes from Nerophis ophidion, assembly GCF_033978795.1. Taxonomy (NCBI): domain Eukaryota; kingdom Metazoa; phylum Chordata; class Actinopteri; order Syngnathiformes; family Syngnathidae; genus Nerophis; species Nerophis ophidion. Next base: position 53,634,286 of record NC_084617.1, on the reverse strand, counting down.
TATAAAACTAGCAATGGTAACATTAGCATTGATGCTAGCTAGACGTGTCACCTATATTACCACCACTTTGAGAGGCTTATATTAAGGTCTCTATAATCCATATTGTTGCTTTCATCTGTCTCCGAGATGATGCAGACAAATGTGGACAGTGTCTTTGCTGGGGGCGATGTGGTGACCTTTCCTTTTCCACCGCGCAACAACAAGAAGGTCAACATCCCTCACTGGCAAATGGCTCATGTGCACGGTGGGCGTGTTCAATATAACTCATTATTGTTGGGACCAATTGTGATATTGATTTTTTTATTTTTATACATTCACCTCATTGGCAGGAAGAGTAGCAGCTCTCAGCATGATGGGCAGAGTCACTGAGATGAAAACGGTGCCTTACTTCTGGTCAGCCATGTTTGGAAAGACCATACGATATGCTGGTATGGAGGCCCACTGCCCCCTAGCTGTAAAGTCATGTACTACTACAGTACATTAAAGAACTCACCGTTACATTACTTTTTTTAAGGTTATGGTGACGGATTTGATGATGTCATCATCCAAGGCGATCTGGATGAATTGAGATTTGTCGCATTTTACACCAGGTTGGTATAATTTCAGTCTATGCTGTCTCTCTGTTATGAATAATGCAATTTTCCCAGGTGTATATTTTATTAAGTATTTTTATGAATCGATGTCAGGCTATTTTCATGTGATTACTGTTTCTGTGACCGGGTCTTCTACAGGGGAGAGGAGGTGGTTGCGGTCGCCAGCATGAATTATGATCCCATTGTGTCCCGAGTGGTTGAGGTCTTAGGATCCGGAAAGACGATTAAGAAACGAGATGTGGAGTAAGTCTCCATCCTATACTTAAACCTGGTCATGATTACAATGGTCTTTAAGTCCTGTACTTTTTTTGACAATTGGGGGGAGAATACTCCAGCATGTGACTTGAATCACATGACAAGTTAAATACCAGCTAAGGTAGTGAAGTTTCCTTATTTGAGCCCTACTTTAACATTTTAGAGCAGGGGTGTCCAAAGTGCAGCCCAGGGGCTATTGGTGGCCCATAGCTAATTTTTTTAATGGCCTGCGGCACAATCGTTAGCATTCTAATATTAGCATGCCAGATTTTTTGCTAATTTTACACTTGCGCATCTAATATTGTGTTACTTGACAAATGATACAGTGTTTTAAAATTCGGTTCATAAAAATGCAGTGCATAAAACAAATATTTGTTAGGTAATTTTGTGGGTTTACACCTCAGTGTCATGTGTTTTGGTATTTCATTAATTCTAACTGTAAGCATGCTATTGTTAGCATATTAGCATTATACTGTTAGCATGGTAGTTTTTTTTTTTTTTTTTGGCTCAATTTGCTAATATACTTTTGTTACCTATCTGGCCACAGTGCTGCTAGCATATCAGTTCGATTTTGGCTCGTCAGCATTAACACAACATTTTTACTGAATATACATTTTCTAGTTATTTTTAAAAAATCTATATATTTTACAGGTTTTGAAGTTGAAAACTACCAAAATGGCCCTCGCAGCCTTTGATTTGTCAGTCTGTGGCTCTTAGTGGAACTTTTTGGGCAGCCCTGTTTTAGAGGATTTACATGTTACTTGCTTCACAATTGTCTGTTAGTTTCAGTTCATTTTGAACATGCATACAATACAATTACAATGTAATGCATCACATATTTCCAGTTATTTCATTTTTTTAGTTATGGAGCAGGGATGTCCAAAGTGTGGCCCAGGGGCTAGTGGTGGCACATAGCTAATTTTTTAATGGCCTGCGGCAAAATTGTTAGCATTCCTATATTAGCATGCTAGATTTTTTGCTAATTTTACACTTCAGCATTTAATATTGTGTTACTTAACAAATGATAGTGTTTTAAAATTCAGTTAATAAAAATGCAGTTACAATTACAATGTAATGCATCACATATTTCAAGTTGTTTCATTACGGTATGTCCAAAAAGGAGTAGTAAGAAACAGAACTTATTTATTCCTATCCTTTTTCGTTTCATAGAAGTTTTATCCCAATTTTTTGTTCTCTATTTTGTAACACAACGCTGAATAAATACATGAATAAACGAATAAATATATAATAAGAGAACAATTATTAAATGCATAGATAAAATATGGACATACCTTTTTTGTATCATAGAAGTTTTATCTCATTTGTTTGTTCTCTATTTGTAACACAACGGTGAATAAACACGTGAATAAACGAATGAATATATAATATGAAAAAAAAATTCAATGCATAAAAAAATTGACTTATACACAGTAAATCAAGTTCTCATAAATAAATAGTTACGTAATTTATGGTTTACCTGTGAGATGAGTTTTCTAAAAAGGTTCAAGATGTTTATTATATCTTCTTTGTATTTTGCGAAGATTTGAGGTTTGAACAGTTTCTTGAACTGAATCATACCAGTACTTTGTTTTACTTCTTTGATGAATCCATGCCATAATTTAATTCCACATACTGATATGCTAAATGTTTTAAGTGTTGTACATGTGTACAAATGTCTTAAATTATATTTTCCTATATGGCTCCTCTCCTCTTTTGTCGAGAAGAATTGCTGTACATTCTTGGGTAGTAGGTTAGTTTGCTTGGTGCGAAAATAACTGTATGTAACTATATACTAATTATCATATTTGAATTGTGATTTGAAAACATTAAACATAACTGTTCATTTAGATAACTTAAAGTAGAAGAAATTACTGTAATAATAAAACAATACTTTACATTACTTTTAAGCTATGATGCACAATAGCAATTTTACTGTATTAATAATGTCGGTTACAGAGAACATTCAAACCCTTCAATCAAAAATATAGAAATTAAATGATTTGATGCATTTGCAAACAGCTAAACTTATATACCTGCTACACAAAAATGTACAATAATTATTCTTTAAAATAATTACTAATAGAAACTGAGGGAGGGGAATTATTTTGACAATGTACTAATATGATACAGTTTAAAAAACTGTTGAAACAATTTTTAAGTATTTACAAAGTACAAGGAAGAAAAATCCAACAAACATCTTAAACTACTTTTTTTTTTTAAATAAATACAGCATAATTGAGATAACTTAATTTATCTTATTATGTGAATCAAAAAAACAACTATTTGTTTATGAAAACATTATTAGTGGTACTTATTTGTTTGTGTTACATATTGAGCACAGGAAGAAAACAAACTAATGTATTAAAAATTGGTAGGATTAAATAAACTCTGCTTCTTACTACTCATTTTAAGACATGTTGTAATGAGAAACTGGAATGATGTGATGTGCCATATTGTAACTGTATGCATGATGGAAAACAATTAAAACCACAACCATAAAGTATAAAATGACTTACCCTTTGGACATGCAAGTGTATACGGAGGTAGAGAGGGAGGCTTGCTGGAGGCAGTTGACTTCATGTATTGTGATTTTTAGCATTCTTAACTGTCATACAAGTGTAAAAAGAAGTTAAAAAGCTGGATAGTAAAACTTAAACCAATGAGCTGTACAGTATATTTACCATAAAGTTGTGATGATCATGCCAAGCGAGGGTTACTTGGCGGGTCTCTCTTCACATAAAGACGTCAGCTGGCTTTGCAGTATATTACAAACCCCGTTTCCATATGAGTTGGGAAATTGTGTTAGATGTAAATATAAACGGAATACAATGATTTGCAAATCCTTTTCAACCCATATTCAATTGAATGCACTACAAAGACAAGATATTTGATGTTCAAACTCATAAGCTCTTATTTTTTTTTTTTGCAAGTAATAATTAACTTAGAATTTCATGGCTGCAACACATGCCAAAGTAGTTGGGAAAGGGCATGTTCACCACTGTGTTATATCACCTTTTCTTTTAACAACACTCAATAAACGTTTGGGAACTGAGGAAACTAATTGTTGAAGCTTTGAAAGTGGAATTATTTCCCATTCTTGTTTTATGTACTGTAGAGCTTCAGTCGTTCAACAGTCCAGGGTCTCCACTGTCGTATTTTACGCTTCATAATGCGCCACACATTTTCGATGTGAGACAGGTCTGGACTGCAGGCGGGCCAGGAAAGTAAACTGCACTCTTTTTTTTACAAAGCCACGCTGTTGTAACATGTGCTGCATGTGGCTTGGCATTGTCCTGCTGAAATAAGCAGGGGCATCCATGAAAAAGACGGCGCTTAGATGGCAGCATATGTTGTTCCAAAACCTGTATGTACCTTTCAGCAATAATGGTGCATTCACAGATGTGTAAGTTACCCATTCCTTGGGCACTTATGCACCCACATACCATCACAGATGCTGACTTTTCAACTTTGCGTCGATAACAGTCTGGATGGTTCGCTTACCCTTTGGTCCGGATAACACAATGTTGAATATTTCCAAAAACAATTTGAAATGTGGAATTGTCAGACCACAGAACACTTTTCCACTTTGCATCAGTCCATCTTAGATGATCACGGGCCCAGAAAAGCCGGCGGCGTTTAGGACCTAAATTAAGCATGTTCAAGCATGAACATGGCTAAATGAACTAAAGATATCAATACTACAGTAGTATTGGCCATTAGAGAAGACCAAACCAGTCAAAGCGCGCTGTTCAGTATCGTGGTCACTGATTGGCTCAGTTTGAGGCAGCATTATTATATTGCATGGAAAGTGCGTAAAGGTGACTTAAATGTGTTACTTAATGTCAAGAGGGCTCTCATAATGTTGAACATATCTAGAAGGTCCTAAAAAAAATTTTTACTCCTTTTAAAAGTAATTATTTCGACTCAGAATTGTGTTAATCCGTGTGCGGAACCAAATCACTAAAATTGGTGGGCGTTCTTGGCAAGTAGTAACACTTAAAATAGTTGTTCAAAGTAATGTCTCACAACCTGCATATTAATGTGTGTCTCTCTTGCAGAACTGGAGACATTTCCTGGTTGAATGACAAGGGCTCCCAATGACTTCACTTGGGCAGAGACCAGGCAAGCACTCGGCGTTTGGACACTAAATGGTGCTGACACACAGGGCAGCTATCCCGGTCCGTGGACTGTGACTGTTCAAGACACTAAAACATGTCGCTGACTGACTCTCTGACGTGAGAGAGCTTTTAGTCAGCAGGATGTCTTTGACCCAGGTTTTCATGTTTCAAGACAATAGTGGATTCAGCTGCAAGATGCCATTTACATGTTTCCTCGGATGGGCCTTGATTCTTTTTTATTAATAATACTGTATATAGCTTTAATCCTGAATGCACTGTAACTTAATAGAAACATTATTTGAGAAGATCCTTTTTTATATAGCGAAATTATGGCGTTCTTGTATGGGGGTTAATTTGTCTCTTTATTACCAAAGCTTTTTTTTTGAAAATGAATTTATGTCACTAAATTTTTTGCGTTTGTGTGAACTGAATTCTTTTGTACATCAAAGTGTGCTGACAATTTCATTGAATAAAAATGTGTGAGCAAAATGTGTATTTAAAAATTCAGTGTGTTAAAATACAGCATTTAAAAATTCTGTCTATATAAATTTAAAATTTAGTGCAAAAAGATTCAGTGCAGGAATATTTGTTGCTTCAAAATTCAACACTCACTTCCGGCAAATTAAGACTGAAGCAATCAATGTTGTATCAGAACCAGCCAATGAGGTGCCTAGGTAGTTGTACACATAGTGTGTAGAGCTGCATAAACTTCTTCTTTGCCTTCGCAAGACCAGTGTCACTTGACTGCAAATTTGACACCTCATTGGCTGGTTCTAATACACGACTGATTGCTTTAATTTTAACTTATCGGCAGTGGGTCGTGAATTATGAAAATTTCTGCACTGAATTTTTATTAACACGGTATTTCTACAAAATTGATTTTTAAACATTAATGCATTTTGCTCACATTCTTTATTTGAATACTCAGCAATATTTGAAGAGAAGGATGTAAAAAAAAATCAGGTTGATCGCATAAAATTCAGGTACATACAGTACATTCAGTGTCAAAAAAAGCTTTGGGTAATAAAGACACAAATTTACCTCCATATTTTTGTATGAAGGCCTTATATTTGCATGACACATCTTTGTTTTTGCCTAGAAATGCTCACAAGACACTTTATTAAGTACACATGCGCCCAATAAAAAATGTCAAAAATAGCAGTGAATCTCTATGCAGGTGTACCTAATGTTGTGGCTTATGAGTGTATGTCAAACACACACACACACAAACATGCAGCTTTAAAGTGTACTAAATAACCTTTAAACATTTAAATATACCTCTGTTTATTGACTGTCTTGTTAGTAGTTTGGACAAATCAAGTTTGATTCATTTGATTCCATATTAATGCTTGCCTTCAACATCAACATTACTAGGGGGGTGGGGTGTGTGCCCACATTTGAGGTCCTCTCCAAGGTTTCTCATAGTCAGCATTGTCGCTGGCGTCCCACTGGATGTGAATTCTCCCTGTCCACTGGGTGTGAGTTTTCCTTGCCCTTTTGTGGGTTCTTCCGAGGATGTCGTAGTCGTAATGGTTTGTACAGTCCTTTGAGACATTTGTGATTTAGGGCTATATAAATAAACATTGATTGATTGATTGATAAAATGATGACATAATTAATGATGCCAATTGCTGATAGCTGTCTCCTCCATGGGGATGTTTTTGTTACTAACTCAGGGAACTGAGGTTCGTAGCCTGCATGGTCACCCTGTACTTCTCAAAAAGAAAGGAATGTCTTGCTTTAATATATGTTTTATCAAATTACTACTTCTTGGGTTCTGTCTGTATAAACTAGAGGCATTGGTGATGTACGATACTCAAGTGTTCTTTCTACAAAGCCGGAGGGCTTTTTTAACTACATCTTTGAAATAAAATTATTCTGCTTCACTAAACACTTCATTATTCTGTACTAATGATCACTGAAATGCAAAACACAGGAAAGAAAAAGGTCGGTAGAAAATATTTAATGAATTTCACAGACTTAAAGTTCATGTTTGACATTTTTCATTTTGAGGCAGTAAAATATTCCTATACATATGAGTTTCATAAAATAAAAATATTGTTGAAAATATTTTCAAAACTCAGCCCAACCAACTCAGACCACACACAATACAAATGATTATTTAATGTGTAAAAAAAATAGTTTAATGAATATTTTTTTAAACCAGTGTTATCAATGCCACTCAAATATTTGATTCTCTTTTGTTTATTTTTAAAAAAAATTTCTAGTTTCCAAACACTAAAATAGCCACAGCTTTTGACTCGCATCTCATGTTCCAGTTTAAAAAATTGTGTCAGTTTGGAGCAAAAGTTAATTTGTCTAGTAAAAACGACCTCACCATAGAATAAGCTCATAACTATGGGGTTGTTTCACTACTACATGATAAAAACTAACCACTGGGGACAAAATAAGATACACCCGCACAATGTAATGAGACCCAGCACATGAATCCACAGTCAATTAAAATTAGAAATATATATATATATATATATATATATAGTGGGGCAAAAAAGTATTTAGCCAGCCACCGTTTGTGCAAGTTCTCCCACCTAAAATGATGACAGAGGTCTGTAATTTTCATCATAGGTACACTTCAACTGTGAGAGACAGAATGTAAAAAAAAAACAGGAATTTACATTGTAGAAATTTTAAATAATTTATTTGTAAATTATGGTGAAAATTAAGTATTTGATCAACCATTCAAAGCTCTCACTAATGGAAGGAGGTTTTGGCTCAAAATCTCACGATACATGGCCCCATTCATTCTTTCTCTAACACGGATCAATCGACCTGTGCCCTTAGCAGAAAAACAGCCCCAAAGCATGATGTTTCCACCCCCATGCTTCACAGTAGGCATGGTGTTCTTGGGATGCAACTCAGTATTCTTCTTCCTCCAAACACGACGAGTTGAGTTTATACCAAAATTGATACACGGATGATACAGCAGAGGATTGGGAGAATGTCATGTGGTCAGATGAAACCAAAATAGAAGAAGAACACTGAGTTGTAATCCAAAGAACACCCTACCTAATGTGAAGCATGGGGGTGGAAACATCATGCTTTGGGGTGGTTTTTCTGCCAAGGGGACAGGACGATTGATCCGTGTTAAGGAAAGAATGAATGGGGCCATGTATCGTGACATTTTGAGCCAAAACCTCATTCCATCAGTGAGAGCTTTGAATGGTTGATCAAATACTTATTTTCCACCATAATTTACAAATACATTATTTAAAATTCCTATAATGTGAATTCCCAGATTTTTTTTTTCACATTCTGTCTTTCACAGTTGAAGTGTACCTATGATGAAAATTACGGACGTCTGTCATCATTTTAAGTGGGAGAACTTTCACAATCGGTGGCTGACTAAATACTTTTTTTCCCCCACTGTATATATATGTTTATATACATTAATTATATTTAAAATTATTGTGTATTATTGTAGTTGTATACAACTGCAATGCAGCCTACCGAGATGTTTGTAATAATCTTCCCCAGTCCCACAATTTAATTAGATAACCAAAATACAGAACTCAGCAGGATGTAATTTGACGCTATAATCATCATCAACATTGTTAAGGCAACATTTTTGTTATAGGTTACATTTTTGATCTCGTTAAATTAAGCACGTTTACCTAATGCTGTGGCAAGGGAGTGTAAAACGACTGAAGTGTTACTGGTATGACAATAAAAAACTAGAATGCCCAGGTACTGTCGCAGCTTGGCCCATTAAAATATCACATTCTTCTGTTTCCAAAGACACAGAGAATCAGAGCAATGAAGTTTGAGGGGATGGTATAATAAAGACATCATAGAAAATGTGAATAAATTAAGTGAAAACAAATTTAGTAAAGCGGCCTACAAAATATTGAAACAATAAATTCACATTATGAATTCAATAATCAGTCTTTTGAGAATATTGAAAATCAAAGGCACTTTCTAATTAGTAAAACTGGTAAATGTGCCTTTGGCCGCAATATTTGGTAGATGATTGTCAGTATAAGTACAAACTTCCCAGTGTATCACCAAACACTACACAGCCACTTTTTCCAGCGCTGTGTTTACAAACCCCGTTTCCATATGAGTTGGGAAATTGTGTTAGATGTAAATATAAACGGAATACAATGATTTGCAAATCCTTTTCAACCCATATTCAATTGAATGCACTACAAAGACAAGATATTTAATGTTCAAACTCATAAACTTTATTTTTTTTTGCAAATAATAATTAACTTAGAATTTCATGGCTGCAACACGTGTCAAAATAGTTGGGAAAGGGCATTTTCACCACTGTGTTACATCACCTTTTCTTTTAACAACACTCAATAAACATTTGGGAACTGAGGAAACTAATTGTTGAAGCTTTGAAATCTGGAATTCTTTCCCATTCTTGTTTTATGTAGAGCTTCAGTTGTTCAACAGCCCGGGGTCTCCGCTGTCGTATTTTACGCTTCATAATGCGCCACACATTTTCGATGGGAGACAGGTCTGGACTGCAGGCGGGCCAGGAAAGGACCCGCACTCTTTTGATACGAAGCCACGCTGTTGTAACACGTGCTGAATGTGGCTTGGCATTGTCTTACTGAAATAAGCAGGGGCGTCCATGAAAAAGACGGCGCTTAGATGGCAGCATATGTTGTTCCAAAACCTCTATGTAACTTTCAGCAATAATGGTGCCTTCACAGATGTGTAAGTTACCCATGCCTTGGGCACTTATGCACCCCAAAAGCCAGATGCTGGCTTTTGAACTTTGCGTCGATAACAGTCTGAAAGATTCGCTTCCCCTTTGGTCCGGATGACACAATGTCGAATATTTCCAAAAACAATTTGAAATGTGGAATTGTCAGACCACAGAACACTTATCCACTTTGCATCAGTCCATCTTAGATGATCACGGGCCCAGAGAAGCCAGCGGCGTTTCTGGATGTTGTTGACAAATGGTTTTCGCTTTGTAGAGCTTTAACTTGCACTTACAGATGTAGCGATAAACTGAATTTAGGGACAGTGGTTTTCTGTAGTGTTCCTGAGCCCATGTGGTGATATCATTTAGAGATTGATGTCGGTTTTTGATACAGTGCCGTCTGACGGATCGAAGGTCACGGTCATTCAATGTTGGTTTCCGGCCATGCCACTAATGTAGGGTGATTTCTCCAGATTCTCTGAAACTTCTGATGGTATTACGGACTGTAGATGTTGAAATCCCGAAATTTCTTGCATTTGCACTTTGAGAAACGTTGTTCTTAAACTGTTTGACTGCTCACGCAGTTGTGAACAAAGGGGTGTACCTCGCCTCATCCTTCTTTGTGAAAGACTGCGCATTTTTTGGGAAGCTGTTTTTATACCCAATCGTGGCACCCACCCGTTCCCAATTAGCCTGCACACCTGCGGGCTGTTCCAAATAAATGTTTGATGAGCATTCCTCAAATTTATCAGTATTTATTGCCACCTTTCCCAACTTCTTTGTCACGTGTTGCTGGCATCAAATTCTAAAGTTAATGATTATTTGCAAAACATTTTTTTTATCAGTTTGAACATCAAATATATTGTCTTTGTAGCATATTCAACTGAATATGAGTTGAAAATGATTTGCAAATGATTGTATTCCGTTTATATTTACATCAAACACAATTTCCCAACTCATATGGAAACGGGGTTTGTACATACATGTGACGCTTACCCGGAGTCAAAGGTCATATTCTGCAGCACATTGCTGGAGGTACCATTCATACAATTTACCCTGTGGAAAAAAAGAATTATGAGAGGTACATTCACAAGAATCACACTTTATGAGATAAATATGTATAGTGGTACCTAGTTTTTTTTATATTATTCCATTTCAAAAGGGTCACAGGAAAACAATCAATTGTTCCCATAAGAAATCATGTGAATCCACTTATCCATTTCATACACCCACAAACTAAAACACACTTTATGAAAAACAAAGATTTATACGTATAAAAAAATGCAAAATTACATTAATGACTAATGAAATGGATACATAAATGTTTTTTATTGAATATTCTTGATTTAAAACATGTTTCTCACCTTTTTTATTAAAGTGCTGACACTTGCAACTCTCTTTAGCCCCATTTTGGGTTATTTTGAAGTCATACTCAGTACTCAAAAATCAAACAGACTGCGCATGATTCTCTGTTTTGGCATTCAATTCCGTGAATGATACGTGGGTAAGCAAACTACTTTCTTACTTGCGATGTTTGGCCATAAAATAGCCCAGGCAGTATACAAAATCCGGGGCAACGTTATTGTGAAAATTTACGTCAAAAAACAAATAATTATAAAAGGTGGGGCATACAAAACCGAGGTACTACTTTGCAGCATGTAATGACACAATGTAGAAGCAATTAAGTTTTTAAAGACATTTGCCTCAAATATAATTTGGGAAAAAACAAAGCATTTTAAAGAAGGACTTAGTTGAGGGCAGGTGGGCAAAGTAGAAAACTGAGTCCGTCAAAAGTTTCTTTGAACTGAACGCTCAAGCTACCAGTTAAATAGCCCAACTGATGAAAAGTAGAGGACCTAAAATGGAACCTTGAAGAACACCACTAGTATAACTAAAGAAAATAAACAAATGACTACTGACTGCATCTTAAGTAAAAAAAAGCTACAGCAACACCTTGATTACATAAATCACTTAACAGAAAAGTGTCCCAAAAAGGACTTAGAGGGGTGCTTCGAGGAATGCCTCAGTTAAGTAAATGACAAGTTTGGACCCCAATTTTTTATGTTTGCTTGGCAATGTTAAATGTCAATGCAAGGATCTGCCAAAGTGTTACAGTGGTCCAAGTTCCTCTACACAATAGGAGCATTCTAATGATTTTGGAATTTCCTGCAAAGTTGTTTGTCTCACAAGTTTTGTACTGAACCTGGGAACCGGTATGGTGCCCTGCCCTAGACTTTCTACTGTGTCCCGGTTTTGACACCACATATCCCGCATGCACTATTCCTTGTACAATTCTGCATGCTAGAACATGACTACATTTGAACTCACAGACAGATAAGTAGTTTTGGATGATGTTACTTCATAAATATTACAAAATGTCATCCATTGTAGCTAGCAAAAACAAAATCATAATTCTGTGGTTATCGAAGATGCTATGTTACAAAGCGGACATATACGGAATGTTAGTGAGTCTGTCTAACCTTTTTGGCTTTGACGATATCCTGGATATAATCACTGTACTCTGTCATCACTCTCTTCTCCTTCTTTGTTAGAGTCTTGTTTCCTTGACTAGAAGTGGAACATCATGGCATTAACTTAGAATTAAGCATTGTATGTATAATCGAACCATTGTCCTTCTGTTTTTGATTACTAGATTAATGGTTTATATAAAATAGTTTGTGTTACTTACCCAGAGAAGTATTTAGAGAGGAAAAGTAGGAGGTAACAAAAGGCTCCAAAAAGGATCACAAAGACAACTTGCCCATCTTCCGGAATCCACTCCCATAGGTACATCACAATTCCCTATAAAGTGGATAAAGAAGAAAAAGGGGGTCCTAATGCAACTATATGCGCTCATACTGTAAGTCACAACAGGGAATTCATTAGCACGAGCCATTAATTAAATTGTGAGACACATTCTTCATTAAAAAAACAAAAAAACAATGCTCAGGTTTGATGCAAAAATAAATAAAAGGCCTGATCAACTAAGATCCAAATAACACAAGCTTAATAGCGTGTGCAAACTATAAAATTGTGTCTACTCTTAGTGGGTGTGTTGCAGGTAATCTGCTAAAACTGTGTGTACAATTGATAAGTGCAAATGTGGTGCAGACTTCGCTATCTAAATGAGATGTTTGTGTGTATGCCGGCTGTCACAATGGAGACACTTGTTTCCCTTCACATTTATGGAGTCATATGGTCCAACCTGAAGCTTTTCGTTGTGTTGTTGAACATGCAGCACATAACTATAAAGTACCACCTATTCTAGACAACATAACCTACTTTAGTTAGCTGAAAGTGCGCTTTGGGTGTTGTAATGGTGCATCTGGAATGATCCAGACTTTATATTACATCTATTACATATTGACAGGCTTTTTTTTTTTTTTTAAATATAGGATATATAATATATTTCCTATGTGAAAAACACCAATTACCGATAAATAAATTATTTTATGCATTCTAAATTGTAAATAAATGTGATAAAGCCCTAAAAAAACATCCAAACACCTATATTGAAGTTTTATATACATGCTGTACGTAAATATGCAATATTGTAACGGGCACATTTATAATAACATTTATTATTTATGTATTTTGATAATTTTAAGAATACCAGGCGCATTAATTTAAAAAATACATTACATTTGTTAGTTTTTCCCAACATCAGATTACCACTCACTGCAGACTTCATGAGAGCCAACAAACATAATAAAACATCACTTACTGTATAAGGTCTGCTGTCATTAGGATGTTGATTAATAGAATCTTGTTATATTCCAGTTTAAGATTGACTTATAATTCCGCTAAAAAGGGGGGGTGAAACCAAGCTTTTTTTCGTGTTGTTCTTGCCATTGTCCGGTCTAAATTGGCTGTAAAAGTGTACCAATTTGTCAGAATACGTTCTCATCATTTTACTATCCAGGTGAGAGGAATGATTTATGTTCTAGAATAATCTTTCATGAGCAAGGAAGCAGTTTACCACTCAGTGATGTTAATACAAACACACAAGCTTGTGATCACGGCGCTGTTATAGTTTGTCTGCGTTAGCGCTTATATTAACAATATCACTAGTTTGTTAATATTTAGGACAGAAAATGTAAAGGAAGTTTTGTTGGCGGTTTTTGGATGGTTATTTATTGGGTTCTATGGGCGGAATGGAGGCCCTACCTTTGGCTCTGCTGTAAGTGGACTTTTATTTACACTGAACAAAAAAATAAATGCAACACTTGTTTTTGCTTCCATTTTTCATGACTTGAACTCAAAGATCTAAAATGTTTAGTATATACACAAATGACCTATTCCTCTCAAATATTGTTCACAAATCTGTCAATCTGTTTTAGTGAGCATTTCTTATTTGCCAAGATACTCCATCCCACCTCACTGATGTGGCATATAAAGATGCTGATTAAACACCAAGTTTATTGCACAGGTGTGCCTTTAGCGGCCCACAATAAAAAGCCACTGTGTTTTATCACACAGCACAATGCCACAGATGTCGCAAGTTTTGAGGGAGCGTTCAGTTGGCATGCTGACTGCAGTAATGGCCGCCAGAGCTGTTGCCCGTGAATTGAATGTTCATTTCTCTACCATGAACTGTCTCCAAAAGCGTTTCAGATATTTAGGCAGTACGTCCAACCAGCCTCACATCTGCAGACCCCGTGTAACCACACCAGCCCAGGAGCTCTACATCCAGCATGTGCACCACTATGATTGTCTGAGACAAGTCACTCGGACAACGATTGGTTTGCGTAACCATATAATTTCTGCACAAACTGTGAGGAACTGTCTCAGGGAAGCTCATCTGCATGCTCGTCGTCCTCATCGGGGTCTCGACCTATCTCTTAGACATCTTGACTGACTTGAGTGGGCTAATGTTCACATTTGATGATGTCTGGCGCATTGGAGAGGTGTTCTAATCACAGATGAATCCCAGTTTTCACTGTTCAGAGCAAATAACAGAACGTGTGTGTGGCATCGAGTGGGAGAACTGTTGTCTGATGTCAATGTGATTTGAGTGGCCCATGGTGGGGGTAGGGTTATGGTATGGTCAGGCGTATGTCATGGACAACAAACGTAAGTGCATTTTATTTATGGCATTTTGGATGCACAGAGATACCGTGACGAAATCCTCAGGCCCATTGTTGTGCCATTCGTCCGAGACATCACCTTATTTTGCAGCATGACAATGCACGACACATGTTGCAATGATCTGTACACAATGCCGAGAAGTTAAAAACATCCCAGTTCTTGCATGGTCAGCATACTCACAGGACATGTCACCCATTGAGCATATTAGGGATGCTGTGGATCGGCGTATACCGCAGTGTGCTCCAGTTCCTGCCAATACCCAACAACTTCGCTCAGCCATTGAACAGGAGTAGACCAACAATCCACTGGCCACAATCAACAACTATATGCAAAGAAGATGTGTTGCACTGCATTACGCAAATAGTAGTCACACCAGATACTGACTGCTTTTCTGACCCCAAAAAGCAAAACTCCACATTTCAGAGTGGCCTTTTATTGTGGGCAACCTAAGCCACACCTGTGCAATAACCATGCTGTTTAATCAGCATCTTGATATGCCACACCTGTGAGGTGGGATGGATTATCTTAGCAAATAAGAAATGCTTACTAACACAAATTTAGACAGATTTCTGAACAATATTTGAGAGGAATAGGTGTGTTGTGTATGTAGTAAAAATTGAACTCATGGAAAATGGGAGCAAAAACCAAAGTTTTGCGTTTATATTTTTGTTCAGTATAGTTAGGTTGAGAGATGTATTTTTTTTTATACATTCTGTGTTCCAAGATTGTGAACGATAGACAACATTTTAAAAAAGGGCAGTTCACTTTTAATTTATCTAGCACTTATGATATTATAAAATTATATTGCTGAATAAACAATATGTCTAATATTTGTATTTCTGACAGTCCAAATACTTTATGGAGACACCCACAAAGATGGGATATTCTCTATCTCTCAATCATCTGTCTTCATAGCCTGATCGCCTACTTCTCACAGCCATGTGTGTGTAATTGTGCCAACTTGCAGAGGCGTACTAAATATAGACGTTCTGATAATCACCATATATTCTGCGTATACATGAAGGCAGACACGGTAAATGGATTGCGTTTGCTATTTTGCTCAATTAAGAAACACAGCCTTCTGTACACAAGTTTAGTAGATTAGCTTTGCGGCAAATATCAAGTTTTCACGTGTTTGTATACCCAAAATGTTTAAGGCTGCATCATATTGGGAGATACAAATGATTGCAGCCCTTTTTAACTATAAGAGACCCTAATGAGTATGAACTAAGGGACTCACTGTACAGACAGAAAGGGTGTGTGCCAGCCCCTCTCCCGTCAGATTACTCAGCTGCTCCTTGGGGAAAGTGCTCAGAATGAAACTGAGAATGAAGAGCAGAGGAAGGACAACTCCCATAGCACCACATACGAACGAGTGCAGTCGAACGCTTTTGTTGTATGAGGCATCAGTTCTGCAGGTTATACAAGAGGGGATAAATACAATATCATACTCTCACATATAACCTGCTTTGTGTTATGTTGTAGTTGAGGCGTCTCACCTGTCCTGTTGTAGTCTGCTGCTGATGGTAAAGCAAATTAGATCACAGTCTTTTTCTAACTGGTCCAAAGTTCTCTGCACAGCCTGGTTGATGGTCTTTTCGATGGTCTGACAAACTCCGTCGATTTGGTTCACACAGCGGTTTGGCTGAGCGAGACACATACGTTTCAGTTTCGGTGTGGGTGGCACATGCACTTTAGTGTGGCAGAAGCAGAACTTAGTTCAGGTAGTCTGGACACAAATGGTATCATAAATAGAGGATGCTGATTGGGTCTTTGCAGCTTTAAATCAGCATGGTGCTATGATTTAGGGCCACTGTCAAAGGGGGATGACCAACGGCCTGTGCTCTCATCTTATTGCATTAAAATAAATGTTCTTCTTCTAGCCATCAGCAGCACACAGGAAATAGATTGCATTCCTAATCAATGGTATTTGACCTCAAGGACATCTAATGCTTAAATCCAGACCTCTAGCTAGAACAGGATATGGTATTTAATAAAAAACAACACTACAGGAAAAAAACATGGTGCACACGGTCCTAAAAAATGAACTCATGTGATTTTCAAGACGGCTCTATTATTGTTTCATTATTTGATTTTATACACACAGATGACCATTACAAGAGCTGTGTCAAACATTTTGCATTTCACCCTCTGGGGCATATGTAATTAAATAGCAGTTAAAGAGGCTTTTGGCAACTCTTCAGATGCCTAAAGGCCGCTAACTTTCCGATGTTTTTTAAGCGTTATATTCAACCGTCTTACGGCTATATGACGAAACTACATACGTGCGTAACACATGCATGCGCATTAGCTTTGGTTGTCGTTAGCTAACAGTAGCCATTTGGACAATAAGCATTATTTTTTATTAAATATATAGATTCTATCATTACAACATGACGGCAAATTGTTCATTACTTCTCTAAGAATGCTTCTGTATGTGTGCACGGCTTTGATGCAGGATTGGCTTTTCTGCAGTGACATGTTTGCCATTTGTATTTAGGAATAAAGTTTATTAAAATATTTGAGCAGAAAAAAATTTAACAAATATGAATCAAAGTTTTTTATACATGTTTAACTCCGTGGGGACTTTTCATCCTGGCGGGACTTAACTGGACAAAAATTATTTCCCAGTGTATCGTCGATATTTTAAAGACTTGTAAATAAATATATTAAAATTGAGCATGATAAACCTTATTAAGAAAAAAATGATTCTAATCAGACTAACACAACTGAACTTGTGGCCAAAAATAGAGCTCAAATGTACCTAAAAGAACAAAAAAATTCCCTAAGGTTTAAAAAGATATTTATGCTCAATTTTGATTGAATCACAGTATTATTGAATAACATCTTCCGTGTAGTGGTTTTTGTGACCGTTCCTAATATTTTGGTTTCACATTTCGCCACACCAAACTTGAAATATTGCGGCTTCACCAAATCACATATGTTTTTCTTTGATTAAGGATATCCTACAACATTTTTGCCCTAAATTAAGCATTTTCAAGCAAAAACTGGCTAAATAGACTAAAAATATAGATATTAAAGTAATATGGGCCACGTGATGAGACCAAACAAGATCAAGCCTTAGGCAGCGTTACAATATTGGATTAAAAGAGTGTAAGGGTGACTAAAAAGTGTAATTCAGGACTATTCATCTGGGGTCCCATGGGCCAAATCCTGCCCAGGAATGATACCAAAACGGCCCTCGAGTTCAATTCAAAACTTGGGAACAAACATTTTTGCAGCAGGTTTCTGAAAACACTGCAGTGCTCCTGTTGTATAGAAGAACTTTGACCACTAAACACGTTGGCACTGACATGTCGACTGGTTGGGAAAACTCATATGCACCCTCATGGATCCTGCCGAGAGTAAAGAGTTGGTCCACAGTTCCACGACCAAAACAAAAACCACACTGCTCCTCCTGAAGCTGAGGTTCGACTATCCGACACAGCCTCCTCTCCAGTACACCTGAATAGACCTTACCAGGAAGTCTGAGGAGTGTGATCTCACGATAGTTGGACCACACCACTCCGGTTCCCCTTTAAATAGAGGAACCACCACCCCATTCTCTCAATCCAGAGGCAGCGCCCCCGATGTCCACACAATGCTGCAGAGTCTTGTCAACCACGACAGCCCCACAGCATCCAGAGCCTCAAGGAACTTAACTATCTCGGCAGCCTCAGCTCCAGAAATAGGAAATAGCCCCACCGCAGAGTCCCCAGGCACTGCTTCCTCATTATAAGGTGTGCAGGTGGGATTAAGGAGGTCGTCGAAGTATTCCTTCCACCGATCCACAACATCCACAGTCGACGTCAGCAGCACATCATCCACACCACACACGGTGTTGACAGTGCACTGCTTCACCCTCCTGTGGCGGCGGATGGTGCTCCAGAATCGCTTTGAAGCCATTCGGAAGTCGTTATCCATGGCTTCTCCGAACTCCCCCCATGTCAGAGTTTTTGCGTCCGCGACCACTGAAGCCAAACACCGCTTGGCCTGTCGGTACCTATCCGCTTCCCCCGGAGTCCCATGAGCAAACAGGACCAGATAGCACTCCATAAGCTTAATAACATTCCTCACCGTTTGTGTCCACCAGCGGGTTCTGGGATTACCACCACGGCAGGCACCTACCACCTTGCAGCCACAGCTCCAATCAGCTGTCTCAGCAATAGTGACACAGAAAATGGCCCACTCGGACTCAAAATCCATACCATGTTCAAAGTTCTCCCGGTGGTGGGAATTGAAACTCTATCTAACTGGAGACTCTGCCATACGTTACCAGCAGACCCTTACAATATGTTAGGGCCTGCCAGGTCTGTCCGGCATCTTCCCACACCATCAAAGCCGACTCACAATCAGGTGGTGATCGACCCCTCTCTTCATCTGACTGACCACAAATCTGATGACACAACCACAGAGTCGATCATCAAACTGCGGTTTAGGGTGTCCTGGTGCCAAGTGCAAATATTGACATACTTATGTTTGAACATGCTGTTTGTTACGGACAATCTGACGAGCATAGAAGTTCAATAACAAAACATTACTCTGGTTCAGATCAGGGCGGCCGTTTCTCTCAATCACGCCTCTTGAGGTTTTCCCAAGGAGAACAAGGGAATCACCAGAGGGAACACTCTCCAGTACTCCCTCTAAGGACTCCCAAAAGGGCGGGTACTCTGAACTGTGTTTGGTGCGTAAACCCGTCCCCGCACCTGGAGGCGGTGAGTAGATACCCTTTCGTCTAC
Source organism: Nerophis ophidion (assembly GCF_033978795.1). Classification (NCBI taxonomy): domain Eukaryota; kingdom Metazoa; phylum Chordata; class Actinopteri; order Syngnathiformes; family Syngnathidae; genus Nerophis; species Nerophis ophidion. Next base: position 53,614,815 of record NC_084617.1, on the reverse strand, counting down.
TGGGTTAAACTCGAACGTGCAGGCTCCGTGCCGCGGGGCAACAAGCATTTCCACCTCTGCCCGTCAACTCACACTGCTGGCAACGCCAGAGTGGAAGACAGTCCATCCCCTATCGAGAGAACTGGTTCCAGAGCCCTTGCTATGTGCCGAAGTGAAACAGACTAGATCCTGCCGGAACTTCTCTATCTCGCTCACCAGCTCAGGCTCCTTCCCCCCTAGTGAGGTGATGTTCCACTTCCCAAGAGCTAGCTTCTGTAGCCGAGGATCAGACCGCCAAGGGCCCTGCCTTCGACTGCCGCTCAGCTCACAAAGCACCCAACTTCTATGGGTTGTGAGGCCATTGAAGGGAGGACCCATGTTGCCGCTTCAGACTGTGCCCAGCCGAGCCCCATGGAGGCAGGCCCGGCCACCAGGCGCTCGCCATCGAGCCCTACCTCCAGGCCTGGCTCCAGAGGGGGGCTCCAGTGACCCGCATCCAGGTGAGGCAAACCTTGGTCCTCAATTTTTTTCTTATTCACGGAAGTCTTTGAGCTGCTCTTTGTCGGGTTCCGCACCCAGGACCTGTTTGTCATGGAAGACCCTCCCAGAGGCTTTGAATCCCCGGACAACATAGGATCAGTGGGACACGCAAACTCCTCCACTACGGTAAGGTAGCACTTAGGGAGGAGTATTTATTTAGAAGGTTGGAGACAGTTTTTTTTGTTGCTAGAACCATGAAAATATTTTATTAATAATTGATGATTCCTACATTAGTGCAAATTAATTTATCGCGGTCATGTGTGTAACCAATTAACAGCGATAAAAGAGCGATTACTGTACATTAAAAAAGACCAAATATTAGAAAAAGCGCCCAGTGTGATACAGTGCAAATGTACACAATTGCAAGCTACATTTTATTAAATTCAGCCTTTAAATGAGCAACATATTTGTCAAAGTAACATTTACGATAGAGTTCTTGTAATTCAGGACTGTACAAAAAATGTTTTTATAAAGGGCAACATACTGAAAAATAAAGGAACATGGGGGACCACTTAGATACATTTTGTAGAGTTGATCTAAAATGAATCTACATTGTTTATGTACACTTTTGATTTATACAGTATGTGACCAAGCAAATAATGGTAGTGTTATATATAAAATATGCCTTTAATGAATTATTTGATTTTTCAGAACATGTCAAGGGCCAATAAAAAACTAGCTGCGAAGCGAAAATGGCCTATGGGCTGCATTTTGAACACCCCTGTTGTATTTGATAATTAGATTGTAAAAGTAGTCAAAATGTTGTGGCTGGTTTGGGTACATGCATTGTAAAGAATGTGAGCAAACACCTACCTTCTGCGGGTTAGGGATATATATTGTTGGCATTTCAAAACCACATTTGTTGAGACCTGGGCGGCGGCACAATTCCTGGACAATCTGCATCATCACTCTCTGCACATAAAAATTATTTTGGGATCAATTAGCTGACGTTTTTTTTAAATGACCAAAGTTAAAACACGCTGTCAGCTTACGCACTTGTCGATCGGTTTCCTTTCCAGCTTCGTCAGCTTTGCTGAGGTAGAACAACAGCTTGTCCCCACACTTCTCACTCAGCTTCTCCACAATGTTCAGCGTGCGCTTGCACAGCGCCTGACCCATGGGGTCAAAGAACACAAATATCAGGTCCGACTGCTCTCCTGCACAACAAAGAAACAATGAAACCTTACAAAATATATATATATAGTGCCCATTTTCCGCTATACAGAGGACTTACCTAACCATGTGATGGCGCTGTTAACATTAAAAGGGTAGATCATGTCCCCATCCACTAAGCCTGGTGTGTCCACAAAGGTCACAAGGCTGAACTTCTTCTGCTTGGAGGTGGATATCTCAGCAGATAGATAGTCCATAACACCTGTAATATAAAATACACAATTTGTGAGGCATGCAGAAGTAGGAAAATATCACATAAATTACGTACAACACAAGTATTTTTCAGAGTTAATCAACAAGAAACAGGTGTGTGCCAAATTCTGAATTAAATTGAAAAATGTCACTCGAATTCCAATCTATTCTATGAATTTTAAATGAGGTGGCAAATAGAAAGTAGAATTGCAATTTGAATTGAAAGAAGCAAAATCAAAATTCAAGGAAGTCCCAATTAATATTGTTGGTGTATTCCAGAATAGTATAGTCCATACATGACTGGTTCATATATTTTATAGAAATATTATTAATACTTGTACACATTACATTTTAATTACAGCAAATGAAAAAAAATTCTATAAGTCAGATATTATTTTTATGTATTATAACTTATAAATTGGGGAAAATAGTAGAGAAATACTTAATTTGCTATAATGTTTCACTTCATCCTAGAACTCAAAATGGTTGCCAAACCCTTTTAAGACATTTGTTTGAAAGCCTCTCAATTGACAAATTTGATTGAATAAATTATTGCATTGACCAACATTGTGTCATTTCTTGTTCATTTTGAAGTGAAAAGAATATTACAAATGGGTACTCAAAATGGAGGGAACATGAGGTTTAACTTTAGTGTTTGTAAACTAATTTAAGTAATTAAGCCAAAATCTTCCTGACACATGACAAATTATTTCGAGTACTTGGATAAAGGGAATTTCTCTAAATGGCAATGACTTTCATTCCACTTCCTCCAGTTACAGTTGAAAATCCTCTGGAACGGAGAGAATTCCATTCAATTCAAATTATCGAAATACATTTTGCACAAGCCAGATAGGAAAAACTAAAGTAGTGTACATAAAAAAATAAGACCACTTATTCGTATCTTTAAATGCATGCCATCTAGTTAAAAACAAGTATGGACAACATCGGACAAAACAACTACTCTAGTAATGACTTCATAAAGGAACATGAGTGATAATTTTAACACATACAGTACATGAATTTGCCAAGTTACAGTTCTCCCCTGCCCCATCCCCTGGTGTGGAGAGATCTGTTGTCATGGTTACACACAACAGCTCTTCAACTGGCAGCTTTAGCTAGGACATAAAGCTAGCCAGTGAAGAACGACTGTGAGGCAACGCACTTTGAGATTTCAACACTTCCACCAGAACAGGACAACTATTGAGACCTACCCGCCGCATTCTCGCACGACACTACTGACAAACCCCCTCTCTTTCTTCAAACACAGGCACACACACACACGATGACACTGAGGGGTATTTCACAGAGCGTAGCAGGTGTCAGAAGGCAACACAAATCACATCCTTGTGCTGCACATAGTGGAGATGCTCGATGTGGAACATTAGCATTCCCTTATGTTGCTCTCACATCAACATGGCCAACCAACATCAATGCAGCTATCAGACAGCACATAGCAAAGAGGTGTATCCTGTTAGGGATGCAACAATTATAGATTTTTGACTGTACGATTATAGTCGGAGTAATCACAGTTACACAATTATTAGGTATAGATTAGTTTCACAACAAAAAATTATAAAATCAGACACGAGCGATGTTGATGTTATTTATTACTGTCAGTAATAACAATAATAATTAATAACATTATAATAACAGTACAAAATAATAAATAAAAACACTTATTATTATTGTATTATTTATAAGACTAACATTAACTGTATTGATCCAGTGGAAAAATGCTACTCATAAACTCAAGTGTTATTGTCATCAACTGTCATTCATGCCTTTTTGTCATTTTCAATATTCTTTGTAATACTGTGTTAATAATAACTGGAATGCACATAATTCAATCCAATCACATAGTGTGGTTATCCTACAAGATCTTGATGTTGTGTTAGTGTTTTACACTTGCTATATTAATTTACAATGCCTATAGTTTATTCAACACAGGGGAAAAATTAATCGAACGTTAAATGTCACTGAATAAAGCCACTGACAAGTGAACCTGTTGCTGTTTGTTTACACTGAACTGACTCAACACTGAGGTACTGGTTGTAAGTGATACTTCCATATTTAACTCTTTACCATCTCAATTCTTCAGTAAGTAACTTGCCACTACCATAATTTAACTGTTATTATGTCTTACCTTTGCTTTGCCGGGTAAAGCTGGGTGGTGATGCCACAAATGCTGCACCATATTGGATGTATTAGACACATTAGCCGGTAATTTATTTCGGCATCTTTTGCAAATGAGTGAGCCACTGTCCTCTATTGTAATTGTTTAAGTACTCGAAATGTTATCACAATGTTGACTTTAGCTAATGTAGCATACTAGCGTCTCTCTTGATAAGTGCAAATAAGCGAGTGAACCGCTGGTGTAACTTTGTTTTTGTTTAGTACATGTTGTGTCGACCACTAGGCCACCTACTCAGTGGCCTAGTGGTTAGAGTGTCCGCCCTAAAATCGGTAGGTTGGGAGTTCAAACTCCGGCCGAGTCATACCAAAGACTATAAAAAAAATGGGACCCATTGCCTCCCTGCTTGGCACTCAGCATCAAGGGTTGGAATTGGGGGTTAAATCACCATTAATGATTCCCGGGCGTGGCACCGCTGATGCCCACTTCTCCCCTCACCTCCCAGGGGGTGATCAAGGGGATGGGTCAAATGCAGAGGACAAATTTCACCACACCTAGTGTTTGTGTGACAATCATTGGTTCTTTAACTTTAAAATAACATAGCATAATTTCCTCTTATAGTGAAGAGGACTGAAACACACTGTGTAGTGGGGCTGTTGCGATTAAATAACTGACTTTTATATTTACTCTTAATAGCAAAACCGGTTAATTGTTGCTATATTCTGCACAAAGCTGTTCCTTTGACATATAAGACATTTGTGTCAAGGTAAGTACAGAAGCCTAAAATATGTTTGACACTAATATAAACTATTGAAGTGATTCCCACAGCAACACCTGAGAGAGCTGAAGCTCACCAATTAGTGCTATGTTTCCATGAAGTGGATCCTGCGTATGATCCTGTAATAACGAAGGGAAGATCACTTCATAGAATAGACGGGCCCAACAAGACGCATTTAGAGAAAACCTAAAAATCTGCTATTAAAACTCCTGAGATGACGACTAGCGATAAGACTTTAAAGGATATCCCCCAACTGAATAATCAGCTGCCTTTTATGTAAGGATCCATACAGCATTTCTGATGAGTCATCTTCAGTTTTTCTGCAAGGCAAACAAATGCCTCTTCTCGAGCATTTCCAAGCGGTGGCACCACGTTTAAATTAAAAACAAAAAACAAAAAACAAAAAAAGCATCCTTGTATTCCAGAGCCGATCCGGCGAGGTTCCGGGGCCACAGAAGCAGAGCTGTGCTGTCTCTTATGGCTCGGACATTTCTCGGCAGCTCCTCCTGCCTACACCGCCCTGCTGTGACTCACACCGTACTGCCAGCACCCAGTGAACCTTCATTCCCACTGCACAAGCATACATCAATGCACAGACTCCCCCTACCGCACCCCACCCCCCGGACATCTCTGCATCCCTGCCACTGCCTCCCCTCGGCAGACACACCCAGACACGAGCAGCTTGTCATCCCCAGCCTCAAGACCACTGCCGATGCAGGAATAACAATTGTCTTAGAAGACTGATTTTAATCAGAGCGATTCCGTCATAATCATGTCAGGGACAAATAGTACTGATGTGCATTTGAAAGTCATTGGATGACTCAGGCATGATTGAGGTTTATTCACGATTTACGAGGAAGCATTGTGTGACAAAAGACATACGTACTGATAAATTAATGTGATAAAAGTCTTTACTTTGCACAGTAAAATCAATTGTCTTTTTGTGTCTGTTACAATAAGTAATCACATATTATCTTTAACAATGGACTAGGTCAGAGCATGGTGCTAACGTGGGGATCCAAAATGAGCGGTTATCTTTATGGAAAAAGGCTTACCTTTAAACTCAAGGAGCGGTCGAAAATGGGGGTATAGATGAAGTGTTGCATTCCCCTGTGAAAAAAAGGAAGAGGAGGAGAGAATTGATATGTAGTCGTTTCCTCAGCAGCAAGTCTGCTCTCTTTAGAGTGCTTGCAATATGATTTACTAGTCTTTCTCTCTGATATCAGAGCAGGAGAATATCTGCAAAGAATGTAGGTTCCTGCTGGGTCTGTTTATTCTAAGGATTTGCTGATCGGGAGATTTTTCTGAAAAAGTATGTGATCATCGTTGCCGATTAATGCATTTTATTGCCCAGCACAACTGCCGATCTCATCTGGCTGACACTGTATTTATTTTTGGTCTGCCGGCTGACAAAGTAGCTAGCAATTAGGTATCTCCGCACAGTGGGAAGCTGCTCCTCTAAACTATTAATAATCACCTGTGTTACTGCATTTCTTTGTATCTTAAGAAGTATCATTATCAAGTACCATTAACACTGGAGGACAAGGCTGAACATGTTACGTACAGAGGAAGAGAATAAGGTAGTTTAACTGTCAATACTTCTCAACAAAAAATACATTGAAAAATGTACAGTTAATGCACGTTATTGGTATCAGTATCGGCCATCTCCCTCATTAATGATCAGTTTCGGAATCGGCAGCATAAAACCCTAATCAGAACATCCCTATTCCATGTAAAGAGACCGTTTGTGTGAATTAGGTATTTCTCAACGGGGATAGCAAACTACTTAAACTAGCAACATTGTGGCGTCTGTCTCCTTTTATGGCCAATATTTCCTATGATGTAGAACATCACGGAGAGAAGCACTAAGTAAGTTTAAAGAAGTCTTACTTAAGATGAAAAGTACTGGACAATGGTGTCTCTCGGATAACCATGGCAATGGCAGATTGATACATGGATTTATAACAAAGATGTAAAAGTCTGGTCAAATGAGAAATGTGTGAGGAGCATGTCATTAAATGCAGCTCTTAACATCATGTTAAGGCTTGTTGTTGCTGGCATGACGTCAGGATGCAGAGACGGCAGGCGAAGTGCTGGTTAAATGTCCTCTTATTAGTGATAAATGAAGTAGCACCAGCTTGACCTACAGGTGATTAATATAGCTTCCAGCTCGGAATGAGATAAATCCAAAAACATAAGGGACACAACCTAACTGCACAGTGACGTACGGAAGATAATGAACCAGTGTCTGGGTGCTATAAACCAAACTCATTATTCTGGGGTCTGATTGCCTAAGAGACAGGTGTGGAGAGTAGCACCCGAAGCCAGGGGTGTTCATAGTGAGGCCTGGGGCCTTTCTTGGCCAGCAACCATTTTTATGGGCCCTTGACATGTTCTGAAATTTAAATGAATTCATTATTTTTATGGGCCCTTGACATGTTCTGAAATTTAAATGAATTCATTATGAATGAGGTGTATTATATATAACTATGGTTGGGCATCAAACATCGATGGGAACCAGGACTAACATTCCACTTCTCATGGAACTGTTAAATGTTTTTCATTTAGATTCCTAGTTTCGATGCCCGACTTAAACAAATAGCCACCACCAATGAAGAAGAAATAGCCTCAATAAACAAAGAAGAAAAAGCCACCACCAACAAGGAAGAAATAGCCACCGCCAACAAACAAGAAATAGTTGCACTAACGAAGACGAAATAGCTTCTGCTAACAAAGAATAAATAGCTGCCACCAATGAAGAAGAAATGGCTGGCACCAACAAAGAACGAGTCGCCACTAACGAAAAACAAACAGCTGCCACCTACAAAAAAGAAATAGCCGTTGTGAACAAAAAATAGCAGACGCCAATAAAGAATAAAAAGCGCCACTAACGCAGAAAAAAAAAGCCACCAACTACAAAGAAGAAATAGCTGCAACCAATGAGAAGAAATAACTGCCCCCCACAAAAAAATTGCTGCAGCCAACAAAACAGAAAAAGCAAGACCAACAAATAATAAATAGCCATCACCAACAAAGAAGAAATAGCCCGCACCAAAAAAGAAGAAATAATCGTCACTTACAAAAAAGAAGTAGCAGCCACCTTCAAAGAAGTAGCCGCCAAGCATTTGAGTTAGATTTTATATCGAACATGCAAACATACAACATGATACATCACAATTTCCAGTTTCTCTTTTCAACATGTTTGAAAAGGAGTAAGAAGAAGCAGAGCTTGTTTAATTCTACCCCTTTTCTTTTACATAACAGTTGCTAAAACTTTTGTTCACTTCTTGTTCTCAATTTTTTCACAATATACTGTAATCACAATAAAAATAAATAAATAAATAATAATTGGTGATGAACCGTAAGTTAAATTTCATGTGATGAAATGAATAAGATTATTTTGAGAATTAATGAATGGATGGATGAAATAAATTCAGAATGTTTACCATGGTTCTTCTTCTTTGTACTTTGTAAACACTAAGTTTGAAGAGTTTATTGAAGTGGATCATATTAGTCGATCGTTTGATTTATTTGGTTAATCCATTCGATAATTTAATTCCACTTACAGATATACTGAAGGTCTTAAGTCTTGTACGTACATACAAATCTTTTAAATTACATTTTTCTCTATGATTACATTTCTCTTCTTTTTTTTGAGAAGAATTGTTGTATATTCTTGGGTTGCAGGTTGTAGTTTGCTTTGTGTATAATTTTAGTTGTTTGCAAATTCACTATGTCGTGGAACTTCAGTATTTTTGATTCAATAAATAAAGGGTTCATATGTTCTCTATATCCAACATTATGTATTATTCGAACTGATCTTTTTTGTAACACCGTTAATGAATGAAGTGTAATTTTGTAGTTATTTCCCCATATTTCTACACAATAACTCAGATATGGTAACACTAGCGAGCAGCAGAGAATATGAAGTGATTTTTGGTCTAGAAAATGTTTTGCTTTATTCATTATTGATGTGTTTCTTGCCACTCTATGTTGTATATGTTTTACATGAGATTTCCAGTTCAATTTATCATCAATCATTTTACCTAGAAATTTGGTTTCATTTACTCTTTCAATTTCTATTCCGTCTATTTGTATTTGTGTTTGACTTTCTCTTGTACTGTTACCGAATAGCATTATTTTAGTTCTACTAAGATTCAACGATAGTCTGTTTTTGTCAAACCATGTTTTTGATTTGTTAATTTATTCTGTTATTTCTATTATCTTCTGTGTTCTCTCCTTAACAAAACACTATTGTATCATCCACGAATAATACTAACTTTAAATCTTTTGTAACTTTACAAATGTCATTTATATAGAGAATGAATAATTTAGGTCTTAGTATTATTCCTGAGGTACACCACATGATATTTAAGCACCCTTTGAGGAAAAAAAGAGGACAAATGACAAAAAAAGAAAATTTTTATGGGCACAAAGCGCTGCCATGCATGTCCCGAAAGAACATTTTGAAAATCAAGACATTTCCTGCAACTGGGTGCATTTCTACACTATATTTGACCTTTAGATTCATTCTCATCTACCAACCTCTTTAGGCTCTTTTTGACACTTAGTTGTCCAATTTTATTATTTTAAATAGACAATTTCCTAACATTATTATCATTGAAAATGTCAGGTAAAATTCTATAACATGCATGCTAAGACTCTATTCTGTAGCCACGCCACTTCGGGTATTTATACTTTCGGTGTTGTGATCTCTGTTTACGTTGCAACAGAACAAGAAAAAACAGAAGGGAATCTATTAAAATAAAAACTATTGATCGGAAATCAACACAAAATACAAGGAAAATGCAGGAAACAATGAAATAATGTAGAAACTACAGAAAAGATCAATATAGGGTGAAACCAATGACATGTTAATGTACTATTACACATGTACAGAGAAGAATGTTAAAAATGTACTTTAACCAGTCAGTTAATCAACATCTTGTGGTGGCAATGGTTTGACATTGGAACAAATTCGAGCTAATGTTATTATTTAATATGGGGAAAAAACAATTTAAAATTGAAATGTAGATTGTTACGACAAATGTTCACTGTGTTTTTTGTTTTAGTTACTGCTTGTATTTTGTGTGCGTGTATGTCTGTCTGTATGTGGCCACTGGTCGGCCCTAACATGCCAAAGGAGATGTGCTGGCAAACAAGCCAATAATGAATAGATCAACCTTCACAAGGGACATCCGAATTTCACACAAACACCAAACTGCATGGTAGCATTCCTTCCTACTTGAAAGTAGCATGCACTTCTTCTTACCGTCAATGATTCTCTTTTACGCCCACTTGTGATGAATGTGAAGCCCTGCGTTTCAATGGCAACACCAGTTTTTTGGATATGCTCCTCAACATACCTAAAACGAGAGTAAATGCATACGATATTCTAAATGCTAGTGTAGCATTTTTTGAAGATACATCAATTTTTATACAGTCTTTTGCAGTAGTTCTCAAATGGGGGTATGCCTACCCCTGAGGGTACTTGAAGGTATGCCAAGGGGTACGTGAAATTTAAAAATAATAAATTCTAAAAATAGCAACAATTCAAAAATCCTTTATAAATATATTTATTGAATGATACTTCAACAAAATATGAATGTAAGTTCATAAACTGAGAAAAGAAATGCAACAATGCAATATTCAGTGTTGACAGCTAGATTTGTTGTAAACATGTTCCATAAATGGACTTTTGTGCTCGTCAGTTTGTCCATAACAAACACCATGTTCAAACATAAGGGTGTCCATATGTGCACTTGGCACCAGGACACCCTAGGCCGCAGTTCCATGATCGACTTTGTAGTTGTGTCATCGGGTTTGCGGCCTCATGTTATGGACACTCGGGTGAAGAGAGGGGCGGAGCTTTCTACCGATCACCACCTGGTGGTGAGTTGGCTGCGATGGTGGGGGAGGATGCCGGACAGACCTGGAAGGCCCAAACGCATTGTGAGGGTCTGCTGGGAACGTCTGGCAGAGTCTCCTGTCAGACAAAGTTTCAATTCCCACCTCCGGAAGAACTTTGAACATGTCACGAGGGAGGTGCTGGACATTGAGTCCGAGTGGACCATGTTCCGCACCTCTATTGTCGAGGCGGCAGATCGGAGCTGTGGCCGCAAGGTAGTTGGTGCCTGTCGTGGCGGCAATCCTAAAACCCCTTGGTGGACACCAGCGGTGAGGGATGCCGTCAAGCTGAAGAAGGAGTCCTATCGGGTCCTTTTGGCTCATAGGACTCCGGAGGCAGTGGACAGGTACCGACAGGCCAAGCGGTGTGCAGCTTCAGCGGTCGCGGAGGCAAAAACTCGGACATGGGGAAGCTATGGAAAACGACTTCCGGACGGCTTCGAAGCGATTCTGGACCACCGTCCGCCGCCTCAGGAAGGGGAAGCAGTGCACTATCAACACCGTGTATGGTGCGGATGGTGTTCTGCTGACCTCGACTGCGGATGTTGTGGACAGGTGGAAGGAATATTTCGAAGACCTCCTCAATCCCACCAACACGTCTTCCTATGAGGAAGCAGTGCCTGGGGAATCTGTGGTGGACTCTCCTATTTCTGGGGCTGAGGTCGCTGAGGTAGTTAAAAAGCTCCTCGGTGGCAAGGCCCCAGGGGTGGACGAGATCCGCCCGGAGTTCCTTAAGACTCTGGATGCTGTGGGGCTGTCTTGGTTGACAAGACTTTGCAGCATCGCGTGGACATCGGGGGCGGTACCTCTGGATTGGCAGACCGGGGTGGTGGTTCCTCTCTTTAAGAAGGGGGACCGGAGGGTGTGTTCCAACTATCGTGGGATCACACTCCTCAGCCTTCCCGGTAAGGTTTATTCAGGTGTACTGGAGAGGAGGATACGTCGGATAGTCGAACCTCGGATTCAGGAGGAACAGTGTGGTTTTCGTCCTGGTCGTGGAACTGTGGACCAGCTCTATACTCTCGGCAGGGTTCTTGAGGGTGCATGGGAGTTTGCCCAACCAGTCTACATGTGCTTTGTGGACTTGGAGAAGGCATTCGACCGTGTCCCTCGGGAAGTCCTGTGGGGAGTGCTCAGAGAGTATGGGGTATCGGACTGTCTTAGTGTGGCGGTCCGTTCCCTGTACGATCAGTGCCAGAGCTTGGTCCGCATTGCCGGCAGTAAGTCAAACACATTTCCAGTGAGGGTTGGACTCCGCCAAGGCTGTCCTTTGTCACCGATTCTGTTCATAACTTTTATGGACAGAATTTCTAGGCGCAGTCAAGGCGTTGAGGGGTTCCGGTTTGGTAACCGCAGGATTAGGTCTCTGCTTTTTGCAGATGATGTGGTCCTGATGGCTTCATCTGACCGGGATCTTCAGCTCTCACTGGATCGGTTCGCAGCCGAGTGTGAAGCAACCGGAATGAGAATCAGCACCTCCAAGTCCGAGTCCATGGTTCTCGCCCGGAAAAGGGTGGAGTGCCATCTCCGGGTTGGGGAAGAGACCCTGCCCCAAGTGGAGGAGTTCAAGTACCTAGGAGTCTTGTTCACGAGTGAGGGAAGAGTGGATCGTGAGATCAACAGGCGGATCGGTGCGGCGTATTCAGTAATGCGGACGTTGTACCGGTCCGTTGTGGTGAAGAAGGAGCTGAGCCGGAAGGCAAAGCTCTCAATTTACCGGTCGATCTACGTTCCCATCCTCACCTATGGTCATGAGCTTTGGGTCATGACCGAAAGGATAAGATCACGGGTACAAGCGGCCGAAATGAGTTTCCTCCGCCGTGTGGCGGGGCTCTCCCTTAGAGATAGGGTGAGAAGCTCTGCCATCCGGGAGGAACTCAAAGTAAAGCCGCTGCTCCTTCACATCGAGAGGAGCCAGATGAGGTGGTTCGGGCATCTGGTCAGGATGCCACCCGAACGCCTCCCTAGGGAGGTGTTTAGGGCACGTCCAACCGGTAGGAGGCCACGGGGAAGACCCAGGACACGTTGGGAAGACTATGTCTCCCGGCTGGCCTGGGAACGCCTCGGGATCCCCCGGGAAGAGCTAGACGAAGTGGCTGGGGAGAGGGAAGTCTGGATTTCCCTGCTTAGGCTGTTGCCCCCGCGACCCGACCTCGGATAAGCGGAAGATGATGGATGGATGGATGGATGTTCCATAAATATTGATGTTAAAGATGTATTTTTTTTGTGAAGAAATGTTTAGAATTAAGTTCATGATTCCAGATGGATCGCTATTGTAATGCCGAAAGAGGGCACTTTAAGTTGATGATTACTTCTATGTGTAGAAATTTTTATTTATAATTGAATCACTTGTTTATTTTTCAACAAGTTTTTAGTTATTTTTATTTTTCCAAAGAGCTCAAGAAAGACCACTACAAATGAGCAATATTTTGCACTGTTATACAATTTAATAAATCAGAAACTGATGATATAGTGCTGTATTTTACTTCTTTAGATCTCTTTTTTTCAAACAAAAATGCTTTGCTTTGATTAGGGGGTACATCACTGAAAAAATGTTGAGAACCAAAGGTCTATTCATGAAACACAGAAGAAAACAAATTATTGTATTGGAGAAATCAGACTAATATAGGGCATGTAAACATTTTGACTGGATTATCGTACCAGTTGATGAAGGAGCTTTTTCCGGCAGAATGGTTCCCCATGATCATCACAATAATCTTCTTTCTGGGGGGAAGAAGGCGTACTCCTTGGCTGCTGGCAATCTTTACCAGGCCTAGACAATACACATCAAACACATGTAGTACATTAAACAGGTCATGTACAACTTAGGGGTTTTGAAAGCAAGCTGATTGATAAAACAGGTGAGAGAACATTTGAAAATGTTATTAACATATACAAACTTTCACACTCGTGAACTGGCACATTATTAAACAATGTACTATATATGCAATGATTCACCCTTAACTTCAATGATGACATGAATCCATTTCTTGCTGCTTCTGATAATGTAACAACCTTAGTGATGTAACAACCTTGTGATGCATCACGATTAGACCATGGACAATGCTGAATTGATGGACAAATGTCCAAATATCGCTTTACAAATGTTAAGTATAGTAATACAGACGGTTCTAAAATGCATTTTCAGCGCAAACACACAGGGGAGGCAGGAGAAGAGGAGAACATGCTAACCAAGGTGTGCTAACCAAGGTGTGCTAAGCTATTTTGAATGTGAAGTAGCGAAACAAGAAAAAAAGAAATGCTTTGTATACTTCAACAGAAAGCGAACATGAACCGCATTTCTGCACAGAGTAACCAGCGAAGAAGAGGGAACATGTAAATACTATAGATTAATAAAACAGACAGGAGAATAATATTCATACAGTGCGGCCGCGGGCCAGCGACACTTTCAGCCATAGATATAGATGGGTAAATAGATGACACACTTCTTTGAGCTGCAGGTTTATGGCGACTATGCGCAAGGTGTCTGAATATTCTGTGGTTTTAGAAGGCAAATAAAATTAAATCAAGGATGCCTGCTTGCCAAGAAGGAATGTTTTGTTTATTGTATCACTTAGACTTTATTGAGGGCCACATCGCAGTTATGGCTGCCATCAGAGGGCCGCTTGTAACAGCGAATAATGTATGCCACTGGATTTCATTATTAATTATATAAATTGTTTTAAGTATACTATTGATTTTAGAGTAAAAACTTTACATTTACAACATTTTACTGTAGTTTTTTTTTTTTATATTTTTTGACAATATTTTAAGGTAAATGAAAAAACCGTACCACTGTTTTTTGAGAGGGGGTTTTACGGACAAAGCTTGCAGCTTATTTGCCATAACTTTTGTGTTAAATTTACATTTACAATGGAAAAACAGTACGAGGTTTTTTTTTTCTATTCTGGCCACTTAACTGCCAGATTTTCTACCGTGAAAACAAATGTATCGTTTTTCCATTTACAGTATTGCACCGTTAAAAACAAGATTTTACAGTAAAAATATAGCAGCTCAGTCCACAGAATTTTAATGCAAAAAAATGGTAGTTTTTTCAATTTAGAGTAATATGCTGTAAAGAACACCGTAAAATATAGTCATTTTTATTAATTTGATGGGTAGTTTGCTGTAAAATCATAAGTCAAGCAGATATTTAAGTATTTATTTTTATTTAGGCAAAAACATTTTGGAAAGTATTACAATATACTGTAATATTTGTTGCAACAATGGATACTATTAAAGTTTAAAAGGCAAGCTATTTCAAGCAGTACATATCTTTTTTCTATCAAAATGAAAAAAATCAATTACATTTAGGGAAAAAATATTAAGTACTTTGTCGACACATAATTTCCAGGTGTTTGCAGGACGGATAAAATGATGTCACGGGCCAGATCTGGCCCCCGGGCCTTGAGTTTGACACCTATGGGCTAACAGGTCAGAAACTTAAATTAATTATTAGTCACAGCAGCACGTACAGTGAAAGAACCAGCTATCATTTAGCACATGACACCATCAATATTGAGCACTCTTAATGCACAGCATAAGAATCAAACATATTATTTTGTTTATATAGTACACAACAATGAACAGCTTTGTGTATAGCTCTTTTCTTCCTGTCTGCACTGCAGTGTGCATCACCACGCTGTGTGTGATCTGCCCCACTGTTCACAATTATTAGTGTTGAAATTCACGTGCCCCCTGTGGCAATTGTACACAATCCCCACTTTGGAAACCAAGACCTACAAAGACATTATCAAATTGACTTTTCATCGCGGAAAAAAACTAATTATGTAAAAATTATTCCATAAGGAGTAACACAAGGGTGTCAAACTCATTTTAGATAGCGGGCCACATGGAGAAAAAATTATTCCCAAGTGGGCCAAACTCGTAAAATCACGGTACGACAACTTCAGCAAGACAAGAAAGAAAAATTGTGCAAAAGGAGTTAAGGTGCACAGTCCAATCCTGAGAACGAATGTTCAAAATGTGTTGTTTACAGGAATAAATACTATGCTATATACATATTTACAGAAGCATTCAGATAGTGGGTTTCCCTTAAGCCATAACCCTGGTGAACTCTCATAAGGATTGATTTTATAGTTTAGCACCTCACTGTGTGCAATTTTTACTTTCCACCCACAATCTGAATGCTTCTGTATATGTATATACAAACCCCGTTTCCATATGAGTTGGGAAATTGTGTTAGATGTAATTATACGGAATACAATGATTTGCAAACTATTTTCAACCCATATTCAGTTGAATATGCTACAAAGACAACATATTTGATGTCAAAACTGATAAACATTTTTTTTTTTTTGCAAATAATCATTAACTTTATCATTTCATACTAGCAACACGTGACAAAGAAGTTGGGAAAGGTGGCAATAAATACTGATAAAGTTGAGGAATGCTCATAAAACACTTATTTGGACATCCTACAGGTGTGCAGGCTAATTGGGAACAGGTGGGTGACATGATTGGGTATAAAAGTAGCTTCCATGAAATACTAAGTAATTCACAAACAAGGATGGGGCGAGGGTCACCAATTTGTAAGCAAATTGTCAAACAGTTTTAGAACATTTCTCAATGAGCTATTGCAAGGAATTTAGGGATTAAACTATCTACGGGCTGTAAAATCATCAAAAAGTTCAGAGAATCTGGAGAAATCACTGCACGTAAGCGATGATATTATGGACCTTTGATCCCTCAGGCAGTACTGCATCAAAAACCGACATCAGTGTGTAAAGGATATCACAACATGGGCTCAGGAACACTTCATAAAACCACTGTCAGTAACTACAGCCCGTCGCTACATCTGTAAGTGCAAGTTAAAACTATGCAAAGCGAAAGCCATTTATCAAGAACACCCTGGAACGCCGCTGGATTCGCTGGGCCTAAGCTCATCCAATATGGACTGATGCAAAGTGGAAAAGTGTTCTGTGGTCTGACGAGTCCACATTTCAAATTACATTTGGAAACTGTGGACGTGGTGTCCTCCGGAACAAAGAGGAAAACAATCATCCGGATTGTTATAGGCGCAAAGTTCAAAAACCAGCATCTGTGATGGTATGGGGGTGCGTTAGTGCCCAAGGCAGGGGTAACTTACACATCTGTGAAGGCACCATTATGCTGAATGGTCCACACAGGTTTTGGAGCAACATATGTTGTCATCCAAGCAACGTTATCATGGACACCCCTGCTTATTTCAGCAAAACAATGCCAAGCCACGTGTTACAACAGCGTGGCTTCGTAGTAAAAGAGTGCGGGTACTTTCCTGGCCCGCCTGCAGTTCAGACATGTCTCCCATCGAAAATTTGTGCCGCATTATGAAGCGTAAAATACAACAACAAGACCCCGGACTGATGAACGACTGAAAGTATACATGAAGCAAGAATGGTAAAGAATTCCACTTTCAAAGCTTCAACAATTAGTTTCCTCAGTTCCCAAACGTTTATTGAGTGTTGTTAAAAGAAAATGTGATGTAACACAGTGGTGAACATGCCCTTTCCCAACTACTTTGGCACGTGTTGCAGCCATGAAATTCTAAGTTAATTATTATTTGCAAAAAAAAAAAAGTTGATGAGTTTGAACATCTAATATCTTGTCTTTGTAGTGCATTCAATTGAATATGGGTTGAAAAGGATTTGCAAATCATTGTATTCCGTTTATATTTGCATCTAACACAATTTCCCAACTCATACGGAGACAGGGTTTGTAGTATAATATTTACTCCTGTAAACAACACATTCTGACCATTTCTTCTAAGGAATGGACTGTGCACCTTACCTCCTATTTTTCTTTCTTTTCTTCCTATGTTTTTCATATTTCCTGGCTGTCGCACTGATACTGTACACTGGAGTTGCTTTTAATCTTATTGTACCTGTGTACAGTGATAATAAAATACATTCTTTTCTATTTGTTTAAAGATAGAAAAATCACATTCTAAAATGTACAAATCATAATGTTGTTGGGGTTTTTTACACCTACATTTTGCGGTTAATAGTATTCTATCTTTATTTGTCGTTATTTATATTTTCTGAATAAATTTTGTGATAATGTTCATCAGTCAACTCATTGGTGTTAATTTTCAATCTATCAAGATATAAAAAAAAAATGACATCAAAATCAATTTACAGTACGTAGTTTATGTAGTTTGATGATTTTCCTCGACTGATGTACTAACATCATGGGATTTGTTTTGTACATATGTAGCATCATCTACAAAGATACAAATAATTGCTATGGACGTATGTAGCATCATCTACTAAGATACAAAGAATTGCTATTGCGACATCCAGTGGACACATTGAGAACAGCTGTTTTTTCATTCAACAATTTCAGATTAATTTTTACACTTGGCAAACTCATCCCGCGGGCGGGATAAAACCTGTTCGCGGGCCTATTCCGGCCCTCGGGCCGACGTCGTACATTTGACACCCCTGGAGTAACAGAACCAGAATGACAGCCAAAACAAAAAAATGACAAAAAAGTCCTCAATGTAGTCGAAGGGTAGTTGCTGGAGGGAAGAACACATGTTCTCTCTGAGATCGGTATGTCGTGAGTTCAAACCCCAGCCGAGTCATACCAAAGACTATAAAAATGGAACCCATTACATCCCTGCTTGACACTCAGCATCAAGGATTTGAATTGAGGGTTAAATCACCAAAATGATTACTGGGCACGGCCACCGTTGCTGCTCACTGCTCCCCTCACCTCTCAAGGGGTGATCAAGGGTGATCGGTCAAATACAGAGGATAATTTCACCACACCTAGTGTGTGTGTGTGTGTGTGTGTGTGTGTGTGTGTGTGTGTGTGTTTGTGTGTGAGAGACAATAATTGGTACTTAAAGGCCTACTGAAACCCACTACTACCGACCACGCAGTCTGATAATTTATATATCAATGATGAAATATTAACATTGCAACACATGCCAATACGGCCTTGTTAGTTTACTAAATTGCAATTTTAAATTTCCCGGGAGTTTCTTGTTGAAAACGTCGCGGAACGATGACGTGTACGCAAGACGTCACGGACTGTTAGGAAATATTAGCGCTGCGCACACACACAGCTAAAAGTCGTCTGCTTTAACCGCATAATTACACAGTATTTTGGACATCTGTGTTGCTGAATCTTTTGCAATTTGTTCAATTAATAATGGAGAAGTCAAAGTAGAAAGATGGAGTTGGGAAGCTTTAGCCTTTAGCCACATAAACATACGGTGATTCCTTGTTTAAAATTCACGTAGGTGAAGCTATACTATGGATCAGAGCGGTCAAGCGAACATGGATCCCGACCACTTGTCAACCAGCAGTTTTCGGTGAGAAAATTGTTGTAAAAAGTCGCCTCTTAACGGAGATCAGCTGAGCTTGTGACGTCCATACAGCTGCCGTCGACTTCCATCAGACACTGGCCTCAAGACACCCGTGGACACACCCTTCTGACTATCAGGTACTATTAAACTCACTAAAACACTAGCAACACAATAGAAAGATAAGGGATTTCCCAGAATTATCCTAGTAAATGTGTCTAAAAACATCCGTCCCAATGCAATCGCGTTTTTAACTTTATTTTTATTTTTTCTAGTCCGTCGCTATCAATATCCTCAAACCCGAATCTTTCGTCCTCGCTCAAATTAATAGGGAAATTGTCGTTTTCTTGGTCCGAATAGCTCTTTTTGTTGGAGGCTCCCATTAAAAACAATGTGAGGATGTGAGGAGCCCTCAACGGGTGACGTCATCGTCTGTGACTTCCGGTAAAGGCAGGGCTTTTCTGTTAGTGAACAAAAGTTGCAAACTTTATCGTCGATGTTCTCTACTAAATCCTTTCAGCAAAAATATGACAATATCACGAAATGATCAAGTATGACACATAGAATTTCACAGTATCATGTTAGACCCGCTCGACATCCATTGCTTTCGGTCCCCTAGAGGGGGGGTTGCCCACATCTGAGGTCCTCTCCAAGGTTTCTCATAGTCAGCATTGTCACTGGCGTCCCACTGGGTGTGAGTTTTCCTTGCCCTTTTGTGGGTTCTTCCGAGGATGTTGTAGTCGTAATGATTTGTGCAGTCCTTTGAGACATTTGTGATTTGGGGCTATATAAATAAACATTGATTGATTGATTGATTGATAGAATGGACCTGCTATCCCCGTTTAAATAAGAAAATCTCATTTCAGTAGGCCTTTAAAAATGTAATGTGAATGTGAGTGTGAATGTTGTCTGTCTATCTGTGTTGGCCCTGCGATGGTGTGAATGTTGTCTGTCTATCTGTGTTGGCCCTGCGATGAGGTGGCGACTTGTCCAGGGTGTACCCCGCCTTCCGCCCGATTGTAGCTGAGATAGGCGCCAGCGCCCCCTGCGACCCCGAAAGGGAATAAGCGGTAGAAAATGTATGGATGGATGTTTCATTGCATAGTGCAGAAAAGTGACACGTTTTCCATCCCGACTAACACAATTGTGTGATACAATGTAGGATTCCCACCTAAGTACAACTTGTGACAGCCACTGATGAGGACCAGTGAGTGTCCAATGTCAAATGCCGTATATACTGACAGACAGCAGCAGTGATATAACAGTTCAAAATTTCACGAACATTTAGGAGACATTTTGATTATGCACAGCACATTTGAGCACCCGCGGGGCATATTTGTAACCCGCCCAAAGTTATTATTGGTCCTCCCTACCGCCGTTAGTTCCCCCAGGGTTTCCCACACATTCATTTATTTGTGGCGGCCCGCCACGAAAGAATTACGGCCGCCACAAAAAAATAATAATAATAATTAATTAATAATAATAAAAACAAATATTATTATTATTATTTTTCGGCTTATGACTTGCCCGACCGCCCATAAAAGCAATGGGACTCTGTCTGTGAATGGAGCTTGTAGTTACATATTATATAAATATGTAAATATTATATAAATATGTATATAAATATGTACATAAAGTATTGTAATTATATTTCAACTCCGCGTTCTTCTTGGTCATCGCCGCTGCCACCCCCCATTCCCCCCGCCGCCCGACCACACCACCACAAATAGATGCCTGACCTGTGGGAAACACTGCCTTGCATGGCAAAACTCACACTAAGCGACTTAGTTTTTGTCGTTATTGTTTACCGTTTTCGCTGTCAACATACAAACTGTGACATTCTTTCAGTATCCTCTCACTCGGTGAAGTGATAGCAGACTCCAAAGGGTTCGCCACCGAGCGAGCCTTTCTGGCAGACATGACCAACCCGCTTACCGGAAACACCTGTTGTGTGTTACTGTTTCCAGTTTAGCTGGGGAAGACTTTCAGTGTTACACAGGGACGTATTTAGGCGGGATAGTACGCCCTCTTCAGCCGCTTATATTCATTACATCCTGGCTTCGACACCAAGTTGTTTCTTGTTTTTTTTCAAATGATTGCTGGAAAAGTTTAAACATTTTTTTGAAACTTTATTTCAAGCACACAGACAAGAAACAATGGTGCGCAAGAGTAGGATTGTGCACTAAATGAAAAGTTGGGCGTTGAACGAACAACAAAATATATTTAAAAATAATAAAATATACAGAATAGTGATTAGTTGTAATATTCATAATTATTTTGTTTGTAGTTTTTCAATAGTAAAGACAAATGGATAAAGGGCACTTTCACTTACATATACACACACACATATATACAGTATACAGTACATCCATCCATCCATCTTCTTCCGCTTATCCGAGGTCGGATCGCGGGGGCAGCAGCCTAAGCAGGGAAGCCCAGACTTCCCTCTCCCCAGCCACTTCGTCTAGCTCTTCCCGGGGGATCCCGAGGCGTTCCCAGGCCAGCAGGGAGACATAGTCTTCCCAACGTGTCCTGGGTCTTCCCCGTGGCCTCCTACCGGTTGGACGTGCCCTAAACACCTCCCTAGAGACGCATTCGGGTGGCATCCTGACCAGATGCCCGAACCACCTCATCTGGCTCCTCTCGATGTGGAGGAGCAGCGGCTTTACTTTGAGTTCCTCCCGGATGGCAGAGCTTCTCATCCTATCTCTAAGGGAGAGCCCAGCCACACGGTGGGGGAAACTCATTTCGGCCGCTTGTACTCGTGATCTTATCCTTTTGGTCATGACCCAAAGCTCATTACCATAGGTGAGGATGGGAACATAGATCGACCGGTAAATTGAGAGCTTTGCCTTCTGGCTCAGCTCCTTCTTCACCACAACGGATCGGTACAACGTCCGCATTAGTGAAGATGCCGCACCGATCCGCCTGTCGATCTCACGATCCACTCTTACCCCACTCGTGAACAAGACTCCTAGGTACTTGAACTCCTTCACTTGGGGCAGGGTCTCCTCCCCAACCCGGAGACAGCACTCCACCCTTTTACGGGCGAGAACCGTGGACTCGGACTTGGATGTGCTGATTCTCATTCCGGTCGCTTCACACTCGGCTGCGAACCGATCCAGTGAGAGCTGAAGATCCCGGCCAGATGAAGCCATCAGGACCACATCATTTGCAAAAAGCAGAGACTTAATCCCGCGGCCACCAAACCGAAACCCCTCAACACCTTGACTGTGCCTAGAAATTCTGTCCATAAAAGTTATGAACAGAATCGGTGACAAAGGACAGCCTTGGCGGAGTCCAACCCTCACCGGAAACGTGTCAGACTTACTGCCGGCAATGTGGACCAAGCTCTGACACTGATCGTACAGGGAGCGGACCGCCACAATAAGACAGTCCGATACCCCATACTCTCTGAGCACTCCCCACAGGACTTCCCGAGGGACACGGTCGAATGCCTTCTCTAAGTCCACAAAGCACATGTAGACTGGTTGGGCAAACTCCCATGCAACCTCAAAGACCCTGCCGAGAGTATAGAGCTGGCCCACAGTTCCAGTATACAGTCGTCCCTCGTTTATCGCTGTTAATTGGTTCTGGGCAAGACCGCGATGCATGATTTACTGCAAAGTAGGAACTATTCCTTATAAATCAAATATTTTGTCTCCAGCTAATTTAATACATACAGTTGTGGTCAAAAGTTTACATACACTTGTAAAGAACATAATGTCATGGCTGTCTTGAGTTTCCAATAATTTCTACAACTCTTATTTTTTGTGATAGAGTGATGGAGCACATACTTGTTGGTCACAAAAAACATTCATGAAGATTGGTTCTTTTATGGGTCTACTGAAATTGTGACCAAATCGGCTGGGTCAAAAGTATACATACAGCTATAATAATATTTGGTTACATGTCCCTTGGCAAGTTTCACTGCAAAAAGGCCCTTTTGGTAACCATACACAAGATTCTGGCAAGCTTCTGGTTGAATTTTTGAACACGCCAAAATTGCTGCAGTTCAGCTAAATTTGTTGGTTTTTTGACATTGACTTGTTTCTTCAGTATTGTCCATACACGTTTAAGTCAGGACTATGGGAAAGCCATTCTAAAACCTTAAGCCGATTTAGCCATTCCTTTACCACTTTTGACGTGTGTTTGGGGTAATTGTCCTGTTGGAACACCCAACTGCGCCCAAGACCCAACCTCCAGGCTGATGATTTTAGGTTGTCCTGAAGAATTTGGAGGTAATCCTCCTTTTTCATTGTCCAATTTACTCTCTGTAAAGCACCAGTTCTACTGGTAGCAAAACAGTCCCAGAGCATAATACTACCACCACCATGCTTGACGGTAGGTATGGTGTTCCTTGGATTAAAGATCTCACCGTTTCGCCTCCAAACATATTGCTGGGTATTGTGGCCAAACAGCAAATTTTTTCTTTCATCTGACCACAGAACTTTCCTCCAGAAGGTCTTATCTTTGTCCATGCAATGTCAGATAAAACAAAAATTGAGCTGTTTGGCCTTAATACCCAGTAATGTGTTTGGAGGAGAAAAAGTGAGGCCTTTAATTACAGGAACACCAAAATAAGAATTGTAGAAATTATTGGAAACTCAAGACAACCATGACATTATGTTCTTTACAAGTGTATGTAAACTTTTGACCACGACTGTATGTTTAGGCTCTGCCCGTTCCTGAACTTATAGATATATATATATATATATATATATATATATATATATATATATATAAGCATAAGCTGTACATACTTACATACAGGAAAAAGGAGGAAAAAAACGACAATACAGGAAAGGTCTAATTATAACTGAGTAGAACAAAAAAATAATAATAATAGTGCCAAAACTTTATTATCCCAGCAAAAAATACTATCAATACCATATTTGCTAAATTTCTTGTATTGTATTGGATGTGGGGAGTTGCAATCCTAATTTTATTATGGTTTGTTTTAAACGTAATTGTATTTATAAATCCTAAATATTCAGCAACATCTTTGTATAACTGATTAGGAATAAAATAAATAGTAACCAAAATTAACAAAATTGTGTTGAACAAAACAAAATAAGTAACATCACAGCCTGAGGTGAAAAGAAACACACACAAAGGAACACAAGTTCCTTTGAGCCACCAGTGTCTTTATTCTCTGAGTTATAAAATTCAAAGTGAGACATTCGCGAAATAAGTTTTACATTTGTTGATAATTACAGGCCTTCTTTCTATATTTTTCTTCCCCATGAGCGTTTCTTTTATTTGCTTATAGTCTGCTGACTGGCTGCAGGCAGGTTTTGTCTGCAGACAAAATCCTCATTCATCACATTTCTAACTGTGTGACGGAAGTAAATCTAAAACAAGCAACGTGCTTTGCAAACAACACTGAAATAACGACATAGGTAATGATGATTTTAGTTTGGATTTGAATCACAACGATCAAACCTAATACGCTGTAAAAAGAAAAAAAAAAAAAAAAATAACAAACAGATTTGATGGTAAAATACTGGCTGCTTGGTCGCCAAAATTTTACTGTAAAAAATAACAGTGGTATGTACGCGCTTTTTCTTAGTTTACAGTAATGCACTGAGAAAACAACAAGAATAGATTTACGGTTAAAAAAAGGAAACTCTTTCGCCATAATTTTAACGTAATCGTATCAGTAGTTTTTTAACATAATAATAAGAATAATGGACTTTGAAAAGGACAACCGTGGATTTTAAGGCAGAAAACTGGCAGCTCTTTCGCCATAATTTTACTGTAAAAATAACACTGGTACTGTTTTTCCATCGACAGTTACGCACTGTAAAAACTATCGTAAATTTTACAGTAAAATAAACTGGCAGCTCGGTCACCAGAATTTACCTTAAAATAGAAGTGGTACTGTTTTTCCATTTACAGTGACACTGTAAACATGATCGTCTGTGGGTTTTACGGTAAAAAAAAACAAATGGCAGCTCAGTCACCAGAATTTTAAATGGTAAACAATCACACTTGCAGAGCTCTTTTCTACCTTCAAGGTAGTCAGAGCGCTTTGACACTATTTCCACATTCACACACGCATTCACACACGCATTCACACACTGATGGTGGGAGCTGCCATGCAAGTCCCTAACCAGAGTTCATCAGGAGCAAGGGTGAAGTGTCTTGGTAAAGTACGCAACGGACGTGACTATGATGGCAGAAGGTGAGTATCGAACCAGGAATCCTCAAGTTGCTGGCACGACCGCTCTACCAACTAAGCAAAACTGGATGGTAACAATGACACTAGTACCATTTTTCTATTTACTGTACAATTTTTCTATTTAATCTATCCATCCATCCATATTCTACCGCTTGCAGCCTAAGCAGGGAAGCCCAGACTTCCCTCTCCCCAGCCACTTCGTCTAGCTCTTCCCGGGGGATCCCGAGGCGTTCCCAGGCCAGCAGGGAGACATAGTCTTCCCAACGTGTCCTGGGTCTTCCCCGTGGCCTCCTACCGGTTGGACGTGCCCTAAACACCTCCCTAGAGACGCATTCGGGTGGCATCCTGACCAGATGCCCGAACCACCTCATCTGGCTCCTCTCGATGTGGAGGAGCAGCGGCTTTACTTTGAGTTCCTCCCGGATGGCAGAGCTTCTCAGCCTATCTCTAAGGGAGAGCCCCGCCACACGGCGGGGGAAACTCATTTCGGCCGCTTGTACTCGTGATCTTATCCTTTTGGTCATGACCCAAAGCTCATTACCATAGGTGAGGATGGGAAAATAGATCGACCGGTAAATTGAGAGCTTTGCCTTCTGGCTCAGCTCCTTCTTCACCACAACGGATCGGTACAACGTCCGCATTAGTGAAGATGCCGCACCGATCCGCCTGTCGATCTCACGATCCACTCTTACCCCACTCGTGAACAAGACTCCTAGGTACTTGAACTCCTTCACTTGGGGCAGGGTCTCCTCCCCAACCCGGAGACAGCACTCCACCCTTTTACGGGCGAGAACCGTGGACTCGGACTTGGAGGTGCTGATTCTCATTCCGGTCGCTTCACACTCGGCTGCGAACCGATCCAGTGAGAGCTGAAGATCCCGGCCAGATGAAGCCATCAGGACCACATTATTTGCAAAAAGCAGAGACTTAATCCCGCGGCCACCAAACCGAAACCCCTCAACACCTCGACTGTGCCTAGAAATTCTGTCCATAAAAGTTATGAACAGAATCGGTGACAAAGGACAGCCTTGGCGGAGTCCAACCCTCACCGGAAACGTGTCAGACTTACTGCCGGCAATGCGGACCAAGCTCTGACACTGATCGTACAGGGAGCGGACCGCCACAATAAGACAGTCCGATACCCCATACTCTCTGAGCACTCCCCACAGGACTTCCCGAGGGACACGGTCGAATGCCTTCTCTAAGTCCACAAAGCACATGTAGACTGGTTGGGCAAACTCCCATGCAACCTCAAAGACCCTGCCGAGAGTATAGAGCTGGCCCACAGTTCCAGTATACAGTCGTCCCTCGTTTATCGCTGTTAATTGGTTCTGGGCAAGACCGCGATGCATGATTTACTGCAAAGTAGGAACTATTCCTTATAAATCAAATATTTTGTCTCCAGCTAATTTAATACATACAGTTGTGGTCAAAAGTTTACATACACTTGTAAAGAACATAATGTCATGGCTGTCTTGAGTTTCCAATAATTTCTACAACTCTTATTTTTTGTGATAGAGTGATGGAGCACATACTTGTTGGTCACAAAAAACATTCATGAAGATTGGTTCTTTTATGGGTCTACTGAAATTGTGACCAAATCGGCTGGGTCAAAAGTATACATACAGCTATAATAATATTTGGTTACATGTCCCTTGGCAAGTTTCACTGCAAAAAGGCACTTTTGGTAACCATACACAAGATTCTGGCAAGCTTCTGGTTGAATTTTTGAACACGCCAAAATTGCTGCAGTTCAGCTAAATTTGTTGGTTTTTTGACATTGACTTGTTTCTTCAGTATTGTCCATACACGTTTAAGTCAGGACTATGGGAAAGCCATTCTAAAACCTTAAGCTGATTTAGCCATTCCTTTACCACTTTTGACGTGTGTTTGGGGTAATTGTCCTGTTGGAACACCCAACTGCGCCCAAGACCCAACCTCCAGGCTGATGATTTTAGGTTGTCCTGAAGAATTTGGAGGTAATCCTTCTTTTTCATTGTCCAATTTACTCTCTGTAAAGCACCAGTTCTACTGGTAGCAAAACAGTCCCAGAGCATAATACTACCACCACCATGCTTGACGGTAGGTATGGTGTTCCTTGGATTAAAGATCTCACCGTTTCGCCTCCAAACATATTGCTGGGTATTGTGGCCAAACAGCAAATTTTTTCTTTCATCTGACCACAGAACTTTCCTCCAGAAGGTCTTATCTTTGTCCATGCAATGTCAGATAAAACAAAAATTGAGCTGTTTGGCCTTAATACCCAGTAATGTGTTTGGAGGAGAAAAAGTGAGGCCTTTAATTACAGGAACACCAAAATAAGAATTGTAGAAATTATTGGAAACTCAAGACAACCATGACATTATGTTCTTTACAAGTGTATGTAAACTTTTGACCACGACTGTATGTTTAGGCTCTGCCCGTTCCTGAACTTATAGATATATATATATATATATATATATATATATATATATATATATATATATAAGCATAAGCTGTACATACTTACATACAGGAAAAAGGAGGAAAAAAACGACAATACAGGAAAGGTCTAATTATAACTTAGTAGAACAAAAAAATAATAATAATAGTGCCAAAACTTTATTATCCCAGTAAAAATACTATCAATACCATATTTGCTAAATTTCTTGTATTGTATTGGATGTGGGGAGTCGCAATCCTAATTTTATTATGGTTTGTTTTAAACGTAATTGTATTTATAAATCCTAAATATTCAGCAACATCTTTGTATAACTGATTAGGAATAAAATAAATAGTAACCAAAATTAACAAAATTGTGTTGAACAAAACAAAATAAGTAACATCACAGCCTGAGGTGAAAAGAAACACACACAAAGGAACACAAGTTCCTTTGAGCCACCAGTGTCTTTATTCTCTGAGTTATAAAATTCAAAGTGAGACATTCGCGAAATAAGTTTTACATTTGTTGATAATTACAGGCCTTCTTTCTATATTTTTCTTCCCCATGAGAGTTTCTTTTATTTGCTTATAGTCTGCTGACTGGCTGCAGGCAGGTTTTGTCTGCAGACAAAATCCTCATTCATCACATTTCTAACTGTGTGACGGAAGTAAATCTAAAACAAGCAACATGCTTTGCAAACAACACTGAAATAACGACATAGGTAATGATGATTTTAGTTTGGATTTGAATCACAACGATCAAACCTAATACGCTGTAAAAAAAAAAAACTAAAAATAACAAACAGATTTGATGGTAAAATACTGGCTGCTTGGTCGCCAAAATTTTACTGTAAAAAATAACAGTGGTATGTACGCGCTTTTTCTTAGTTTACAGTAATGCACTGAGAAAACAACAAGAATAGATTTACGGTTAAAAAAAGGAAACTCTTTCGCCATAATTTTAACGTAATCGTATCAGTAGTTTTTTAACATAATAATAAGAATAATGGACTTTGAAAAGGACAACCGTGGATTTTAAGGCAGAAAACTGGCAGCTCTTTCGCCATAATTTTACTGTAAAAATAACACTGGTACTGTTTTTCCATCGACAGTTACGCACTGTAAAAACTATCGTGAATTTTACAGTAAAATAAACTGGCAGCTCGGTCACCAGAATTTACCTTAAAATAGAAGTGGTACTGTTTTTCCATTTACAGTGACACTGTAAACATGATCGTCTGTGGGTTTTACGGTAAAAAAAAAACAAATGGCAGCTCAGTCACCAGAATTTTAAATTGTAAACAATCACACTTGCAGAGCTCTTTTCTACCTTCAAGGTACTCAGAGCGCTTTGACACTATTTCCACATTCACACACGCATTCACACACTGATGGTGGGAGCTGCCATGCAAGTCCCTAACCAGAGTTCATCAGGAGCAAGGGTGAAGTGTCTTGGTCAAGTACGCAACGGACGTGACTATGATGGCAGAAGGTGAGTATCGAACCAGGAATCCTCAAGTTGCTGGCACGACCGCTCTACCAACTAAGCAAAACTGGATGGTAACAATGACACTAGTACCATTTTTCTATTTACTGTACAATTTTTCTATTTAATCTATCCATCCATCCATATTCTACCGCTTGCAGCCTAAGCAGGGAAGCCCAGACTTCCCTCTCCCCAGCCACTTCGTCTAGCTCTTCCCGGGGGATCCCGAGGCGTTCCCAGGCCAGCAGGGAGACATAGTCTTCCCAACGTGTCCTGGGTCTTCCCCGTGGCCTCCTACCGGTTGGACGTGCCCTAAACACCTCCCTAGAGACGCATTCGGGTGGCATCCTGACCAGATGCCCGAACCACCTCATCTGGCTCCTCTCGATGTGGAGGAGCAGCGGCTTTACTTTGAGTTCCTCCCGGATGGCAGAGCTTCTCAGCCTATCTCTAAGGGAGAGCCCCGCCACACGGCGGGGGAAACTCATTTCGGCCGCTTGTACTCGTGATCTTATCCTTTTGGTCATGACCCAAAGCTCATTACCATAGGTGAGGATGGGAACATAGATCGACCGGTAAATTGAGAGCTTTGCCTTCTGGCTCAGCTCCTTTTTCACCACAACGGATCGGTACAACGTCCGCATTAGTGAAGATGCCGCACCGATCCGCCTGTCGATCTCACGATCCACTCTTACCCCACTCGTGAACACGACTCCTAGGTACTTGAACTCTTTCACTTGGGGCAGGGTCTCCTCCCCAACCCGGAGACAGCACTCCACCCTTTTACGGGCGAGAACCGTGGACTCGGACTTGGAGGTGCTGATTCTCATTCCGGTCGCTTCACACTCGGCTGCGAACCGATCCAGTGAGAGCTGAAGATCCCGGCCAGATGAAGCCATCAGGACCACATCATTTGCAAAAAGCAGAGACTTAATCCCGCGGCCACCAAACCGAAAACCCCTCAACACCTTGACTGTGCCTAGAAATTCTGTCCATAAAAGTTATGAACAGAATCGGTGACAAAGGACAGCCTTGGCGGAGTCCAACCCTCACCGGAAACGTGTCAGACTTACTGCCGGCAATGCGGACCAAGCTCTGACACTGATCGTACAGGGAGCGGACCGCCACAATAAGACAGTCCGATACCCCATACTCTCTGAGCACTCCCCACAGGACTTCCCGAGGGACACGGTCGAATGCCTTCTCTAAGTCCACAAAGCACATGTAGACTGGTTGGGCAAACTCCCATGCAACCTCAAAGACCCTGCCGAGAGTATAGAGCTGGCCCACAGTTCCAGTATACAGTCGTCCCTCGTTTATCGCTGTTAATTGGTTCTGGGCAAGACCGCGATGCATGATTTACTGCAAAGTAGGAACTATTCCTTATAAATCAAATATTTTGTCTCCAGCTAATTTAATACATACAGTTGTGGTCAAAAGTTTACATACACTTGTAAAGAACATAATGTCATGGCTGTCTTGAGTTTCCAATAATTTCTACAACTCTTATTTTTTATGATAGAGTGATGGAGCACATGCTTGTTGGTCACAAAAAACATTCATGAAGATTGGTTCTTTTATGGGTCTACTGAAATTGTGACCAAATCGGCTGGGTCAAAAGTATACATACAGCTATAATAATATTTGGTTACATGTCCCTTGGCAAGTTTCACTGCAAAAAGGCACTTTTGGTAACCATACACAAGATTCTGGCAAGCTTCTGGTTGAATTTTTGAACACGCCAAAATTGCTGCAGTTCAGCTAAATTTGTTGGTTTTTTGACATTGACTTGTTTCTTCAGTATTGTCCATACACGTTTAAGTCAGGACTATGGGAAAGCCATTCTAAAACCTTAAGCTGATTTAGCCATTCCTTTACCACTTTTGACGTGTGTTTGGGGTAATTGTCCTGTTGGAACACCCAACTGCGCCCAAGACCCAACCTCCAGGCTGATGATTTTAGGTTGTCCTGAAGAATTTGGAGGTAATCCTCCTTTTTCATTGTCCAATTTACTCTCTGTAAAGCACCAGTTCTACTGGTAGCAAAACAGTCCCAGTAATGCACTGAGAAAACAACAAGAATAGATTTACGGTTAAAAAAAGGAAACTCTTTCGCCATAATTTTAACGTAATCGTATCAGTAGTTTTTTAACATAATAATAAGAATAATGGACTTTGAAAAGGACAACCGTGGATTTTAAGGCAGAAAACTGGCAGCTCTTTCGCCATAATTTTACTGTAAAAATAACACTGGTACTGTTTTTCCATCGACAGTTACGCACTGTAAAAACTATCGTAAATTTTACAGTAAAATAAACTGGCAGCTCGGTCACCAGAATTTACCTTAAAATAGAAGTGGTACTGTTTTTCCATTTACAGTGACACTGTAAACATGATCGTCTGTGGGTTTTACGGTAAAAAAAAAACAAATGGCAGCTCAGTCACCAGAATTTTAAATGGTAAACAATCACACTTGCAGAGCTCTTTTCTACCTTCAAGGTACTCAGAGCGCTTTGACACTATTTCCACATTCACACACGCATTCACACACGCATTCACACACTGATGGTGGGAGCTGCCATGCAAGTCCCTAACCAGAGTTCATCAGGAGCAAGGGTGAAGTGTCTTGGTCAAGTACGCAACGGACGTGACTATGATGGCAGAAGGTGAGTATCGAACCAGGAATCCTCAAGTTGCTGGCACGACCGCTCTACCAACTATGCAAAACTGGATGGTAACAATGACACTAGTACCATTTTTCTATTTACTTTACAATTTTTCTATTTAATCTATCCATCCATCCATATTCTACCGCTTGTCCCTTTTGGGGTGGCGGGGGGTCGCTGGAGCCCATCTCAGCTGCAATCGGGCGGAAGGCGGGGTACACCCTGGACAAGTTGCCACCTCATCACATGGCCAACACAGGTAGACAGACAACATTCACACTCACATTCACACACTAGGGTCAATTTAGTGTTGCCAATCAACCTAAGACACTGTAAAAAAGACAGTAGTTTTTCCTGTAAAAACTTTCAGCTCATTCGCCAACATTTTTTAGAAAAAATAACAGTCGTACCATTTTTTTCATATACAGCAACGCACCGTAAAAAGGAGTGTAGATTTTGCTTTTAAAAAATGCCAGCTCGGTCACCAGAATTTTACCATTAAAATTTTAGTGGCACAATTTTAATATTTGCGGTAACGCACTGTAAAAACGACTGTAGATTTTATGGTTAAAAAAAAACAAAAAACACTAGCAGCACAATCACCGGAATTTTACTGGAAAAATAACAGTGGTGTCGTTTTTACAGTCACAGTAACAACACACTGTAAAAAAACGACCGCAGATTTCACGGTAAAAAAAAAATGTCAGCGCTGTCGCCAGAATTTTGCATTGAAAATAACAGTGGTACTTTTTCTTTTTAGAGGAGCACACAACTGTTAAAGTAAATGATATTTTTTGGTAAAAACAAACAACAACTGGCAGCTTAGTCGCCAGAATTTTACTGTAAAATAATGTTTTTTTTCTAGTAACAGTAATGCAGTATGAAAACAACAATTGCATAATTTACAGTAAAAAAATGGTAGCTGAGTCGCCAGAATTTTACCGTAAAAACAACAGCGGTACAGTTTTTCCATTTACAGTAACACACTGTAAAAACAACAGTAGATGTTTTAATTTCAGTTTTTTTAAATCCCATTTCCTTTTCGGATGGTGTCCAGTATGTGTGTTCTATTATTACAGATGATCGTAGATTGGCTGGATTATTACTATGGACATCCCCAAAAAATATTTGGCATTTAAAAGCTGTCCAACAAAGTATCACAGAGTTTTTGGGCCGGGCAGTGTATGTAAAACATACACATGTTAAACATAGCAAAGCATCTATTCCTCCACAAGGGACAAACAGTGAAATGTAGTGTTCTTCTTGTTGATTACTCTCTAAAAGATTCATGTTTGAAACTCCCAGGTGAGATGTGACCAACATTTTTCCATTCAAAGCTGCATACTGAAAAATCTAAAAATACGTTTATAGTTTGTTTCACAGTAGTACCTCAACTTACGAGCTTAATTGGTTCTTTGACAGAGCTCTTAACTCAAAACACTTGTATCTTAAACCAACCTCTCCTATTGAAATTAATTGAAATCAATGGTGCTTGCCCCCTCCATAAACAGCACAATCCTAACATTTGACATGTATTTTAAACAGAAAAACAAACTTTTAGTTAATAAATATTGTATAAAAACAATACAAAGGAATGCACTACTAAAAACTATAGCAGTTTTATGAAGTAATGTGATAATAATGTACAGCATTTACTCCCTATGGGGTCGCGGTGGGCGCTGGTGCCTATCTAAGCAACAATCGGGCGAAAGGCGGTGTATACCCTGGACAAGTCGACACCTCATCGCAGCATCTTATCAATATTTCATGGATAAACATCTGCCGTTTGTATATTATTTTAACTTTCTTAGCTTTTGATAGACTCATTCTGCTTCAGTATGGTGCAGACTAGCAGTGATACGTTCAAATTGCATCACCAAGTTGATGACACTGTCATGTTTTTGATGATTTGTTTCTCCAATTCAATGAATATCGTCCACTTCTTCTTCTAAGCACTGTCCTTCAGACTCACTTACAAGGTACAAAACACATTTATGTCCATCTCTAGCTATAAGCTGATGATACTGAGTAAGACCAGATGTTTTGGTCGGATCAAATGAGGTTCGCTGTGACATTTGCTACGCCATTCTAAGGAAGGGATGCTTGTTACTCAAATTTTTTTTTGCTGCTTAAAGCGTAACAATTAGCAAAGAAACAGCTCTTTTTTTAAAACACTCTTAAGGGGCACTCTTATTACTCACACTAAGGCATGGCGATTTTCCCTCGCCAGTAATAACATTCTGATAATAGAACGCTGCTTTGCTTAGCCCTTTCCTGTACTTGACATCTTCCAGTTGACTGTTCATCCTGTGTGCATTCAATGGAGCGTCCAGGTTTATTTTTCTTAAAAAAAACACACCCTAAATTGGGTGTAAACTCTCAAAAGGATTATGGGGATTATGGATTGCCTTGCTGGAGTTTTGCTAAATACATCCTGATGATTTTGAGGTGGCGACTTGTCCAGGGTGTAGGCCGCCTTCCGCCCCAATGCAGCTGAGTTAGGCTCCAGCAGCCCCCGCGACCCCAAAAGGGACAAGCGGTAGGAAATGGATGGATGGATATTTCAATGCCTTTTCCTGCAGTTGTTGCTACATGTGCCCATTTAACTGCTTGAGTACATTTTCGTACCACCCCGCGCGACTCCAAAAGGGACAAGTGGTAAAAAATGGATGGATGGATGGACATTTTCGTACCACATGTATTTTGTTTTCCTTAGAATAAATGCATGAGTATCACTGTTCTTTCAGATTTTTTTAAATCACTTTGTTCTTTGAGAAACGAAAAATCCAGTTTTCCATTGACCTTCCTTGCACTTTTTTTTTTTACTCTGGCTTCCTCCCACCTCCAAAGACATTCACCTGGGGATAGGTTAATTGGAAAACTAAATTGGCCCTTGTGTGTGAATGTTGCCCATCTATCTGCGTTGGCCTTGCGATGAGGTGGCAACTTATAAGGGTGTACCCCGCCTTCTGCCCGAGTGCAGCTGGAATAGGCTCCAGCACCACCCTAGGCTCCGAAAGAGACACGCGGTAGAAAATGGATGGATGGATGGATGACATTATGCAAAAGACTGATCAATGTATCCTTGCATAAAACAATAGATGCAGTTATAATTTTACGCATTTTATATTTTGCAGACAAAATGGTAAAAAGCCACACATAGTTGAAAAAACAGTACAACTGTGTAATTGTTTTCACTATATGGACCAGTAATCACAAGCCTTGGCCGCAAGAATGCAGTATGAAGGGTTACTGAATCCCCCAACCCCTAGACACCCGCCCACCCACACACACACACACACCACCACCGCTACACCCGAACCCCACTCATGGAGCACAGATCATATGCTGCACCTTGCAGCAACATTCCGCGAAACAAGTCCTTCACTTGTTTATCTAAGCTTGATTCTTGATTCTAGCAGCAGTTTTAGAATGGAGGCCAGTGAAGAACCACCCGTGCTACTACGTAAAGAGGTAGGCTTCTTATGTTTCTCCCATTTTAGTCATAGCATATAATATTTTCTCTTCACTAAATTAACTATGAGCAGTTACTAATGAACAGTTTTAGAAAGAAAAATGATGAGATGTTATTGCTTCTTATGATCAAACAACAAATACCAAAAGCTTTAACTTTCCACTGGTTAGGTCTGTGAGCAATGCATAAAGCGTGTTTGTCAGTGAACAAACTTTTATGCAATGTGCAGTAATCCCCTGTTATTGATTTGCACAGTAAGAGAACATCTACATGAGTGCATTGCAATAAATATTGGAAATTAACTCTAAGGTGTAGTCTTTACTATTTACTTTCAATGCTTACGAAAGTACAACTTGAGATGATGTTGTAACGAAAGAGTTAAGTTTTCTGCCATCAAGCCAGTTTTGCTTTCATTTGCAGAAGTGCTTTTAAGACCATGTAAGAGAAAACTAATATTTTGTTATTTAATGAAACTGCAGACTACACTGACAATCAGAGACAAAACATTTGAATGATCTTAGATCAGGTGTCACCAACCTTTTTGAAACCAAGAGCTACTTCTTGGGTACTGATTAATGCGAAGGGCTACCAGTTTGATACACACTTAAATAAATTGCCAGAAATAGCCAATTTGCTCAATTTACCTTTAATAAATAAATCTATATATATAAAAAAATGAGTATTTCTGTCTGTCATTCCGTCGTACATTTTTTTCCTTTTACGGAAGGTTTTTTTGTATAGAATAAATGATGAGAAAAACACTTAATTGAACGGTTTAAAAGAGGAGAATACACGAAAAAAAAATGAAAATTAAAATATCAAACATAGTTTATCTTCAATTTCGACTCTTTAAAATTCAAAATTCAACGGAAAAAAATGAAGAGAAAAACTAGCTAATTTTAATCTTTTTGAAAAAAATAAAAAAAGAATTTAAGGAACATCATTAGTAATTTTTCCTGATTAAGATTAATTTTAAAATTTTGATGACATGTTTTAAATAGATTAAAATCCACTTTGAAATAAGATTTAAATTTGATTCTACAGATTTTCTAGATTTGCCAGAAGAATTTTTTTGAATTTTAATCGTATTAAGTTTGAAGAAATATTTCACAAATATTCTTTGTTGAAAAAACAGAAGCTAAAATGAAGAACAAAATTAAAATGTATTTATTATTCTTTACAATAAAAAAAAAAAATATTTGAACATTGATTCAAATTGTCAGGAAAGAAGAGGAAGGAATTTAAAAGGTAAAAAGGTATATGTGTTTAAAAATCCTAAAATCATTTTTAAGGTTGTATTTTTTCTCTAAAATTGGCTTTCTGGAAGTTATAACAAGCAAAGTAAAAAAATAAATGAATTTATTCAAACAAGTGAAGACTAAGTCTTTAAAATATTTTTGTGGATTTTCAAATTCTATTTGAGTTTTGTCTCTCTTAGAATTAAAAATGTCGAGCAAAGCGACACCAGCTTGCTAGTAAATGATTAAGATTTAAAAAATAGAGGCAGCTCACTGGTAAGTGCTGCTATTTGAGCTATTTTTAGAACAGGCCAGCGGGCGACTCATCTGGTCCTTACGGGCTACCTGGTGGATTGGTGACCCCTGTCTTAGATCATAAACAAAAGAGGGTTTAGGGAGTCAGAACCTTTTCTCACGTAAGTTTTCTTCTTTTTTGTTGTCTGCACATTTCCAAGATGTTGAGGGCAAACCACATACTCTAAAATTTTAGTAAATCTGGTCCAATGTGATCTTTTGAAAAGGCATGCTCAAATCTCACATAACTTTATGGATTACACTCTGAGGGTGTCGGCTATCTGTTAAAAGTTGAACATTCCATGATGCTAGTTGACATCTAAGTTCCTTCCTAAATCATATCACTTTTTTTCTTGCACAGTGATTAGTTCCAGACTCAATCTTATGTTATCATAACACATTTATTAACGGTGTTGATAATAAAGCAACTTTTGTAGATACCTAACTATCATGCAAGTATATAAAAACGTCAACTCCTTTGTAATCTATATAATTTAATCCTTATAATAACACCATATAAACATAACATAATAAAAAGCTAACAAGAAGTGTTAGCAGATACATTTTTTACGTATAATCAAACTGATTACTGTACTGTACAGCAATGGTTCTCAAATTTTTGACTAAGTACCACCTCGGAAAACACTTGGCTCTCAACGTACCACTATAATTACAACATGAAATTCCGGAGCGTATTTTATTTAATTATTTTTGGCCGCTGTGACATTACACACAGTTTGAACAGTAACACTGTGTTTGAATATTTAATTAAGTGATTCTCTGTATTACCAATAAAAAGGTTTCTCGTGGTAAAAATACAAAAAGAAACATTTCAACTACAAAAATGTATATAGAAATAAATATGAAAACTACTAATAATAACTATGTACAATAACACAAATGATAATGGAACATTACTGTAATATTACTGCAACGCATGCTTAAACAAATGTCTTTTAACTGCCTTTTAAAAAATGTACTCAGAGTTATACAACAACTTTAAATAACAAGACATGGCTTTTGGAAATTGGGGACGACTACCCATTATTATTACTTCTTTGCTACTTCAGGTACCGACGCCACATGTTAATGTTCTAGTGGCCCGAGTACATGTGCCGCCGGAAGTCCAAGTACCACCTTGATCCAAGACATTTTCGGGGTTAGGGCTAACACAAGACTGTGAGGGTCCGCCCATGTTATGTCGAAAGCCATTTCGGCAATAGTATTATGACCTATGACTTTTAATTACATTGCTGCAAACATTCTAAAATTGCCTCTTAAATAATAGTGAATAAAATTACTTTAATAGAAGCGACACCAGACCACCATAGCGAACCACACAGTTAACCCCCACATAATCAATCACATTCCTATCCATCTAATGTCCCTTCCAAGGTTTCTCATTGTTCCAATTCGTTTGAGTTTTTTCTTGCCCTGATGTGGGATCGGAGCCGAGAATTTCATTGTGATTTGTACAGCTCTTTGAGGTATTTGTGACTAAGGCCTATATAAATAAACTTTGATCAATTGATTGGTTGATTGATTGATTGATAGACCCCTGTAACCCCCTCAGTGGCCTAGTGGTTAGAATGTCGGCCCTGATATCGGTAGGTTGGGAGTTCCAACCCCGGCCGAGTCATACCAAAGACTATAAAAAAATGGGACCCATTGCCTCCCTGCTTGGCACTCAGCATCAAGGGTTGGAATTGGGGGTTAAATCACCATAAATGATTCCCGGGCGCAAAACCACTGCTGCCCACTGCTCCCCTCACTTCTCAGGGGGTGATCAAGGGGATGGGTCAAATGCAGAGGACAAATTTCACCACACCTAGTATGTGTGTGACGATCATTGGTACTTTGACTTTAACATAAGCAATCTATTAATGCCTATAAAATAATAGTGAATATAATAGCTTCAACGAAAGGCTGTATCAGAATACAACAACAAATTAGAATGGGTTATTGTGGAGAGACGGGGCCGGCATTCCGACAGCGAGGCAGGGCACACCAGAGCCCGCTCCAAGATGGCGGCGAGGAGGCGTGGCCGGCGGGGCGCGCCGGGATCGACGCCATAAACAAGATCAGGTGTGTGGATCGCGCAGCTGGGCACGATCATCTAATCTACTCGCAAGCAGCACTTCATGCAACGAGGAAGAGAGCGAGAGGCAGACGCAAACGACGTGGACGGCTGAAAAGCTACACGGAGGAGCGAGCGGTGAGAGCGCGGACGGCTGAAAAGCAACCCGCAAAATACTTTTCTTATTTGGTGTTACGTCTGCGAGGGTGCATGGCTGCGATTGTCGTGTTCCTCAGCAACGCAGGAAGCAAGCAGGAGTAGCGTGGCGGTAAGATGAAGTTTATTTTATATATTTAAAGCACAATCAAAAATACAAACTGAGGACGCTAACAAGTGTGGAGCTAAACAAAACCAAAATGTCACCAAGGGTGAAAAAACGAGAAATGCTAGTGTGTACTAACTTACTATAGCAAGGAGAAAAAAACAGGAGAACGTAACTGTTGCCTACAGCAAACATTGGCCCAGCAACTACTGCTGGGTGACAGGACAATATAAAGGGGAGTGAGTAACCTAAACACCTGGTGGGAACACTAATTGCTAAACTAAGACAGGTGAGGAAAATCAGTGTCCATGGAAACCAACAGAAAACAGGAAAAGAGGGTGCACCCAGGAAACACACTAAAACAGAAACATTACCAAACATAAATGATGCCATGACCCGGGTAAAGGAGCAGGTGGCTCGTCTGTCGGCGTGGGCGGAGCCAGAGGCGGAGCAGGCGGCTCGCCTGTCAGCGTGGGCGGAGCAGGTGGCTTGTCTGTCCGCGGGGGTGGAGCCAGAGGCGGAGCAGGCGGATCGTCTGCCGTTGTGGGCGGAGCCAGAGGCAAGGCAGGCGGCTCTTCTGCCGGCATAGGCAGGGCCAGAGCGGTAGGTGGGTGCATGACTGAACAGGACTGTTCCTCCCTCTCCAGCTCCTTCAGCACCCCATTGTACCACTCAGCGCTGTACTTTTCTGGAGGACTCTCTTTGCTTGGCAGTGCTTGAGCAGGAGATAGAGAGAATGACGTTTGCAGGCCCACCAGGGTTGATGGTGGCGCCAGAGCAGTAGGTAGCTGCAGGACTAGACGGGACTGTTACTCCCTTTCCAGCTCCTTCAGCACTCCCTGGTACCATTGGTCCATCCACTCTGCGCTGTACTTCTCTGGCCAGTCCAACTTGCTTTGCAGCACTGGAGCAGGAATTGGGGCCGAAACCGACAAGGCCCCCGCTGGAGGAGAGGCAGGCAGCAACCTCAGAGGAAGGAGGTCTGCTTGCCCCGCTGACATGCTACCAGCACTGTTCCCCCCCTTAGGAAGCAGATTCCAGATGCTACATGGAGCTGGTGCGGGGAGCACTTGTGCGAGTTTGGCGGGAGCACAGGGCAAGGGCGAGTGAGCTCTCGGAAGCCTGGGGCTGGCCTTGTGCGTGTGCGCCGCTCGCGCCCTTCTGGAAAATTACCTGCATGTGATGGGGAAGAGAAGCCGCACGGGAAGAGCCTGGTAGTCAACGTCAAGGGAAAAGCCTTGTTGTCCTTCTGCGCATGCTCATGCACTGTGCCGGGCGCTGCCAGAGCCTTCGCTTCCCAGGTGGTGTGACGTCACCGCGCGACAGGTACAAGTCTTGGCGGCACTTGACAAAATCCCAAGCATAGTATACAGTGGAAAGGTGAGCGTTGATTATACCAAGATTACGCTGACAGGTTGATGGAGATCCTGACTGTGTCGGGTGAAGAGAAGATGCCTGTGGGCAAAGTACTGAGGAGGACGTCCGGATGGCTTGCGAGTGGGGGAGGATGCGGCTTTTTGCGTCCGTCAACTTAGCCAGAAGTTGCCCCCATGCCACCATGGCGTTGGGAGGGAGATCTTCTTCTAACAGCTCCGCTTTGTCTTCGCACTCCCATGGCTGGGCGTCCGCTCTGAGCTCCAGGAGGATATCTTGCTTGTCCTTGTCGGATAGGAACACTTCATCTGGCTGGGTCAATATGTTACGTCTGCAAGGGCGCATGGCTGCGATCGTTGTGTTCCTCAGCAACGCAGGAAGCAAGCAGGAGTAGCATGGAGGTAAGATGAAGTTTCTTTTAATATATTTATAGCAGAATCCAAAATACAAACTGAGGACGCTAACAAGCGTGGAGATAAACAAAACCAAAATGTCCCCAATGGTGAAAAAGACGAGGAATGCTAGTGTGTGCAAACTTACTATAACAAGGAGAAAAAACAGGAGAACGTAAATGCTGCCTACAGCAAACATTGACCCAGCTACTGTACCTTAAACACGTCTCCAGCTTCTTAGTTGTCTTTTTGATCCTGATCTGTGTGTCTTTTTTTCCCTGCGTTAATTGTCGTGTCTTCCCTCACCCCGCAGTTCCTTGTGTACGTCCCCGAGTCACGCTGTGTGTCGTGTCCTCTTGGATTCCCGTTGTCTTCCTCCTGCTTCCTGGTTCTCGACTCCTTGCCCGCCCCCGGACAACGACGACTCGCTCCTGCCTCTCGACCAAGCTTTCGCCCTTGGACTTCCCTGCCTGCCTTTCCCTTGCCTGACAGCACCGCTCCTCTCAACACGCACCTCCAACACTTATGGTAAAACACCTTCCGTTAAATTCTACACATAGTCTTGCACCCATTTCCTTTTGGTTACATACACATCATATTTGACATACATATATATAAATTAATACAATATAATATAATATAAAATAATAATATGTAATATAATATTATACAATATATTATATAAAATATATAGATATAATATTATATATATATATATATATATATATATATATATATATATATATATATATATATATATATATATATATATATATATATATATATATATATATATATCGTACTTCCCTGAATTGAAGCAGGGCATATAGTATGCGCCAGCCTTGAATTACTGCCGGGTCAAACTTGCTTCGCAAAATAATTAGCGCATGCTTAGTATTACCGCCTGGTCAAACTTGTGACGTCATGTGTGACACTTCCCCTGTCATCATTTTCAAAATGGAGGAGGCTGATTTCAATACCGGTAATTTGAAATCGCATAAA
Source organism: Nerophis ophidion (assembly GCF_033978795.1). Lineage (NCBI taxonomy): Eukaryota > Metazoa > Chordata > Actinopteri > Syngnathiformes > Syngnathidae > Nerophis > Nerophis ophidion. The sequence goes on along the minus strand of NC_084617.1, from coordinate 53,572,934 downwards.
GGGAAGATTAAGAGGTATTCAGTAGGATTTAAGGTCCAAGCTTACATCAAATTTTTACTGCATGCCTTTGGTAAGTGCCGGAGTGAATAGATGTTTTAAAATAATTAGCACATGCTTACTTTTACCGCATGCCTTTGGTAAGCGCAGGAGTGAGAAGAGGTTTTAAATTAATTAGCGCCCCGGCGGCAATTCAAGGACATACGGAATATATGTGTATATATAGATATATAGGATTAGATATCTCCTTGTTTAAATAAAGACGCCCCAGGCTATACGTTTTCCCAGTCTCTGTGCCGTCTCCTTCTCCCTGGAACCCTCACATTTGGAATATAAAGAAGTCTACACCTGCTCGTAAATGTCTGTGCTTGGTGGTCCTGGGAACCCGCACCACGGCATGAGACCGTCACATTTGGCGCCTAACCTGGCTGGACCACCGGAGGCGGGGGAGGACGATCCCCTGTGAGCTCTCGTAGGCGCACTGGCCGGCCGATAACAATGCCAACTCCTGCAGGTGCTGACGGACCATGTCGGACAACACCAGTTAAATAAAAAGAAGTTGAAGAAGTTCAAGAAAATGATACAGAAGAAGAAGTTGAAGAAGTTCAAGAAAAAGATACAAAATAAGAAAAAGATTAAAAAGAAGAAAAAGATACCGAAAAAAAAGATACGGAGGAAAAAGATATAGAAGAAAAAGATGACGAAGAAAAAGATAAAGACGAAGAAAAAGACAAATACGAAATGGAAGAAAAAGAAGGGGAAGTAAAAGAAGAACAAGGGAAAAATGAACAGAAAACCGGGGGCACAGATGGCCGTGACAGTCATTTCCCGCCCCTTAAAAAAAAGTAGGGAAGAGTACGCTCAGCCGGTCGGAGTCTCGGCTTGCGTCTGGCGATGGAGGACTTTGGAGAGGCGGGGCCGGCATTCCGACGGCGAGGCAGGGCACACCAGAGCCTGCTCCAGGATGGCGGTGAGGAGGCGTGGCCGGCGGGGCGCGCCGGGATCGACGCCATAAACAAGATCAGGTGTGTGGATCGCGCAGCTGGGCACGATCGTCTAATCTACTCGCAAGAGGTAAAAGGGAAGCAGCAGAGGACGACAGGGCAGAAGGACGAGAAAGACGAGAGACACAACAAGCAGCAGCGCACGCGATGAGGAAGAGAGCTAGAGCTAGAGCGAGAGGCAGACGCAAGCGACGTGGATGGCTAAAAAGGTACACGGAGGAGCGGACAGTGAGAGCGCGGACGGCTGAAAAACAACCCGCAAAAGCCTTTTCTTATTTGGAAAATAAAGAAGTCGACACCTGCTCGCAAATGTCTGTGCTTGGTGGTCCTGGGAACCCGCACGACGGCATGAGACCATCACAGTTAGCCTTTAAAATAACTTTCAGCAACCTATCTTTTGTTGTTAAGGATTTGTTCCTGTTGACAGGTAAGTCACCACGTGGTAACTTTTACCTCTGTGCAAAATGACTGCAGATGAGATAGGCTCCAGCCCCCTCGGCGACCCCGTAAGGGACAAGCGGCAGAAAATTATTTATATAGGCTAGTAAGGTAAAGTGTTGTACCTGACAAGTTTCGGCCACCTTGCTTCTGCAGCCTTCTAGCTGGGTCCAGCGACGCACCGTCTCACCCCGCTCGCACGTGTCAGCAAAGGCAGAAGCCGCGGCGAAACGCGTCCCCTAGCGACAGAGAAGCGCTAACTCCACTTTCACTTCCTCTGAGACAGAGCCAGTTTCAACCCGTCCAGGACTCTTCCCCCATGTCTGGTAATCCTTTTTTTTTTTGCCTCATTTCACTCCTCCGGATGGTCTTGTAGTCACGGGTACTGCACCCGTGACGTCAGCCCTCTGACGTCCCCAGAACAGAGTGGAGATGAATAATTTTTTTTAGAGCATGCACTCCCTCAGTCATCCACTGGGGACTTAAGTGAAGCTATTTAATTTTTAAAGGATATTTGTTTACAGTCTCAAAGTTGGTCTTATGATTTACAAAACCCGCCACCTGTGACTTTGGCCCCTCCCACCCAGTCTACCTCCTTCTGTTCCTCCCCCCACCCACCCCTAGGGGTAGTTTTAGACCGTGGAGAGCGCGTCTGGCATCCGCTTTTGGAAAGGGGGTCTAGTGCTGGTAGCTGTGCTACGGAGGTAGCACAGCAGCGCTCAGCCAAGCCTCTACCTCCACAGACCTCCTCCACCGGTCTTTTGTCCCGCCAGACCGCAACCTACTGTGCGTCATCCTACACCGGTATTCCGGCTAGTTAGACCACTACCACCTCCTAGGCCGCCTCCACCGGCACCACGGCTAGCTGTAGTTAGCCCAAGTCCTAGTCCAAGTTCTCGCCCAAGTCCTAACCCAAGTCCTAGCCCTAGCCATAGTCACAGTCGCAGTCATAGTCCTACTCCTAGCCATAGTCATAGTTCGAGTCCTGGTCCTTGTCCTAGTCTTAGTCTTAGTCATAGTCATAGTTCGAGTCCTTGTCCTAGCTTAGTCTTAGTCATAGTCTTAGCTTTAGTCCTAGTCCTAGTCACAGTCTGAGTCCTACACATAGTTTGATTCCAAGTCTTAGTCTGAGTCTGTGTCATAGTCCAGGTCTGGATCCCACTCCAGCACCGGACTCTGTGCTGGATCCCACTCCAGCACCGGACTCTGTGCTGGATCCCACTCCAGCACCTGACACTATGCTGGATCCCACTCCAGCACCGGACTCTGTGCTGGATCCCACTCCAGCACCGTACCCAGTGCTGGATTCCACTCCAGTACCTGTTCCTCGGCTGGCGTCAGCACTAGTGCCTGCACTGCGGCTGATACCAGTGCTTGCTCCTCGGCGGACACCTGTGCCTGCTACTCTGCTGACGCTCAAAGCTCCAGCACTGGCCTCGCCTGCTGTTTCAGCACCTGTCTCCATGGCGACGACAGCGCCACCTGCTTCGGCTGCAGCACCCGCACCCTCTTCGCCTGCTGCACTCGGCCCTGCTTTGGCTGCAGTACCCGCACCTTCCTCGTCTGCAGATTCCAAGCCCACCATGACGACGGCGCTGAAGCACCCACCTCCACATCGGCCACGGATGTGGCCTTGCCCAGGTTGTCCTCCTCGCCGGGCGCTTCTTCCTCCACATCGGCCACGGGTGTGGCCTCTACAAGGTCGCCCTCCTCGTTGGGCGCTTCCTCCTCCAAGTCGGCCACGGGTGTGGCCTCTACGAGGTCGCCCTCCAAGACTTTTACGGCAGCGGCGTTCCATCCGCTGCCGCCACCTGACTTGTCCTCGGTGGATTTCGGGACACGCGACCTGGCGACCCTCCACCGTGTCCTCCCTCCGCCCTCCCTTCATGTTTGGACTTTTTTATTATTTTCTAGCTCATATGCTAGTTCTGTTGGTTTTTGTTAGTGCCTTTTGTGCAAGTGCCTTTGTTTTTAGTTTGTTTTATAGTGTTAATAAATCATTATCCTTACCCTCACGTTGTGTTCCATCCTCCACTGCACCCACGAGAGAACAAACATCACCACGATGCCAGCAAAACGTCACTTTACGGCTGTAATTTCAGCCAAAGGTGCATCAAGAAAGTATCGAACAAAGGCTATGAAAATCAATCAATTTATTTATATAGCCCTAAATCACAAGTGTCTCGAAAGGGCTGCACAAGCCACGACATCCGTGGTACAGAGCCCACATAAGGGCAAGAAAAAACTATGTACATGTGCCTTTTTCTGCTTTTTATTCTTAAAAAAATTTGCTAAACTACAAAAAAAACATTTTCAGATTATCATAATGGGGTATTGTAGGTTCAACAAAAAATTATTTATTCCATTTTGGAACAAGGCTATAACATAGCAAAATGTGTAAAAATTGAGCGCTGTGAATACTTTCCAGACGCACTGTTCAAGCATGTACAGCACCGCCAAATATAGAAGTGTCTATGATAATACAATTTATTACTTTGAAGTTTTTAGCAACATATGGTCAAATATAAATATACTGTAGCTTTGAACGAGAGTTTTGGATGATTTTTTTTAAACAATTACTGTAATTTTTAAAAGATCTACGCTTTGTTTTTTAGAACTAAAATGTGAACTCTATGCTATTAATATATCTGATCATCTAAAGTGATATAATGAGTTTGAGTGGTGATGGCGAGGAGCAGTTTTGCGGCAGGGCTCCGCCCACCATGAATGAGTATGGATAAGTACGTATGTATATTTACATTTAATTAATGGATGGATGGTCAAAATCTCTAAGAGGAGTTTGTTGAATTACGACCCCTATTTTTAGCCTAAAACTGACTGACGGAAACCAAGATGGCCGACTACCTGTTTATTGTCAAATATGGCTTCTTGAAACTTGTATGTGTGTACTCTATCGATAGACGTCTCTATCGATTTTCATGATGTTATGTGAATCTGGTAACACGGGGTAGTTTTTCACATTTAGTCAAATTTAAAATTTTGTGCTTGGGCCCCCAAAACTGAAAAAACTGGTGAGTTTTCATGCATGTTAAGGGACTCATAAAGACCAAGTGGGAGGATAACAAAAATCCAATTTTTAAAGCTTTTTGCTGCTCGAACCCTAATCCGCAGCTTTGAAAGGGCCCTTGCCCCTACACCCCCACACCTCAAGAGTCACGCGAGACTGCAGGAACGCATTATGCATGCAGTCACGTCCATTCCCAATGCCCGACCCAGCATCAAAATTTCAGGAAGAACGGAGAATGTGTAAGTAAGTTATGACTGTTATCAATGTGTAGTCATGATTACACCCCAACATAAAAGCCTCAAGTCCGTTTGTAAGGAGATCTCATTTTTTAAAGCGCAGTAATGACAGTTTGATAGTAGATTGAGCAGTTTTCGCCTTTAGGCTCTGCCCATTATGAATGGGTTCGAATAGGTACTGACAGATCTAACAATTAAGATCAAGATTGGATTTTGTAGAGCAGTGTTATTAACATTTTGTGTATTGTGGCGAACATCCGGATCAAAATTTGGAGTCATGCCACGCCCACATCTTACGACGTAGGAAAAGTTCCTTAGCAATTATTTTATCGTCTACACGTCTAGTATCTGTCATTTTAACGGCAAGTCATTTCGTCAAAGTCCCTAGGACAGTGGTTTTTAACCTTGTTGGCGGTACAGAACCCCACCAGTTTCATATGCGCATTCATCGAACCCTTCTTTAGTGAAAAATAAAGTGTTTTTTTTTTTTCAAATTCAAGACAAAGTTGTATGTTTTTCGTAAAACTTTAGTATGGGGAACATATTCTAAGTAACAAAGACTTAATTTAGAGTTATTTGGACACTAGGGGAACATATTCAAAGTGATAAAGACTTAATTTAGAGTTATTTGGTTAGGGTCAGGGTTAGAGGGTTAGGGTTATATATAATAAGGCCATGCCGAATAAGGCATTAATAAGGACTTAAAAATTACTAGTTAAGAGCCAATATGTTACTAATTTGCATGTTAATAAGCAACTAATTCAGTGGTTCTTAACCTTATTGGCGGTACCGAACCCCACCAGTTTCATATACGCATTCACCGAACCCTTCTTTAGTGAAAAATAAAAAGTTTTTTTATTTTCAAATTCAAGATAAAGTTGTATGTTTTTGGTAACACTTTAGTATGGGGAATATATTCTTAGTAACAAAGACTTAATTTAGAGTTATCTGGACACTAGGGGAACATTGTCTAAGTGATAAAGACTTAATTTAGAGCAGCGGTTCTTAACCTTGTTGGAGGTACTGAACCCCACCCGTTTCATATGCGCATTCCCCGAACCCTTCTTTAGTGAAAAATAAAATGTTGTTTTTTTTCAAATTCAATAAAAAGTCATATGTTTTTTTACTGGTGCACAAAATGAACCGTGCATGAACATCACCTTGTTTAAAAAACAAAACCAACAAATTACACACCTTATACACATTACTATGAATTGATTAAAATAACTTATTCGGGTGTTAGCATTTAGTGGTCAATTGTACGGAATATGTACTGTACTGTGCAAACTGTACTGTTTCATATAATGTGTTCTGTCCTTTGCAATCTGCTAGTAAAAGTTTCAATCAATCAATCAAAAAACCTGCAAATCAGATGGAAAATTAGAGGGAACGTTGTTTAGGTGTATCCATAATACGCTGACAGGGAGAAGTTTTTATTTACATGATAATTCAGATGTGTCTTTACTTCCGTGGCGGAGGCTCCGCCGAACCCCTGAGGCCGGCTCACCGAACCCCTAGGGTTCGATCGAACCCAGGTTAAGAACAGATGCCCTAGGAGGAGTTTTTTTAAAGTATGACCCCTGTTTTTGGCCTAAAAATGGCAGACGAAATCAAGATGGCCAAATTCCTGTTTGTTTTCATATATGGGTTTTTGAGATTTTTATGTGTCATGATCGATGTCTCCAGCAATTTTCGTGAAGATACGTGAATCTGATGGCAGGGGCAAATTTTTTTTAATTTTCAAGGGGTTACTAGAGAATCAATTTTGATGTGTCATCTTCGGTAACGACAAATCATCCAATTTTTCTTCTGACTAAACGTGCTTGCAAAAATTTGTGAGTTTTGTAAAAATTAAAGGCCTCAAAAATGTGATCGAAGTGGTTGAAAAATATTGTATGGGGCAATTACAACAGGGCCTATATAGCCATTGCTGCCGGGCCTAATTAAGATGAATTTTATAATCAATAATGTAAAAAGCACGCTACTTACAGTGTAAACACTTTGTAGGGCACAACAAAACACATTCAGCTTCACGGAAAAAGCTGCTTCCTAGTTAAACAACAAGATAGCCTGTACACTACTTTCATGTAATGTCCTGGAAGTGAAACTGCATTGCAAATGAGACTCAAACTTCATAAGAAAATTAGATATGATGATTGGTCAGCACAGGTAACGTAATTAGCTCAATTTTAAATGTTGCGTTAAAAAAAAATATCATCAAACAATTAACATTCATACAAAATACCAAAAAGTGGTACTGATGAGTTCCCAGGTACCGGGGAATGGATACCGGTATCAGTTCAAATGCGAACGGTACCCATTCCTACTCTTACTTGCACTTCACCTGCCGTCTCTGCATCCTGGGGTCCAGACAAACACCAGACCGTAACACATAATGAACACAGTACAAAACAGGCTGTCAGGAAAAAACTAATATTTGATTTCATTGGACAAATACTAGAATTTATAGGTAAAAAGCAGAGAAGGCTTTGCAGGCCCTGATAGCCTAACATTGTTTCAATTTATGTAAAAAAAAAAAAAAAACACAACATTAAAGGGCTGGTCTTAGTAAGGAAATGTTAGTCATCCACACTAAAATGGGCTTTATTCACCGTAGTACTTTGTTAACATGATTAACTAAAAATTAAAGTCGCAATCTTTGTTTTTGACACATGAATCAAGGTAATGTATTCAATTCTTCATACGTCCTGCAGCTGTAACACAAATGCATAAAACGTACTGGCCTGCTTTAACACCAAAAATAAAATACATTTTTGTCACTATTGTTTAAGCTGTATAATTACATTTGAGAATGTTGTGAATTACTCCAGTTTGTCTTTTCTGGGAAAACTTCTTGCACCGCATCCACATTTTACGGCCCCATGTGTGAAATTGTTTCAAAGTGGAAATGTGTCGATTCTTCACAGGCCACGGTCCTATTGTTATGGCTGAAGAACAGTGTTTTGCTGCAGTATAAAACCGTTTTCTCATCAGATTTGGCTTTCTTTTCGAGAGCGTGCTTAAGAAGGACGCTCTGTGGGGAACAGACAAAATGCCGAAAGATAATAGGGACGATTATGAATATACGCCTTTGCTAATTAAACAGCCGGAAGAAACAAGACGGGCTATAAAGGTATGTTGTGTTAAGTTGTTTTGCAGTGGGGTGAAATTACATTTTGTCTTCTTTGTGCTTTCCTGTCTTTCCTGGAGTTTCCAAACAAATCCCTTCTTCTGGCAACCTTTGCTGCTTGTATAGGAGGAACCTTCCAGTATGGATATAACGTCTCCGTCATTAATGCACCCACCATGGTAATATTGCTCTATTTTTTGGGACATTTTCTCATTTCGATCAATGTGGTACATCTATATTTTCCATGTTTGTAGTATGTGCAAGATTTCATCAACCAAACCTGGACAGTGCGTTATCAGACCGGGATTGCAGAGGACGCTCTCACCTTATTGTGGTCCATCATTGTGTCAGTATTTACCCTTGGAGGACTAGTAGGCGTAACAGTTGGAGGAACATTGTCAATAAAGCTGGGGAGGTATGGATTTACATTTTTACAGTGAATTATGATCCAAGACAAGAACAATGTGAACAATCCGGCAGCTACTTTTTTATGCCGTATTTTGGTTACCTCATTTCATCAGAAATGTTTTTGCCCTTTCAGTAAATTCAGTTTTAGTTTTGCGTTTTTTCCAATAAGAGTCTTTTATTGGTACATTAAAAAATTTCAATGTTTATGATACACTTGCACTTATTATTTCACAATACCCCAAAGCCTGAAAGGACATATCAGTAGGCCTGCAGCTATCGATTTTGTCAATCGGATGAAACATACTTCATAGCTGCTAAGCTTGTTTTAGGGAAAAATGTTGAAATAAACATCCATTTTTCTGCATGCCAAGACCTTCATTCTTTTTTTCTAATAAGTGCAAATCATCATTATCGAAATTGCACTTTTAACATGTGCATTAAGGGAAAAAAATACATTTTAAAAATCTTCGTTGTTCACTGCCACACAGATCACAACACCCCCACAAAACCCGCTGTCATGTGCGGAAACTATGTTCATGCATTTTAATATTTCACGCATTCCCTGCACTCCATGCGGTACGAATTGTGTCAATATTAATTAGTTACACTCATTAAACAGTTAATCAATAATATAAATCAAAGCTTTCTTTTAGTCTAATTAATAGTAACCTAACAATTAGTAATTACTTGATTAATCGTTGCAGCCTCACATAAAAGTCCTTCATTTTTCAAAAGGCATTGTCAGGCTATCCCCTGACAGTTTGTCTATGTTTTATTTTTTCCCTCTGCATTTGTCTGTTTCCTCTGTGTTTAGTATCTCCTGTCTTTAGTTCCTGTCTAGTACTCTTATTTTGTCAGCTTCCTATCTTGTTTCCTGAGTTCTGTGTTCCCCCTCAGCAGCGGCTGATTGGCACCTGGCCACACCCATTACCAATCAGCCCGCTCCTATTTGTACCTGCTTTGTCTTATGTCAGTTGCTGGATCATTGTATTGTATTGTTGTTGCAACATGTCACTCTTGTCGTGCTACCTGTCGTGTCGTTTTGTTACAGCTACTACCTGTCGTGCTACATGTTGTCCTGGTCGTCGTAGCGGTAAGCTGTTTCTGTTAGCATTAGCTATTTCCAGTTTTTCTGTTTGTTTTCCACCAGTTTCCATGCTAAAGTTCCTTTTTGTTTTTCTAACTCCCAGTGCTAGCTCCCTTAGTTTGTTATTCCGCCCATGTGCATGCTTTTTGTTTGTTCTTGTTCTATCTATATTAAATCATGTCTTAATATCCAATGCCTGCCTCCATCTCTGCATTTTGGGGTTCGACAACAAATACCTCTGACAGGCGTGAAAAAGTTTTTTTCTTTCTTTTTTTGCTCAGATTTTTTAAAGAAATTTCAGCCCTAAACAAAAATACCAAACATGTAATTTTTATTTTTTTTATTGAACTAGTGCTGTCAAATGATTATTTAATTTTTATCACTTTTTTTAGTTGGATTAATCCTGATTAATCACAAGTTATTACTCGCTTGCATGGTTTAAATCAACTTTAAAAAGGCCCGGATGTGAGGACACAAGTACAATTCTATTGTCAGAATGTCATCCAGTGACATTTTAAATATGTTTTACACGTCATTCATTTGCTCAAAACTTGGTAACAGTTTAATATAAAGTATTATATAATATAAAGTCCCGTCCGTCTGGATGTATTTTTGAAGTGAAATTTGGAAGTCAGCACACCTGGTAACTATTCGCAACTAAGGTAAGGAGCATATCCTGTCAAAATAAACTTGCTTGATTAATCTGCGGTGATAAATGATTCATTCGATAATTTTTTGGTGATTAATCACATGAGTTAACGAGTTGTTTTTGGCAGCCCTGATTTTAACCCGTTAATGGCCTTTTCATCAAAAGATGCCACAATTGTCATTGGTATACATTTGCGTCATATTAGTTAATTTAGTCATTTTAGGGTGTGAAAAAAAAAGGAAGCTTGAAATGTATATATTTTTTCAGGACTAATGTCTAATAACAAATTTGAGGCAACAATTTTTTTTTTTAATACAAAATATTTTTAAGGACTTTTATGTCCTGTTTGGCTTTGGAATATAATGAAAATTGGGGGTTCCCATAACATCGATCGCAAGCTACCGGTCGACTGTGTCAGTCGATCGCCAGCCAGGCATTAAAAAGATATACACCTAAAAATTTGCGATCTTCACCAAGACGTCACTTTCGGCACAGATGACGCTGGTTGCTGTGAGCTCGTTAAGAATAAATGAGAAAGCGAGAAACACTTTTTATTTCAACAGACTCTCACGCCGTACTTGCTGTCAAAACTCTGAAGACCGACTGCACAGTTCCCGTCTTCACAATAAAAGCGCTGCTTCATCCTGCCTGCGCTAACAAAAGAAAAGTCTCAGAAAGCTGGGAGCACAAGCTAGCAAGATACAGTGTTTGCCGCCAATGTATTTATTGTAAAGTTTATAAAAATTAATATAGAAGCTGGACGAATAAGATGTCAAAAACCAACCACTTTTATATATAGGACTTTTTTTCTCTTCCATTTGAAAATGCGGACGTTATCAGCACTACTGTCTGATTCCAATCAATGGAAGTCAGCAGAATCAGGTAATACACCAACTTTTATTCTTGTCTTCATGAAAGAAAGGAATCTACATGTGTTAAACATGCTTGTATTATCAATAAACACCTTTAACTTGTTAACAAAAATAAATAAATGCATTAATATAAATTATATATATAAATGAGGTAGATTCCCTCGACTCGGTTAATTGATAGCGCGACTGCAGTAAAAGTGTGGCCACCCCTGTTCCAAGGGGTTCAGAGAAGACAGTCAGCCTCAGACAACCGCAAACTACACTTTTGTTCAATAGATAAACTGAGTTGAGAACTACAGTGGGGCAAAAAAGTATTTAGTCAGCCACCGATTGTGCAAGTTCTCCCACTTAAAATAATGACAGAGGTCTGTAATTTTCATCATAGGTACACTTCAACTGTAAGAGACAGAATGTGAAAAAAAAATCCAGGAATTCACATTGGAGGAATTTTAAATATTTTTTTTGTAAATTATGGCGGATAATAAGTATTGGGTCAACCATTCAAAGCTCTCACTGATGGAAGGAGGTTTTGGCTCAAAATCTCACGATACATGGCCCCATTCATTCTTTCCTTAACACGGATCAATCGTCCTGTCCCCTTAGCAGACAAACAGCCCCAAATCATGATGTTTGCACCCCCCTGCATCACAGTAGGTGTGGTGTTCTTGGGATGCAACTCAGTATTCTTCTTGTCATATAATGTCATGTCATATAAGGTATATAGTGTCATGTCATATAAGGTCATACGTCTATGTTGCTGCAGGAAAGGGACGTTGTTGACCAACAACATTCTGGCAATAACTGCTGCACTGATGATGGGTCTGAGCTATGGAACAGGATTGTTTGAACTCATCATCATCGGCCGTCTTCTCATTGGAGTAAATGCAGGTGACACAATGAAATATCCTCAGAATGTTCAACAAATATTTGCTTACCATATGTGACCATATGTTACTTACATATACATAGGCATTGGCCTCTGTGTTCAACCTTTGTACTTGACTGAAATCGCTCCAACTGCCATCCGTGGCCTCATGGGAATGGGGACCTCTGTTTTTCTCACTGGGGGGATTCTGACTGGACAAGTGATGGGGCTCAAGTAAACATATTTTATTGTTATGACTGGCGTAACATGTCAATATTTGGAAGTGTGTGTATAGTACTAGACGAGCTGTGTGGTTCAACAGAGAGCTGCTGGGTAAAAAAGAGTATTGGCCCATTCTGCTGTCCACCACGGGTATCCCAGCGATTATGCAGCTCCTGACCCTCCCCTGGTTCCCGGAGAGTCCTCGCTTTCTCCTCATTGACAGAGGAGATGATGAGGGATGCAAAAAAGGTAAAAGGACTGTCTGATTCTGTTCAGTGAACATGATTTTAGCAGAAATCGACATAGACAGAAACATATGCTTTCATCACCATAAGACCAAGCATGTGATCATACTTGGTTTTTCACAAAAAAAGGACCTCGTGCCTTTCCGGATATGTGAGGAGATGAGTCCACACATTGTTCTCTCTTCTCTCACGCAGCCGTAAAGCAACTCCACGGTGCTGTAAATTGTGAAAAAGAAATGGAGGACATTGAGAACGAGAGGAACAACCTGGTTGGATTCACGGCCAAAAAGCCGTGGGAATTGTTTGCGGACCGCGACATGCGCTGGCACCTTCTCACCATCATACTTCTCAATGCAGCTCAGCAGCTCAATGGAGTCAACGCCGTATGTGATGTACCGCCCCTTTTACAACACTGGATCTATTGTGGATTGCTCTAAAGCAGGGCTATTCAACTGGAATTTAGTTTTTAGACCTGGGAGACAAACATTTTTACAGCCCATTCCTCAAAAAAACTAGAGTGCTCCAGGAACTTGGACCACTGTAAACTCATTGGCAGACCTTGGTAGCAAACACAGAACACTGGGGTCCAAACTTGTATTTTACATAATTGAGGCATTCCTCAAGGCACCTCTCTAAGTACTCTCCTTTTTGGTAATTACAATGTGATTTTTGTAACTAAGGTGTTGATGTATCTTGTTTACTTCAGATGCAGTCAGCAGTTATTTGTTCAACGTCTTTAGTTATACTAGTGGTGTTCGTCAAGGTTCCATTTTAGCTCCTCTTTTTTTCACCATTTGGGCTATTCAACTGGTGGCCCACAAGTTTAGTTCAAAAAACTTGTAAGATACTCATATTTTTGCAGCCGATTCTTAAAAACACTTGAGTGCTGTCATAGAGATGATCTATGACTAGCCTTTTTAAAAGGGAATAAGCGGTAGAAAATGGATGGATGGATGGATCTCCTGTAACTCTGACAAGTAGACTAAAATCAAATGTCTACCATACGGGACGCTGTTTTTCAAAAATATACAAAAAAGGAAAGATCCTTTGCCTACTGGATAAATTGGCCCCCAAAACAATTTAGTTGAATACCCCTGCTATAAAAAGCCTCAATTTGGTTACTTTGTACATAAATGAACAATTAATTTTAAATCTATTCTCTTCTGCTTTTTCCGCAGATCTATTTTTATGCAGAATATGTGTTCAGACAAGCAGGAATTCCGAGTGACAAAATATTGTATGCAACCATGGGCACTGGTGCCTGTGAATGCCTCACTGCTTTGACATGTGTGAGTATTTTACATTTCATTTGCTGCAAAGACTATTGGGCATTTGATGTTTTGTAGTGTAGTGGTGCAGAAAAGGGCTAAAGCAACAATAAGTAGTGCGTTTACCATAAAACATGAATAATTTTTGAAGGCACACTCGCTTGTTGTTATTGCCAGACCTCAGATTACTTTCGTTAGCGACCCTTTTTTATAAATCCAAGGCTGGCTTAATTGTATATTTTAGACACAACATATTAACTTAAAAGTATTTGAAACCATGACATTTGAACTCAATATACAGACAATAATGCAAATTGGAGTACAAAGTATAAAAAATAAGCTAACTATTCCTAAAAGCAAACTTCAGAACTACAATGTCAGTCTTTAATTCAGGGTTGCCCACACTTTTCACTTTACACTATTAAATTGGCCAAGTCAAGGGGATCTACCTCTTTAATACATTTATAATTTGTATTTATATATTTATGAAAGAGATGTTTTTGTTAACAGGTTAAAGGGGTTTAATGATACTACAAGCATGTTTAACAGATATAGATTCCTTTCTTTCATGAAGACAAGAATATAAGTTGGTGTATTACCTGATTCTGATGACTTGCATTGATTGGAATCAGACAGTAGATCTAATAACATCCTTTTTGTCCAATACCACATGAAAGTGGTTGGTTTTTGGCATCTTATTTGTCCAACTTCAATACTCCTTTTTATACACTTTACAAGAAATACATTGGCGGAAAACTCTGTAGCTTGCTAGTTCGTGCTCGCCAGCTTTCTGAGACTCTTATTTGGTTAGCGCAGGCAGGATGCAGCTGCGCTTTTATTGTGAAGACAAGAACTGTGCAGCCGGTCTTTAAAGGCCTACCGAAACCCACTACTACCCACCACGCAGTCTGATAGTTTATATATCAATGATGAAATATTAACATTGCAACACATGCCAATTGTTAAGATCCGCTGCTCGGATCTTACATTATTTGGTTTTGAGTCTTTTGTGTTTATCTTGTTGGTTCATGGACGCTTCCGATTCTTAGTTGGTGCACTTCCTTGTTTGTTTTTGTCACCATGGCAACTTGATTTGTCCACCTGCACTGGCCGTTTGACGCACACCTGTTTTTGATTATTGTTTCTGTATTTAAAGCTGCCTCCTCCCTTTGTTCTACCTTGGTTCGTCACTTGCTCTTTGCGAACACTCATGTTCGATGATCTGGTCCGTTTTTGGCTGCTAAGTTCCGTCTTAGCTTCTGGGCGCTCGACGCGTGCCTTTTTGGACTTTACCTCAGTGCTAGTGTTAGCCTAGCTCCCCGTGCATTGCACGCGTTTTCTTTTGTCTTTGCATCAGTGTTCTTTAATCATTTGTTATACATTAAATCAGCTCCTACCTGCTAACTTGCTTGTCTGGTTCCATGCATTTTGAGTTGACACCTCCGCGCATCTCAATGCGCTCCGAACGTGACACCAATACGGCCTTTTTAGTTTACTTAATTACAATTTTAAATTTCCCGGGAGTTTCGTCCTGGAAATGTCGTGTAATAATGACGTGTACGCAAGATGTCACGGGTTTTTAGGAAGTATGAGCGCTAAGCACACACACAGCTAAATGTTGTCTGCTTAAACGGCATAATTATACAGTTTTTTGGAGATCTGTGTTGCTAAATCTTTTGCAATTTGTTCAATTAATATTGGAGAAGTCACAGTAGAAAGATGGAGTTGGGAAGCTTTAGCCTTTAGCCACACAAACACACGGTGATTCCTTGTTTAAAATTCCTGGAGGTGAAACGTTATTATGGATCAGAGCGCGGTCAAGCGAGCATGAATCCAGACCAAATGTCAACCAGCAGGTTTCGGTGAGAAAATTGTGGTTAAAAAGTCACTTCTTACCGGAGAAAAGCTGAGCTTGTGACGTCCATAGCTGCCGTCGACTTCCATCAGACATTGGCCTCAAGACACCCGTGGACACACCCTTCCGACTATCAGGTACCATTTAACTCACTAAAACACTAGCAACACAATAAAAAGATAAGGGATTTCCCAGAATTATCCTAGTAAATGTGTCCAAAAACATCGGAATCCGTCCCAATAGCGTTTTTTTTTTCTAGTCTGTCACTATCAATATCCTCAAAGACGAATCTTTCATTCTCGCTCAAATTAATGGGGAAATTGTCGTTTTCTCGGTCCGAATAGCACTTCTTGTTGGAGGCTCCCATTATAAATAATGTGAATATGTGAGGAGCCCCCGCACTTGCGACGTCATCGTCTGCGACTTCAGGTAGAGGCAGGGCTTTTCTCTTAACACCGAGAGTTGCGAACTTTATCGTGGATGTTCTCTACTAAATCCTTTCAGCAAAAATATGGCAATATCACGAAATGATCAAATACGACACATAGAATGGACCTGCTATCCCCGTTTAAATAAGAAAATCTCATTTCAGTAGGCCTTTAAACTTTTGACGGCAGGTACGGCGCGAGAGTCTGTTGAAATAAAAAGTGTTTCTCGCCTTCCTGTCAGTCGTTTTTTCTTAACAATGATCTTGCAGCAGTCAGCGTCATCTCACAAGACCCTCGGGTGCCCCTAATGTCAATCAAGTGACGAGAGTGACGTCTCGGTGAAGATTGATGATTGCTAATTTTCAGGTCTATTTTTTTAATGCCTGGCTGGCGATCGACTGACATCCTCTGTAATCGACTGGTAGCGCGCGATCGAGGTAATGGGCAAACCTGGTCTTGACAAATAACACACTTATAATTGGTACTTAAGGAAGACCATGTAGCTGGTCACATTTCCTCTTACTTTCTGTAAGATTAAGTCAGAAATGTAGGACAGCATGGAAAATGTCAATGTCAATCACTGCATTAATGGCAGGGTGGTTCATATTCATTTTTACCGCAAACTCATACCCACTCGAATCCTGCTCTGCCAGATGAAACGGGGTTCAAAAACTGACGTAAATATCTTTAGAGGTGGGAATTTTTGGGCACCTCAAGATTCGATTCCAAATTTTAGGGTGACGGCTCGATTCAGAATCGATTTTCGATTCAACATGACTCCCGTAATATGTACAGTACAGGCCAAAAGTTTGGACACACCTCATTCAATGCGTTTTCTTTATTTTCATGACTATTCACATTGTAGATTGTCACTGAATGCATCAAAACGATGAATGAACACATGCAGAGTTATGTACTTCACAAAAAAAAGGTAAAAAAACTGAAAACATGTTTTATATTCTAGGCTCTTCAAAATAGCCACCCTTTGCTCTCTTTATTGATTGGCACGCTCTTGGCATTCTCTCGATTAGCTTCAAGAGTTACTCACCTAAAATGGTTTTCACTTCACAGATGTCATAGTTTTGATGCCTTCAATGACAATCTACAAGGTAAATAGTCATGAAAATAAAGCAAAAGCATTGAAATGAGAAGGTGAGTCCAAAGTTTTGGCCTGTACTGTAAATTTGCTTGTACATAAATTATAGTAAAACCTTTTCAAAACAGGTTATACGTTACACGTTATACTCTGTGCTGCTGACTTATACGCACAGCGTTGGCTAAAAACATTTTTTTTTAAAACAGTTTTTTAAATTGCATTTACAAAAATCACAGAATGTTAATCAGTGTAATAAAGGAAAATATAGACCAACCAAAACTCCAACCCTTTCCCATCTTACTTACAGTCAGATAGAAATTTACCAGCAAATTGAGAAGAAATGTACTAAATAATACTATAAAAAAGGAAAACCCAAAATAAATGAAGGCAACAGTATAAATTATAATTAGTAATATCCACAGGAGTTGTTCAATGTTGTTTCATTCAAAAACTGACTCTCAAAAAACCCCAAAACATTTAAGTATTGAGAAAAAAAAAGGTTTTTGTAACACCCGTACTAGTGATCTTTATCAATTTATGTTTGAATGTTACATTTGTTACTGAATTACCCCCCCAAATAATATTCAGCATTTTTTTGCCACTATAAAAAATGGCAAACCAAAAATATATAAAGGCATCAGCATAAATTCCAATAATAATATCAATAACAGTTGTTCATTTTTTTTAATTCAAAATGGATTATCAAAAAAAAAATGTTTTTAAAAATTTTTTTTTAATTATTGATAAATCTAAAATCAGAATAAAAAAAAATTGTGATCTGGATGTACATCATTTTTTTGTAGCACCCGCACTAGTAATTTAGAAATGTATGTTTCACGGTGGAAGAGGGGTTAGTGTGTCTGCCTCGCAATACGAACGTCCTGAGTAGTTCTGAGTTCAATCCCGGGCTCGGGATCTTTCTGTGCGGAGTTCTTATGTCCTCCCCCATGACTGCGTGGCTTCCACCCACCTCAAAGACATGCACCTGGGGATAGGTTGATTGGCAACACTAAATGGGCCTTAGTGTGTGAATGTGAGTGTGAATGTTGTCTGTCTATCTGTATTGGCCCTGGGATGAGGTGGTGACTTGTCCAGGGTGTATCCCCGCCTTCCGCCCGATTGTAGCTAAGATAGGCACCAGCGCCCCCCGCGACACCAAAGGGAATAGGTGGTAGAATATGGATGGATGGATGTTTGAATTATGTCCCAAAAAATGTTGTTATTGATAAATATTTTTCCCACTAATTTGTTTTAGTACAAAAGATATGTCAAATTAAATTCAAGTTGGATCAAAGTGTAACAATCATTTCACATCACTACAAAAGTGTGCGAAAAATGTTTAATAGTTCATATACAATTCTGCTTATGGCCCTGTTGTAGAGTCATGATATTCTCATTAACTTTGGTCAAATTCCTAATTATGTTAGGCTCCAGGTCACCCGTGAGCCTTGTGAGGACAAGCAGTATTAAACAAATTGATTAATTTTTAACTGAGTTTTACTGTAAATGCCTTATCTTAACTGTAAAAAACATAAATACCTTGTGTCTGAAAGACATCAAAAATTATCAATAGGATGTGAAATAGCTGGGCTCTTATGCTCTTTGTAAGATCCATCCATCCATTTTCTACCGCTTATTCCCTTTTGGGGTCGCGGGGGGCGCTGGCGCCTATCTCAGCTACAATCGGGCGGAAGGCGTGGTACACCCTGGACAAATCGCCACCTCATCGCAGGGCCAACACAGATAGACAGACAACATTCACACTCACATTCACACACTAGGGCCAATTTAGTGTTGGCAATCAACCTATCCCCAGGTGCATGTCTTTGGAAGTGGGAGGAAGCCGGAGTACCCGGAGGGAACCCACGCATTCACGGGGAGAACATGCAAACTCCACACAGAAAGATCCCGACCCTGGATTTGAACCCAGGACTGCAGGAACTTCTTATTGTGAGGCACACGCAGTAACCCCTCTTCCACCGTGAAGCCCTCTTTGAAAGATGTTTTCTGAAAATAAAGCACATTACTGCCGTGCAGTGTGATGGAACAAAATGGACACAAGTAGCGTGAAAGGTCAGCGCCAGATGGAGAGGAAGTGCTTTCATGCAATGTTTTCAGTCTTGTCATGTGTTGCATGTCTCGCAGGGTATGCTCATTGAGAGGCTGGGAAGGAAGGTGCTGATTATTGGGGGATACACGCTGATGAGTATCTGCTGCATTTTGTTCACTCTTACCATCACCTTAAAGGTATTGAAGCTCACACACAAACAGAATATACATCCATCCATCCATTTTCTACCGCTTATTCCCTTTTGGGGTCGCGGGGGGCGCTGGCGCCTATCTCAGCTACAATCAGTGGGGCAAAAAAGTATTTAATCAGCCACCGATTGTGCAAGTTCTCCAACTTAAAATGATGACAGAGGTTTGTAATTTTCATCATAGGTACACTTCAACTGTGAGAGACAGAATGTGGGAAAAAATCCAGGAATTCACATTGTAGGAATTTTAAAGAATTTATCTGTAAATTATGGTGGAAAATATGTATTTGGTCAACCATTCAAAGCTCTCACTGATGGAAGGAGGTTTTGGCTCAAAACCTCACAATACATGGCCCCATTCATTCTTTCCTCAACACGGATCAATCGTCCTGTCCCCTTAGCAGAAAAACAGCCCCAGAGCATGATGTTTCCACCCCCATACTTCACAGTAGGTTTGCAACTCCGTATTCTTCTTCCTCAAAACACGACGAGTTGAGTTTATACCAAAAAGTCATATTTTGGTTTTGTCTGACCACATGACATTCTCCCAATCCTCTGCTGTATCATCCATGTATCCATTTTGGCATAAACTCAACTTGTCGTGTTTGGAGGAAGAAGAATACGGAGTTGCATCCCAAGAACACCACATCTACTGTGAAGCATAGGGGTGGAAACATCATGCTTTGGGGCTGTTTTTCTGCTAAGGGGACAGGACGATTGATCCGTGTTAAGGAAAGAATGAATGGGGCCATGTATCGTGAGATTTTGAGCCAAAACCTCCTTCCATCAGTGAGAGCTTTGAATGGTTGACCAAATACTTATTTTCCACCATAATTTACAAATAAATTCTTTAAAATTCTTACAATGTGAATTCCTGGATTTTTTTTCACGTTCTGTCTCTCACAGTTGAAGTGTACCTATGATGAAAATTACAGACCTCTGTCATCATTTTAAGTGGGAGAACATGCACAATCGGTGGCTGACTAAATACTTTTTTGCCCCACTGTATGTACTTGTATATGTTGCATTAACCACATCTTTGTGTTTTTGCTTGATACTCAGGAAACCAGTTCCGTTTTTCCTTACCTGAGCATGGCATGTATTTTTGCCTTCATTCTGAGTTTTGGATTAGGACCTGGTAAACTTTTTTTTTTTTTTTTTTTTTTTTTTCACTTCAAAAGCTCCATGTGACAGCTTTGTTCTCTTCCAAGGCGGTGTGACTAACATATTGACCGTGGAGCTGTTCACACAAAACTCACGGCCTGCAGCCTACATGATTGCAGGCTCCATAAACTGGATCAGCTTATTTTTTATTAGCATGATCTTCCCTTTTATTGTGGTGAGTACAATATAGGCAACACGATTTTGAAGAACCTCGTATGTCCAACTCTTATGAATAGAAACAATCTATAGTGTGAAGGCTGCAAAGTAACATAATATTCATCTCACACATTGTTTTATTCGCCAAAAATTGCCATTTCCAGGAATTCTACGACTCATATTGAGCTAGGGACACTAGAAGAATGTTGTACATGGTCTTAAAAAACACTTAAAGGGAAACATTATCACAATTTCAGAAGGGTTAAAACCAATAAAAATCAGTTTCCAGTGGCCTATTTTATTTTTCGAAGTTTTTTTCAAAATTTTACCCATCATGGAATATCCCGAAAAAAGGCTTTAACGTGCCTGATTTTCGCTATCTGTAAATCCACCGTCCATTTTCCTGTGACGTCACTGCATGACGCCAATACAAACAAACATGGCGGATAGAACAGAAAGATTTAGCGACATTAGCTCGGATTCAGACTCAGTGGCTTAAGCGATTCAACAGATTACGCATGTATTGAAACGGAAGGTTGGAGTGTGGAGGCAGATAGTGAAAACGAAATTGTAGAAGAAACTGAATCTATTGAGCAAATAGCTATTGAAGCTATTCGCTCAATAGCTATAGCTATTGAAGCTATTCGGCGATCGCATTCTAACCAACGATTGCATCTTTTGACCACTGGAGCAACTTAAATCTGTCGATTGGTAAGTGTTTGTTTGGCATTGAATGTGGGTGGAGGGAAAGGCTGAATGCAAATATATCTACAAATGTACATACAGCTAGCCTAAATAGCATGTTAGCATTGATTAGCTGGCAGTCATGCCGTGACCAAATATGTCTGATTAGCACATAAGTCAATAACATCAACAAAACTCACCTTTGTGATTTCGTTGACTTTATCGTTGGAAATGCATCTGCTTTGAGTGTCACAGGATATCCACACATCTCTGTGCCATCTGTCGTAACCTCGCTATCGTCGGTAAAATGTGCAGAACAAATGAGGGAGTTTCGCCTCTTTTGACACTGGTGCAACTTGAATCCGTCGATTGGTATGTGTTTGTTTGGCATTAAATGTGGGTGGAGGGAAAGCCTGGATGCAAATATAGCTACAAATGAGGCATAACGATGCAATATGTACATACAGCTAGCCTAAATAGCATGTTAGCATCGATTAGCATGGCACGTAAGTCAACTTGAATCCGTCCCTGATCGTGTTGTTACACCCTGCGACAACACACCAACGAGGCATGATGTCTCCAAGGTACGGAAAACAGTCGAAAAAACGGAAAATAACAGAGCAGATTTGACTTGCTGCGTGTAATGTGTTTGAGAAAATGGCGGATTGCTTTCCATTGTAACGTCATGGGTGAAACGTCATCGCTCCGACAGCGAACAATTGAGAGGCGTTTAAATCGCCAAATTCACCCTTTTAGAGTTCAGAAATCGGTTAAAAAAACATATGGTCTTTTTTTCTGCAACATTAAGGTATATATTGACGCTTACATAGGTCTGGTGATAATGTTCCCCTTTAAAAAGTACACAAAGTAGCACTTTAGCTAACAGCAGCATTTTATTGACTGAATAAGCAGTGAGAACTGGATGATTAATTAGCCCGCTCACAATGAATGTGCTGCCGGGCACAAAGTGGCTCCTCTGCAGGCACTCAATGGGTGGATGAAACTTTAGTACAAGACATGTTTTGTACAACAAAGCATATTTTTATTCGCCCTGCGGTGCCTAAAACGAAAAGGGGTTTGTAAATCGAATTTCCACTGAATACACCTTAGAGTCATATAGTGTTGTACTTGAAGTATGCTAACTGCTGGCATGCTAACATTAACATTAGCATTGCTAATGTTTCATGCTAGCTTTTGTAGCTCATTTTGCAGGTATACTGTACATCTATAGTCATATTTTTTTATTTGACTGAACTGGCTAGCGTGCTAACGTTTAGCATATACGTTCACATGCACATTCTATTGAAATTGCTCAAACAATACTTTTTGGAGTTATTTTTTTGTACAAAGAAGCTAACCACTGATGAAAGCACAACATAAAACCAACGCACAACATAAAACCAACATACAACAATTTGTGTCAGGGGGTATAAAAAAAAAAAGAGTGTTGTGTTTTGTTTCCACAGATCGGACTACAGCAGTACTGCTTCCTGGTGTTTATGGGAATATGCGCTACGGTGGCACTTTACATCTTCTTTTTTATCCCTGAGACTAAGAACAAAACCTTCCTGGAAATCCAGAATGAGTTTAAGTCCAGAAACAAAAAGAAGGGCAGCAGCACTGCTGCCTCTGGAATGACACTGTTGGCATCTTCAGAATAAAGCTTGTAGTTTTATTTCATTTTATTATTTTTGTTTTCCTTTTTATCTGCTTTGTTTGAATGCTGAAAGTTTTTGAATGTGTTTTTAGATAGCTCCACATTCATGCACTGTACGATGTGACATTTGAAGTTTTTGTCATTGTTGTAATCCTTTGACAATTTTACTGAATGGTCAATAAACTTTTCATGGTCAAAAAGTCTGTGAATTGTTGTAGGTACTAGTAGAGCCCTATTTTTGAGAGAAACAAAAACTAAAAAAAGGGTTATTTGAGGATTGAAATGAATTGGGGAGAAAGACTGCGCCAGAACCTGCAGAAAAGAGGAGAAAGAAAAGCAAAGTGTTCAAAAAGGAGAGAAAAAGAAAGTAATCCGCGAGTATTCGATTTTGCATCCTCTTCTACTGATTTTTTCCTCAAGATGCCTGAGGAAATGTTGAAAGAACATGAGTTAAACACAGGCTATGATGTCTATGGAAGAGCATGAAAGTCTGGAAATGGAGATTATTTTATATTTCTTATTTGCCTCACGTAATGTTAATCATATCATCCATCCATCCATCCATTTTCTACCCCTTGTCCCTCTCGGGGTGCATTGCGGTAATCATGGACCAGGGTGACAAAAACATGCAATTAAGTGATCAAAATACTCGTTTTATATGCCTTTGTCCAGGGCAGCACGGTGGCAGAGGGGTTAGTGCATCTGCTTCACAATACGAAGGTCCTGGGTTCGGTCCTGCGCTCGGGATCTTTCTGTGTGGAGTTTGCATGTTCTCCCCGTGACTGCGTGGGTTCCCTCCGGGTACTCCGGCTTCCTCCCACCTCCAAAGACATGCACCTGGGGATAGGTTGATTGGCAACACAAAATGGGCCCTAGTGTGTGAATGTTGTCTGTCTATCTGTGTTGGCCCTGCGATGAGTTGGCGACTTGTCCAGGGTGTAACCCGCCTACCGCCAAAATGCAGCTGAGAAAGGGTTCAGCACCCCTCGCGACCCCAAATGGGACAAGCGGTAGAAAATGGATGGATGCCTTTGTCGACATTGTGGTTTGGATGTTCAGTTTTCCTTTGTTGGTGCAGCAGACCTGCCTCTTGCTTTTTGTCTTCCTCATAGAGTTCCTGTGTTTCCCTGTAGGCAGAATTGTGAGATGTGCACGGCTGTGTCCAATATCACCAGCACTACTTAAGCAGCACCTTGTCAACTGGATGGCACTCGGCAATTCCACTCCTCGACTCTCCATGTCAGAAGACCCCTATGCTTCTTGGATTTTTGCTACTTACCTTTTTGGCTATTTCCGGTGCCATCCAGCTCGGTCTACTATGGTAGTTTGCACGTCTTGCAACTCCGACCCAAGTTTATGTATTTTTGTATAGCAGCTTTTGTTCTTTTTTCAAGGTGCTCATTTTGTGTTCTCTTTTTCGCACCGTCGCTTTTTGTTGTCGCCTATTTTGGATCATTGTTGTGAGTACTTTTTCGTTAAGTAAAGAACTGTTTTACTCATAATCCATCTGAATCCGTGGGTTCCTCTGTTCTGCATTTAATTGAACTGTGACAGCTCCAGTTCAGGGGGCGTTCCAAGAAAAGTTAGTTATCTACTGGCTACTCAAAAATAACTGATATTATGGGAAATGACAGCCAAATTAATTTACGGAGCAAAAAATATTTTTTTTAAATTACAACTTAAATGTTTCATTAATTTATTATAATTAGAAATAAATAGATACATGTGTTTTTTTGTGTCATTATTTTATTTCATGCCAAATTACATTCAAATCTGTAATCATTTAATTAATTATTAAATTAATGCATAATTTAATTGTTGATTTCATTCTTTCATGATTCAATGAATGAATTGATGACACGTTTACTTTTTAATTTTGTCTCATTTGACCATGCGTTTCCCACCTAGGCCTTCAGTGATGTCCGACTTCAATGATTACCCCTCAAAATACCATTATTTATGTCACCACATGACCATTGCTGGAGGAATACTATACAGAAGCACATTTACACACTACTGGGCATTGTACAAAATGGGTTATTTTCTGGCGCATTTAAAAATCGATAAACCCACTATAGCAATTAAAACATATCTAATGTGGTACCGTCAAAATTAAAATAGCAAAAAACACTTTAAGGGTGAAAAAAATAAAGAAATTAAATATCTGAACTCACATTTCATCGACAACTGAGTGAGCCTCCAGGGTTGGCCGAGATGGTCTCAAAAGATGTTTCTCTTTAAATATCCTCCATGAAAATGGCCTTGCAAATATGTGTTGACTTGTCTAATCATAAAGGATGCAGACGAGGCATTTTGGCTGAGTTCTTAAAGTTTACTCCATAATTCCTGAATTTTGATTAGATAAAAACTCTATAAACTAAAAAAAACTGCGCTGGAAGGAGCTTGATATGATATTTAGGGAAAGTAATTTAAAGTTACTTTTATCTTTAATTATGATCATGATTTCTGTTTATGTTAGGCCAGCAGAGAAGGCCTTGTTGGCCCTGACGGCACACCATGACCCATGTTATCTATCAATTTAGCCATCAAAGTCAGTGGGTGGATTCTAACATCTGATTGGTTAGGCGGCACTTCCACTTGCAATGAATGGACTATACTCATGGTCGCCCCGCCCACTGACAGTTTGACCAAATAAATTCATGAGGTGCCAACAAAGGCAAAATGGGACAAAGTTAAATAAAGTATTTCAAAAATTACTTTTGTCTCATTAATTAATTAAATCATTGAATAAATATTTAAATCATGAAGCTAGAAGACTCAATAATAAAATAAATCAGAAAATTATTAATTAAATCATGATTTAATTATTCAGTAATAAACTAAATGATAGAATAACTTAATTCCATTGTACATTAATTAAATTACAGTCAAAAAAAAGATCAATTACGTATTTGACAACACTAAATTGGCCCTAGTGTGTGAATGTGAGTGTGACTGTTGTCTGTCTATCTGTGTTGACCCTGCTATGAGGTGGTGACTTGTCCAGGGTGTACACCACCTTCCGCCCGAATGCAGCTGAGATAGGCTCCAGCGACCCCGAAAGGGACAAGCGGTAGAAAATAAATGGATGGATGGTATTTATTTCCAGTTACAATTAATAATGACTTTATCAAGTAATTATTTAAAGGTGTATTTATTTATACTAATTTTTTCCCATTTCGCCCGCCATAGTAGCACACATAATAAAATATCAATGACATAAGTATATGTAATAGAACAGTGGTTTTCAACCTTTTCTCAGTGATGTACCCCATGTGAACATTTTTTTAATTCAAGTTCCCCCTAATCAGGGCAAAGCATTTTTGGTTGAAAAAAAGATAAAAAGAAGTAATATACAGCACTATTTGATCAGTTTCTCATTTATTACATTGTATAACAGTGCAAAATATGGCTCATTTGTAGTGGTCTTTCTTGAACTATTTGGAAAAAAAGATATAAAAATAACTAAACACTTGTTGAAAAATTAACAAGTGATTCAATTCTAAATAAAGATTTCTACACATAGAAGAAATCATCAACTTAAAGTGCCCTCTTTGGGGATTGTAATATCAATCAATCAATCAATGTTTACTTACATAGCCCTAAATCACTAGTGTCTCAAAGGGCTGCACAAACCACTACGACATCCTCGGTAGGCCCACATAAGGGCAAGGAAAACTCACACCCAGTGGGACATCGGTGACAATAATGACCCAGTGGGACGTCGGTGACAATGATGACTATGAGAACCTTGGAGAGGAGGAAAGCAATGGATATCGAGCGGGTCTAACATGATACTGTGAAAGTTCAATCTATAATGGATCCAACACAGTCGCGAGAGTCCAGTCCAAAGCGGATCCAACACAGCAGCGAGAGTCCCGTTCACAGCGGAGCCAGCAGGAAACCATCCCAAGCGGAGGCGGATCAGCAGCGCAGAGATGTCCCCAGCCGATACACAGGCAAGCAGTACATGGCCACCATCTGGATTCATGATTCATGAACTTAATTCTAAGCATTTATTCACAAAAAAATGAATCTTTAAAATCAATATTTATGGAACATGTCCACAAAAAAATCTAGCTGTCAACACTGAATATTGCATTGTTGCATTTCTTTTCACAGTCTATGAACTTACATTCATATTTTGTTGAAGTATTATTCAATAAATATATTTGTAAAGGATTTTAAAATTTTTGCAATTTGTAGAATATTTTTTAAAAATCTTAGGTACCCCTTGGCATACCTTCAAGTACCCCCAGGGGTACGCGTACCCCCATTTGAGAACCACTGTAGTAGAATATACACTATTGTTAATATGAGTATAAATATATGTATGTATTTTCTTTACATATATACAGTTAAAATATATAAATATATTTATAATATAAATTTATTGTTTATATAGGTTATGAATAGTAGTAATGTACAGTAGGTACTGTATATTGAGCGCATGTTACGTACTCCGATGCAGTAGGTGGCAATATGCACCTTTCAAAGTAAGCTCTAAATGCAACGGGCCAGGAAACTAGAAGAAGAAAAGAAGCACGCCTCATTCAACATGGCGGCGTAGATGTCCAACACGCTTCTTTTGTTGACAAATATAAAAATTCCAAGTTTAGGCTTAGTTTAAGGTTTTGTAAACACAAACTATGTCGAGACTCATCGTTAAAAACCTCCCAAATGGGGTAAGTAACGTAACAGCTAAACACGATTATTCTAGCCGACTTGAACATGTGGTAACTTGTGCTCAGATGAAGGAGGAGAGGTTTCGAGGGATGTTCGCGGACTTTGGGACCTTAACAGACTGCACCCTCAAGTTCACCAAAAGTGGCAAGTTCCGCAAGTTTGGCTTTGTCGGCTTCAAAAGCGAGGAAGCTGCAAACAATGCATTGAAACATTTTAACAGGAGCTTCGTGGACACATCGCGAGTATCGGTAAGGTATCTTAAAGGCCTACTGAAATGAGATTTTCTTATTTAAACGGGGATAGCAGGTCCATTCTATGTGTCATACTTGATCATTTGGCGATATTGCCATATTTTTGCTGAAAGGATTTAGTAGAGAACATAGACGATAAAGTTCGCAACTTTTGGTCGCTATCAGAAAAGCCCTGCCTTTAATGGAAGTCGCAGACGATGACGTCACCCGTTGAGGGTTCCTCGCATCCTCACATTGTTTTCGATGGGAGCCTCCAACAAAAAGAGGTATTCGGGCCGAGAAAACGACAGATTCCCCATTAATTTGAGCGAAGATGAAAGATTTGTGTTTGAGGATATTGATAGCGACGGATTAGAAAAAAAGAAAAAAATCAAGTAAAAAAAAAACCGCGATCTCATTGGGACGGATTTTTGATTTTTTTAGACACATTTACTAGGATAAATCTGGGAAATCCCTTATCTTTCTATTGTGTTTCTAGTGTTTTAGTGAGTTAAATAGTACCAGATAGTCGGAAGGGTGTGTCCACGGGTGTCTTGAGGCCAGTGTCTGATGGAAGTCGACGGCACAAGCTCAGCTGATCTCCGGTAAGTGCCGACTTTTTACCACAATTTTCTCACCGAAAACTGCAGGTTGACATTTGGTCGGGATCCATGTTCGCTTGACCGCTCTGATCCATAGGAAAGCTTCACTTCCAGGAATTTTAAACAAGGAATCACCGTGTGTTTGTGTGGTTAAAGGCTAAAGCTTCCCAACCCCATCTTTCTACTTTGACTTCTCCACTATTAATTGAACAAATTGCAAAAGATTCAGCAACACAGATGTCCAAAATACTGTGTAATTATGCGGTTAAAGCAGACGACTTTTAGCTGTGTGTTGCGCAGCGCTAATATTTCCTAACTGTCTGTGGCGTCACGCGTGCATGTCATCATTCCACGACGTTTTCAACTAGAGACTCCCGGGAAATTTCAAATTGCAATTTAGTAAATTAAAAAGGCCGTATTGGCATGTGTTGCAATGTTAATCTGCGATGAGGTGGCGACTTGTCCAGGGTGTACCCCGCCTTCCGCCCGATTGTAGCTGAGATAGGCGCCAGCGCCCCCCGCGACCCCGAAAGGAAATAAGCGGTAGAAAATGGATGGGATGGATGCAATGTTAATATTTCATCATTGATATAAAAACTATCAGACTGCGTGGTCGGTAGTAGTGGGTTTCAGTAGGCCTTTAACTGTCAGCATTTCAAGGGCACTTGCAAGCTAAGTGACGTGTATCTCCTCTGCTTCTTTGCAGGTGGAGATGTGCAAGTCGTTTGGAGACCCCACTAAAGCAAAAGCTTGGAGCAAACACAGTCAGAGCTCAGCTCCAGACAAACCATCCAAACCAACTAAAACTGACAATGAAAAGGTGGAACATATTAATATTAACTTTTTTTAACAAGGATACCAGCCTCTTCATTGCTTTGCTTTTTATGTCACTGTTTTAGGTGAAGAAGGGTAAAAATGAAGCCATCAGTACACTGGAAAATGTGAGTAACATTCGTAACATTTTTTTAGAGAAACATTTGCTATGTTTAAATGCGCAAAATTTAGCCATCCATCCGCTTATCCGAGGTCGGGTCACGGGGGCAGCAGCCTAAGCAGGGAAGCCCAGACTTTCCTCTTCCCAGCCACTTCGTCCAGCTCTTCCCAGGGAATCCCGGGGTGTTCCCAGGCCAACCGGGAGACATAGTCTTCCCAACATGTCCTGGGTCTTCCCCGTGGCCTCCTACCGGTCGGACGTGCCCAAAACATCTCCCTAGGGAGGCGTTCGGGTGGCATCCTGACCAGATGCCCAGACCACCTCATCTGGCTCCTCTCGATAAATAAATAAATAAATAAATAATAAATGGGTTGTACTAGTTTAGCGCTTTTCTACCTTCAAGGTACTCAAAGCGCTTTGACACTACTTCCACATTTACCCATTCACACACACGTTCACACACTGATGGAGGGAGCTGCCATGCAAGGCGCTAACCAGCACCCATCAGGAGCAAGGGTGAAGTGTCTTGCTCAGGACACAACGGACTCCCTCGATGTGGAGGAGTAGTGGCTTTACTTTGAGCTCCTCCCGAATGGCAGAGCTTCTTACCCTACCTCTAAGGGAGAGGCCCGTGACCCGGCTGAGGAAATTAATTTCGGCCGTTTGTACCCGTGATTTTGTCCTTTTGGTTGTAACCATCCACAAAATGTATCCAATTGAATCTAAACCTTGGTTGACCGGAATTCCAAATCCACATTTTACATGGACACTTAATACATTGAACCGATCGTGTTGTGCATATTAGGGGTGTAAAGCAACTGTTTTTGACTGAATCTTGATTCTTATTTGTAACTATTCTTAATTGTTTCAAAAATTGTAGCCCATTGGGTTAGGTTTTTCCTTGCTCTGATGTAGGATCTGAGCCGAGGATGCCGTGGCTTGTGCTACCCTTTGAGAGACTTGTAATTTAGGGCTATATAAATAAACTTTGAAATAGATTGTATGTATTTTTGGGTAGCATTTTAAAGCCACTGTTAAAATGGTTAAACGAAAACAGTTTTACTTTATACACACACACATACATATATATTTATATTCATGTATGTTTCGGTAGCATTTTGTCAAACAAAACTAGTTTATAAAAATGTATCAGAGCTGGTGTTCTATTTTTTGGAGGAATGTAGGTAATCATAAATTTGTTATTAAAAATGTTATTTAAAAAAGTAATGATTTTGAATTGAGAATTGGTCTGAATCGATTCTATATCAAATCGTTATGCCTGAGAATCAAATCATGTGGGGGCCAACGATTCACAAGCCTAGGGCATGTACATGCGTTGAACCTTTTAAAAGGGAATTGCACTTTTTGGGGGAATTTTGCCTATCATTCACAATCCCTATGGAAGACAAGGACACACTTTTTTTTTTTAAATGTATTGTAAGACATTAAATACGGACAGCCAAAAAATATAACCTTCATTTTGACGTGTTTGAATGTTTTTGCATTTTTCTGACTGGGCATTTATTACGCTTATTTGTGTACATGTAAACATGTCTAGTAATGCACTTAATCCTGCATTACATTAGGTGTACTTGCACAATCTAAGTCAAATATGAATTCTGTATCAAATATACTACTGTCTACTTTGACTCTTCTGTTGATAAATTAGGTAACCATAATATTAAAGCAACTGTCAGTAAATTGCAATGTTTTTACCACTACCTACCACAACATTACATATTCTTAAATTAATAAGATGTCAAATGATTATTTTCCAAATCAGTTTAATCACATGATTGCTGTGGCATAATTTTGATTAATCAAATACAACTTTTATGTGTTTTAATGATATTTAATTTTGCATGAGCATGGAAGGAGGGCATGACACAAGATGGCATAACACACAAGGCTCTAGGCAGCAGACATAACATTCTCACAGTCCGTCACAATGTATGTCTACACTGTTGAAAATGAACGTGTTTTCAACCATTCTTTGGTGTGTCAGCTGGAAGAAGATGAGGGATTCAAGGAGTTTGTGTCAGTGCATCAGAATCGCAGCAAAGTCCCTACGTGGGCAAACGACACAGTGGAGAAGCAGCAGCCAGCCGACCCCTACAGTG
This sequence comes from Nerophis ophidion, assembly GCF_033978795.1. NCBI lineage: Eukaryota > Metazoa > Chordata > Actinopteri > Syngnathiformes > Syngnathidae > Nerophis > Nerophis ophidion. The sequence goes on along the minus strand of NC_084617.1, from coordinate 53,541,615 downwards.
GCAAGGCAAAGAGCAAGAAGAAGCCGGCAACAGATGATTACCTCAACTTTGACTCTGATGAGTCAGCAGATGAGAAGGAAGAGGAAAAGAGTGAAGATGAAGGTAAGAAGTTGTGGGGGCCAGATAGATAGATGATAAATATATCCTTTCTCATTAGTCGCTTTGAAGTCTGCTTGAACAAACTCTCACATCAATCTATTGCAGATATGTCAAGACTTTTTGACTCTGGGAGGCCACATTGGGCTAAAAAAATATTGGCGGGGCTATCTATCTGAATAAAGAATGTAAAGTATACAATATATGGAAATAATCAGATACATTTCCATCCATCTTATTCCACTTATCCGAGGTCGGGTCGCGGGGGCAGCAGCCTAAGCAGGGAAGCCCAGACTTCCCTCTCCCCAGCCACTTCGTCTAGCTCTTCCCGGGGGATCCCGAGGCGTTCCCAGGCCAGCCGGGAGACATAGTCTTCCCAACGTGTCCTGGGTCTTCCCCGTGGCCTCCACCCGGTTGGACGTGCCCTAAACACCTCTCTAGGGAAGCGTTCGGGTGGCATCCTGACCGGATTCCCAAGCCACCTCATCTGGCTCCTCTCGATGTGGAGGAGCAGCGGCTTTACTTTGAGCTCCTCTCGGATGGCAGAGCTTCTCACCCTATCTCTAAGGGAGAGCCCTGCCACCCGGCGGAGGAAAATCATTTCCGCCGCTAGTACCCGTGATCTTATCCTGAGCCAAAGCTCATGACTATAGGTGAGGATGGGAATGTAGATCGACCGGTAAATTGAGAGCTTTGCCAGATACATTTCAGTTTGCTAAATTATTTGTTTAATTAATTGAAGCAAGCTATTGTTAACTAAGTCTGACCAACCCATAACTTTTAACTGTTATTTACAACTCTCCCCGCCACATCAGATCGGGACGACACTACATATGAAGTATAAACAATAAACAGTGGTGGGCAGTTACAAGCTACATGTAGCTAAGCTATCGTAGTTTAACTACATTTTCTAGTAGCTTGGCAGTGGTTTAGCTACTTTTTAAACGAGTAGCTTTTCCTGTTACCTCCCTGCTTGGCACTCAGCATCAAGGGTTGGAATGGGGGGTTAAATCACCACAAATGATTCCCGGGCGCAGCCACTGCTCCCCTCACTTCCCAGGGGGTGATCAAGTGGATGGGTCAAATGCAGAGGACAAATTTCGCCACACCTAGTGTGTGTGTGACAATCATTGGCACTTTAACTTTAACTGTAGCTTAGCTATTTGTAGCTTACATTAAACCTACGAAGACAAAATGGACCGCAAATCGAGGCCAAAAAAATGACCTGGATCAATGAAAACATCTATGCATACAGAGAAACTCCATGATGATTTGTTGGTATTTGTGTGATGAGTCACCATTGGCTAAGGCTAAGGTGAAACATTACAGACTGGCCAATCAGAGGCAAGATGAGGCGGGTCAACAAAACTAGAATGCAAAATCATAACAGGCACGAATTCACCTCACATGACAATAAGGGAGTCAGAACAGAGAGACGCTCAAGCTATCTCCAAATTATTTTTTTTAAAAGGTCAGATGAAATCTTTTCCGCAGATTTGATTTTTCCTTTAGTGATGGAGAAGACGTGCTGGAAACCCATAATAATGCATGGCCCTAGCCATATTTAGACAAATGTATGCGTTTAGAGAAAACAATGCCCAATGTCCAAGTTTTACTGCACATAACCATTACCAACTGTTCTCAAACAACACACCGGTTATTGTTTTTTTTTGTTGAAGATAAAGATATATGCTGTTTTTTTACTGTAGGTAGACAGAAAATGAATAACATTATAGGGGTGGGCCAAAGAAAAGGCAAACTAAATACATACAGTAGGGTGTGGAGACCCCTAGAAGTAGTTGTGGGGTATCCCCAGCTAAATAGTTAATAATAATGGACCCTTATTGGGTCTATTTGGACACTCTCAGTTACATTAACATTGATATATACATGTGGGCCCATAGATATAAATGCCGTTAAATGTAGCTTTCATAGAGCAAACTACTTTTGCCGTGTTGTGGCGTTATTTCCTACAATTTTCCAAGGATAGCTTCCCCTGTAGCTAAGCTAGCTACAATCGAGAGTAACTTGTAGCTCAGCTTACTATATTTTCCTTGTAGCTTGCCCATTACTGATAATACATAATTGAATATTAAAATAGTTCTGTCCAATTCCAAGCCTGTTTACTTTCAGGACACCTGCTTGACATTTTGCAATCAATCAGACATCAAACACAGCTAAAATGGGCGGAACATGCTCTGCCAACATGCATGCAAACACACACACACCCGTCCCTTTAGTTCCCCCACAAACGATTAGAAGTCACAAAATTCCTAAACTTTATTAACCATATTGCTACAATTATAACTATTTAAAAAGTCAAATTCACTTACAGTATATTAACATAGTCAAATGAACAGCTCAAACGTGGAGAGAAAAAAGCTGAAGTAAGGGGGACTAGGGAAGGGTCGTGAGTGTTCGTGTGTGCTCTTGGAAGAGGGGGTGCTGAACGACAGGTAGTGTCTATTCCTCCGCTGTGAAATAAGTCAGTTTTGGTATATTTTTCTAGAAAAATCGCTTCTCATCGCAAATAAAAACTTACTGTGGTACAGAGCTGGCTCCTTCAATCTATTCAATACGAGCAAGCACAAAATGGCTGCCAGCGGGACACAGAATGAATGAATGAAGTGTTCATACATAGACACATGGTATGTGGCACGCTCTAAAATTTCATAAACCAAAAAGATAGAAAATAGGGTTTGTAAGTTGAGGTACCACTGTATATTCAGAGCCACATATGAACAGAATGTGGTAATTTGGTTAAGTTGTCATGAGATGTCTTATTTTCCAGACACAACTAAAGAAGCTCTGAAGTCCAAGTTGTCAGATATGGATTATCTGCGCTCGAAGGTTGTACGAACTGAGGACGCAATGGATGAACATGAAGTCCAGAATAATGTGGAAGCGGTTGGTGATGAAGATCTTGGACCTACACAGCTTAACGACAGTGCCTATGAGAGCGGAGACAGAAAAAATCCCCTCAAAATGAAAACAGAGGACAAAAAGCAAGGCAAAACAAAGAAAAATGCAAAGCAAGAGGTGAATAGTTATGTAATTGCTTCATGTCAGTACAATACATTCTTTATTTTGTGGCGTAGACTTTAAGATCTCCTTGTTTTTGTTCCAGTTGGAGCCAATGACAGAGTTCACGGTGAAGCTGAGAGGAGTCCCGTTCACTGTTAAAGAGGTTATATGTTTTTCTGTGTTGAAATCAACTCTTTTTATGAGATTAATAACAGCATAATATATTGTGATGATGCAAACAGCGACAAATTAGAGAATTCATGACACCCCTCAAGCCTGCCGCCATCAGAATTGGAAGAAATGAAAGTGGCAACAGAACAGGTATAATACTGAAAGCATTTTTAAATATATAATTCTATACAATTGTTTGACAATGTGGCTCAATAACTGCGTTTCAGGCTATGTGTATGTGGATCTCAACTCCTCAGAAGAGATTGAGAAGGCTTTGAAAAAGAATAAAGACTACATTGGTCAGGGCTTTATGTGTCTAGCAACGTCAAGATCCTTCATCGTTTCTTTGTCGTTATCATACGACCCTTCTGCTTGTCTTTATCAGGAGGGCGCTACATTGAGATGTTTCGGGTGAACGCATCCCCACAGAGCAGGGCTGACCAAACAGGCAAAACAATAGACAGAAAGTTCACCAGGAAGCTGAAGGAGAACGAGGAAGAGGAGGATGTTGCAGAGTCTGGCCGGCTCTTTGTCAGAAACCTTCCTTATACGTGCACTGAGGAAGAAATCAAAGATGTGTTTTCTAAATATGGTAAGTGAAGACAGTATCTGGTATAAAGGTAAGGCATGACTGTGATAAGAATTGTATTCCTGTTCCTGCAGGTCCTTTGTCTGAAGTGCTTGTCCCCTTTGATACTTTGACGAAGAAATCTAAAGGTTTTGCTTTTGTAACATACATGATTCCTGAGAATGCTGTCGCAGCTTTGGCTCAGCTGGATGGACACATATTTCAGGTACGATCTAATCAGACATGTAAACGAGGGATGTTCCGATAGGGGTTTTATGATACCGATCATCCATGTGTGAGATCGGCCAATACCTACACCAATATCGTACACATGTATTAATTATACATTTTTCAATTAAATTAAAATGGTGAGTGCTATTCACAGTTTCAACAATGTTTACACTTGTTACCTATTCTCTTTTATTTTAAGCAAATTGTTTAAGCAAGACAAAGTCAATAGTACACAATAACTAAAAAAACTAATACTCTTTTAAACCTTTTGGGTTTTTTTGCCCTCAATGTCCTCCTGAGTCCAGGGAATTATTCCCTGAGATTGTAACTTTAACAAAAACAACAAAATACTTATTTTCAGAAAAATAAATATTGACCGAATCACTCCAGTTTCGATCATAAACTGATACTCCCCTTGGTATCGACACCAATTTAGAGATCGATCCATGTCTAGTACTGGCTGCAACATTGCTGAAAAACCAACAGTTCCTGTTATCCACCCTTCTTTTTTCTACCGCTTATTCCTTTTGGTGTCGCGGGGGGCGCTGGTGCCTATCTCAGCTACAATCGGGCGGACGGCGGTGTACACCCTGGACAAGTCGCCACCTCATCGCAGGGACAACACAGATAGACTTACAACTTTCACACTCACATTCACACACTTGGGCCAATTTAGTGTTGCCAATCAACCTATCCCCAGGTGCATGTCTTTGGAGGTGGGAGGAAGCCGGATTACCCGGAGGGAAGCCACGCATTCACGGGGAGAACATGCAAACTCCACACAGAAAGATCCCGAGCCCGAGATTGAACCCAGGACTACTCAGGACCTTCGTATTGTGAGGCAGACACACTAACCCCTCTACCACCGTGAAGACCAAGTTGCTGTTATTTTATTCTCAATTTTTCGTCTGTCAAACTCATTTTAGCACAGGGGCCACATGGAAGAAAATCTATTTCCAAGTCGGCCAGACTAGTAAAATCATGATTATGATAACTTAATAATAATGACAACTTCAGAGTGTTTTCTTTGTTTTACTTTGGCCAAAATCATTATAAGCACATTCTGAAAATACACCTGGCAAAACATTTCAAATTAGTTAAAAATTCTGAGGGAAAAATGTGTGCTCTTTCAAAAACAAGATGAAGAACACAATTAACATGGACTTTGTCTTAGTGCATCTACAATGCCATTAAACTTTAGGTCAAAGCCTATCTTAGATTGAACAAAATCAATTTATCCATCCATTTTCTTGCGCTTATCTGAGGTCAGGTTGCAGGGGCAGCAATTTAAGCAGAGAAGCCCAGACTTCCCACTCCCCAGCCAGTTTGTCCAGCTCCTGAAAACCTGTCCAACTTACGGCCAGCGCTTCAGACCAAGCTCTGACACCAATCATACAGGAAGCGGACTGCCTCAATCAGACAGTCCAATATCACATATTTTTTAAGCTTTTCCCACAGGACTTCCCGAGGGACACTGTCGAATGCCTTCTCTAAGTCCACAAAGCACATGTAGAATGGTTGAGCAAACTCCCATGCACCCTCAAGGACCTTGCTGAGAGTATAGACTTGGTCCACAATTCTACGACCCGGACAAAAACCACACTGTTCCTCCTAAATACGAGGTTCGACTATCCGGCGTAGCCTCCTCTCCGGTACACCAAAATAGGTTACTAGTAAGGCTCAGGAGTGTGACCCTACGATAGTTGGAACACACCCTCCAGTTTCCCTTCTTAAAGAGAGGAACCACCACCCCAGTCTGCCAATCCAAACGTCCCGCCCCCGATGTCCACGCAATGTTGCAGACTAGTCTCGTCAACCAAGCCATCCCCACAGCATCCAGAGCCTAAAGGAACTCCGGGTGTATCTCATCCACCCCGCCTTGGCAACCTCAGCCCAGGCACTGCTTCCTCATAGGAAGACTTATAGGTGGGATTGAGGAGGTCTTCGAAGTATTCCTTCTACCGATCCACTATATGATGAATCTAGGTCACCAGCACACCATCCTCATTATACACTGTGTTGACAGTGCACTGCTTTCCCCTCTATAGGCGGCGAATGGTGGTCCAGAATCGCTTTGAAGCCGTCCAGAAGTCGTTTTCCATGGCTTCCCCGAACTCCTCCCATGCCCACGTTTTTTTTCTGTGACCGCCAAACCCGCACACCGGTCCATCGGCCCATCGGTACATGTTCACTGCCTCCGGAGTCCCATGAACCAAAAGGACCCGATAGGACTCTTTATTCAGCTTGACAGCATCCCTCATCGCTGGTGTCCCCCACAGGGTTCTGGAATTACCGCCACAACAGGCACTAACCACTTTGTAGCCAGAGCTCAGATCAGTCGCCTCGACATTAGAGGTATGGAACATGGTCCACTCAAACTCAATGTCCAGCGCCTCCCTTGTGACATGTTCAAGGTTTTTCCAGAGGTGGGAATTGAAACTCTCTCTGACAGGAGACTCTGCCAGACGTTTCCAGTAGCCCCTCACAATGCATTTGGCCCTGCCAGGTTTGTCCGGGATCCTGCACCACCATTGGAGCCAACTCACCACGATGTGGTGATTGTTTGAAAGCTCCACTCCTCTCCTCACCCGAGTGTCGAAAACATGAGACCCCAAATACGATGACACAACCACAAAGTTGACCATCGAACCGTGGCCTATGCCGTGGCCTATGGTGTCCTGGTGCCAAGGGCACTTATGGTTGAACATGGTGTTTGTTATGCACAATCTTTGACGAGCACAAAAGTCCAGCAACAAAACACCACTCTGGTTCAGATCCGGGCGGTGGTGCCCCCCAATCACGCCCTTACCAGGTTTCACTATTGTGAACATTAAAGTCACCCAGCAGAACAAGGGAATCACCTAAGTGAGCACTCTCTACTACTCCCTCGAGGGAATCCAAAAAGGGTGAGTACTCTAAGCTGTGTTTGGTGCATAAGCACAAATAACAGTCAGAACGCGTACTCCCACCCGGCAAAGGGAAGCTACCCTTTCGTCTACCGATATAAACGGCAATGTACAGGCTTTGAGCCGGGGGGGAAACAAGAATTTCCACCACAGTCCGGCCTGTCAGTGTGTGCAACGACAGAGTGCAGAGAGTCCAGCCCCTCTCGAGAGGATTGGTTCCAGAGCCCGAGGTCATCCGACTATATCTCGCTAGAACTTCTCTACCTTGCGCACAAATTCAGGCTCCTTTCCCCCCAGCAAGGTGACGTTCCACATCCCAAGGGCCCTGTCTTGGCTTCCGCGCAGCTCACATTGCACCCAACCTCTATGCCCCCTCCTATGAGTGGTGAGCCCATTGGAAGGGGGACCCACGTTGTCTCTTTGGGCTGTGCCCGGCCTCGTTTTTCCTTCTTCATAAAGATATTTAGGCTCCTTTTTCTCTGGTCGCTCACCGAGAACCTGTGTGTCTTGGGAGACCCTACCAGGGGGCATACAAGCCCCCATACAACATAGCTCCTAGGATCATTGGGACATTCAAACTCATCTACCAGGCTAAGGTGGCAGCTCAGAAAGGTGATTGAACAAAATAAATAAAAACCTTTCAAGGCATCAAAAGTCATCAATTGGCAAAGGCGATCACACACTTTTTCATGAAAATTGTCTGATACTGATCGGCGACCAATCGGCACATCCATAAATGTTGCAACTGCTTTTCACAAGAACGGGAAATTAACCAATGTGTTCTCTATTTTAGGGCAGGATGCTTCACTTGATCCCATCCACCTTGAAGAAAGAAAGTATTTCCGATTCAAAAGCTGATCCAGGTTCCTCGTCTTATAAACGTCAAAAGGATGCAAAAAACAAAGATTCAAGTTCTAGGTAAGCTCATCAGTGATGACACGTTTGCTATTTTTATTTTAGCTTATATTTAATTGAATAGAATTCCGTCTTTTGTTTTAGTTCACACAACTGGAACACACTCTTTGTGGGCACAAGTGCAGTGGCCGACGCCATTGCTGAAAAATACAACACGACAAAAAGCCACGTCTTGGACCATGTAACTGTTGATTCTGTTTTTCCACAATTATCATTGCCGCATACTGGTCTTTCGCCTTTAAGGGCTTAACTTTTTTCATATTTGTCCCCTGTTGCTGCTGTCTCTGCAGGAGACAAAGGGAAGTGTTGCAGTGCGGATGGCTTTGGGAGAAACCCAGATTGTTCAAGAGACTCGACAATTCCTACTTGATAATAGTGTCAGCCTGGATTCCTTTAGTCAGGTAAATTTTGAACTGGGTTGTTGCTATAGAAACGATATAAGATATACATTTGGCTGACAATAGAGCTTTTAGTTATATCGTAAGGATGCATATCTATGACACATTCTACAAAACCCAAAACCAGTGTTTTTGGCACCTTTTGTTAATCGTAAATAAAAACAGAATACAATGGTTTGCAAATCCTTTTCAACCTATATTCAATTGAATACTGCATAAGACAAGATATTTAACGTTTGACAACACATTCTGCACGTGTTACAACAGCATGGCTCCGTAGTAAAAGAGTGAATTTCATGGCTGCAACACGTGCCAAAGTAGTTGGGAAAGGACATGTTCACCACTGTGTTACATCATCTTTTCTTTTAACAACACTCAAATGTTTGGGAACTGAGGAAACTAATGGTTGAAGCTTTGAAAGTGAAATTCTTTCCTATTCTTGTTTTATGTGGAGCTTCAGTTGTTCAACAACCCGGGGTCTCCGCTGTCGCATTTTACGCTTCATAATGCGCCACACATTTTCAATGGGTGACCGGTCTGGACTGTAGGCAGGCCAGGAAAGTACCCGCACTCTTTTTTTTACGAAGCCACGCTGTTGTAACACGTGTTGAATGTGGCTTGGCATTGTCTTGCTAAAATAAGCAGTGGCGTCCATGAAAAAGACGGTGCTTAGATGGCAGCATATATTGTTCCAAAACCTTTATGTACCTATGAGCATTAATGGTGCCTTCACAGATGTGTAAGTTACCCATGCCTTAGGCACTAATGCACCCCCATACATCCCAGATGCTGGCTTTTGAACTTTGCGTCGATAACAGTCTGGATGGTTCGCTTTCCCTTTGGTCCGGATGAAACAATGTCGAATATTTCCAAAAAACATTTTAAATGTGGACTCGTAGGACCACAGAACACTCTTCCATTTTGCATCGGTCCATTTTAGATGATCTCAGTTTCAGAGAAGCCGGCGGCGTTTCTGGATGTTGTTGATAAATGGCTTTCGCTTTGCATAGTAGAGCTTTAACTGGCACTTACAGATGTAGCAACAAACTGTATTTAGTGACAGTGGTTTTCTAAAGTGTTCCTGAGCCCATGTGGTGATATCCTTTAGAGATTGATGTCGGTTTTTGATACAGTGCCATCTGAGGGATCGAAGGTCAGGGTCATTCAATGTTGGTTTCCGGCCATTTTGCTTATGTGGAGTGTTTTTTTCCAGATTCTCTGAACTTTTTGATGATATAATGGACCGTAGATGTTGAAATGCCTACATTTCTTGCAATTGCACTTTGAGAAACGTTGTTCTTGAACTATTAGCTCATGCAGTTGTGGACAAAGTGGTGTACCTCGCCTCATCCTTTCTTGTGAAAGACTGAGCATTTTTTGGGAAGCTGTTTTTATACCCAATCATGGCACCCACCTGTTCCCAATTAGTCTGCACACATGTGGGATGTTCCAATTAAGTGTTTGATGAGCATTCCTCAACTTTATCAGTATTTATTGCCACCTTTCCCAACTTCTTTGTCACTGTTGCTGGCATCAAATTCTAAAGTTAATGATTATTTGCAAAAAAAAAATGTTTATCAGTTTGAACATCAAATATGTTGTCTTTGTAGCATATTCAACTTAATATGGGTTGAAAATTATTTGTAAATCATTGTATTCCGTTTATATTTACATCTAACACAAGTTCCCAACTCATATGGAAACAGGGTTTGTACGCCTTACGCAATGTAGCATTCTTGTTAGCGACTAATGTCCCTCTACAATGCAAAGCCACTTCTAAGTTAGCAATTCTTGCCTCCATGGTGGCAAATAAACTCCGTTCTTTACAGTTATCATTATCACTGGAGGACGAGGAATAGCTAAATATGCTAAATTACACAACGCTGGAAGAAATTCTGACTGCTAACCGCAAACTAGAGCTCTTCATTAAATACAAATGTGCGCAGATTAATACAAATATCGACAGGAACTATGCCCAGTATAGTATCAGTATGTGGTCAATACTACAGTGAGTAGTGGGGAAAAAATTGTCATAAAAAAATCTTTGGTCGGTTTTGTTATTGTTAACAAACTCAGGAATGAAATCCCTGGACATAAGGCCTTAAGAGCAAAAACTAAATAATTTAAATCAGAACCAATAGTAGAAAATCATTTAATTATTGATTGATACTCCTATGCTGCCTCCTGTATTTTTGTCTAATTATAATTGGGATCAAAAATGAAATCATTCAGTTATTTAAAATTGAAAATTTAAAGTATCAATAGTTGCATTTGTTTAGCCAATACTGCCCCTGTAACTACTATTGCATCGAGACCCAAATTCGGCCAAAACTTCAAGTATCCAAAAAACTGCTTGGTACACTGTAACAGAATTGTACATAGAAACATGTTACAACTGGAAATTATGTACTGTACGATGTTACTGCATATGTCAGCAGGCAAATTATGAGCCTTTTTAACGTTTTTTTTAAATAGTTATATTATCATTTATAAGCCAAATAATATATTGTGATATATACAATTATAGCAAGAACCTACAATATGTATGGCGATATAGTTTTAGGCCATATCGGCCACGCCTATTTTGTTAAATTGTAGTCACTTTGTCACCGTTGTTGTTTAACCGTGTTGTTCCGGTGTATAGGCAGCAGCAGTGAGGAACACAACTGTTATCTTGGTAAAGAACCTCCCAGCTGGAGTGACCGTGTCAGAGCTGGAGACGCTCTTCTCCAGTCATGGCTCTTTGGGACGAGTGCTGTTGCCGCCGTCTGGCCTTACAGCCATTGTTGAGTTCCTGGAGCCCACTGAGGCAAAGCGAGCCTTTACAAGACTAGCCTACAGCAAGGTGTGTGTTAGCCTCTCTGTATTTGTATACAGTATGTGTGTAACCTTTGAGGAAGTTTTAGAACATAATTGATCTGCTACAGTTCCATCATGTCCCGTTGTATTTGGAGTGGGCGCCTGTGGGTGTATTTGTTGCGGCCAAATCTGAATCAGGTAATCACACTCATACTTGTGTTGAGATATTTTAAATTAGCCAATAAATGAATGGATCTGTCTAACCAAGTGCCAGAAAAACGTGAGGGAGTGCAAGAAGGGGAGAAAGAACTGAAAGAAGATAAAGCAGAAACAGATGATGAGGAAGAAGATGTTCCAGGTTCAACGCTTTTCATCAAGAATCTTAATTTCAGCACCACAGAGGAAACTCTTAAAGAGGTGGGTCAAATGATGTGATTGTCATTCTAAATACAATGGACATAGTGGTTGGGATTTTTGAATAAAGACCTTTTTTTTGTTACAGACATTCTCCAAATGTGGCAAGATCAAGTCATGTACAATCGCCATGAAAAAAGATAAAACTGGTACTACCTTTGCTCTTGTCAATATTAGTGGTATTTGTGTTTAGTTCAATTAGTGTGTAATTAACCCTACCTTGTTACACCGCACTAAATGATATGTCAGGCATTCAGTATTTTGTTATGAAGACACAAGATTAACAACATATTGATTTGTGGAAGGTTCTGTTTTGAAGCAATTCTAGTTATGTGCAGTGGTGTGGCTCGGTTGGTAGCGCGGCCGTGCCAGTAACTTTAGGGTTCCAGGTTCAGTTCCAGCTTCCCCTATCCTAGTGACTGCTGCTGTCTCCTTGGGCAAGACACTTTATCCACCTTTCTCCCAATGCCACCAACACTAGTTTAAATGTGGATCATGGGTTTCACAATGTAAAGTGCTTTGATTCTCCTTGAAAAAGCACTATATAAATATATTTATGACTTGCAGGCAAGTTGCTGTCGATGGGCTATGGCTTTGTTGCCTATCAGAATGCAGTGGGGGCACAGAAAGCCTTGCGACAGCTACAGGTAAGGAACCCTATCTCCTCGCAATTACTTTTTAAAAACAAAACATAGCCCTCTTGGTGGGTCACATGACTTCTTTCTCTGTCACACTTCCACCAGCACTGCACTGTGGACAGTCACCAGTTGGAGCTGAAGATTTCAGAGAGAGCTATGAGGTAAAAAGTGCATCGCACACTCAAAATGAATTACATAGAGCACCCAGTTAGAGGCCTAAATCTGAATGTGTGCAGGACTGCGGAAGTTTCACTAAAGAAGAAGCAAGTTCAGAAGAACCAAACAGGATCAAAGATCCTTGTGCGAAATATCCCCTTCCAAGCTTCTGTCAGAGAAGTTCGGGAACTCTTTTGGTAGGAGCCTCATACACACACCGCATTAATAGTCTGTGAGGTGAGGTGAGCCACTAATGTTTGAATTCTTCTATCTCAGTACCTTTGGAGAGCTGAAGACAGTCCGCCTCCCGAAGAAAGCAGCCGGCTCAGGAAGTCATAGAGGTTTTGGCTTCATTGACTTCATCACCAAACAGGACGCCAAGGTTGGAACAAACGCACTCAATTGTTTGTACTAGGGATGTAAAAAATAACAACTTAACTCATGTGATTAATCACAAAAAAAATTGCATTAATCAAAATTATATGCAGATTAATCGCTCAGTTTATTTTGACCGTGTATGGTTAGTTACATTACCCATGGATGGTTACCTGAAAGGCGGTGCCGGTTGTAATACAGACGATCAGGTTAATTCATACTAAAAAATGATTGAAGAGACTTCGACCGGTGAGCTCGCTGGCAAATTGTACTCCAAAATAACCTTAAGTTAAATGTTTTGACCAAATAAATTATGTACATTCAAGTAAAAAAATTTGAAAAATGTACCTGGATGACAGTTAAATGTACATTTATTTCCAAATATTGGAGTGTTTTTTTATTTAATTTAAATTATACAAGCAAGTAAAAAGCTGTGATTAATCATGACTAATCTAAATTCAAAAGTGTGATTAATCTGATTAATAAAATCATTTGACGGCATTAAATTGTTTAAATCTATTTTCTAAAAGTAACTTATATTTACTGATGTGATACAATTAAGGGTATCAAAATATTGTGTTGTGATTAATAAATGAACTTCATTTTAGTGTTTTTTTTTAATGTCTTTAACTTTATTTTAATTCTGACGTTACTGTCTCTGTATGCCTGCGAGTTGCCGTGCTCTCTTTTTGTGCTTGATAATGCAACAACTGTATCGCCATGTAACACAAAGATAATATGTAGCCACAGCGAAAAAGAGGACTCACTCTGTCACAAGACTGGTGTTAGTGGCTTAAAATAGTGGGGTTAGGATGAATTATATCGAACAAATTGTGTAAAATATTCATAACAAACTTAGACATACAGTATCAAGTGTGTTTACTGTTTCTGTAAGTTTGAATGGTGTCTTGTTTTTAGCATGCTTTTTTTTCCTTTTTGTTTTTTGCATCTACTGTATCTATTCCACCAGCTATGGAGAAATGTCACGTCTGGGTGTTTTTAGAAGCCACTTTAAACTGACTTTAGACTATTATGACAGATCTGTACCTCACTATAGTAATATATCATATGTGCAATGATGTGTACATTATATTTACCATCACAGTACACTTGCATAGAGGAGAATGTTATTTTAATCACCCGTGTGTGTCAGAAACTGTCTCTTTGGACGAAATTAAACCAAAATTTGTTATTAAATAAGCTCTGTTCTGTCGTTAAAAAAAGGCCTAAAAGGTGAAAATGTTTTACACATGAATGTACATGTACAAGGCAACACTAAATGGGCCCTAGTGTGTGAATGTTGTCTGTCTATATGTGTTGGCCCTGCGATGAGGTGGCGACTTGTCCAGGGTGTACCCCGCCTTCCGCCCGATTGTAGCTGAGATAGGCGCCAGCAACCCCAAAAGGGAAGAAAATGGATGGATGTACATGTACAAGACCATCAGGAAAACCAATCAAAGCCAACATTTCCTCTGATCCGTTTAACAAAGTTGAACATGTATTTGTGACAAATGTAAACAAAATAAATAAATATGTTCTCTTAAACCACTGTTTGTAACATATTCTAGCACTATAGTTGATGTGTCTATTGTTTATTTTATATTATCTAAAACTGAAGGAAAGCCACAAGTTCAACATTCAATACTTACTGTGCAGAAATATGTTTTCACTGTTTTTTTATGTATTAATAACTTTAACACTAAATAGACCGGATGTTTTAGTTCAGGAAATAAAACAAACTCAACTTTTTCAAGTCTGTTAAAACAATAAAGGACTTTATAAAGCCACTTTTTATTAAATAACAATTCAAATTGAAATACCTCAAACTGAGGGCTTTCTCAGCATTTTTAGATATGCTTATATGATTTAAAAATAGATTACGCAATTACAGATCATAAGTAACTAGTTATTTTAATTGCTTGCCCGCAGTAGATACTATACTTAATGTCCTTGTTTTATCCCCTTCAGAAAGCATTTGCTGCGCTGTGCCACAGCACCCATCTCTTTGGGAGACGTCTTGTGCTGGAGTGGGCTGATGCTGAGGAAACGGTGGAAACACTCAGACGAAAAACGGCAGAACATTTTCATGGTAAACTTAATGTTAATGCCCTGCAGAGTTTTTCTCTTTTTGCAAACAAAGTACATCGTTTTTCTTATTTTCCTTGTAATTTTTCAAACATTTTAGTGGCCAGCAAAAAGCAGCGCAAGGCGGAGTTGCTGGAGAAAATGGAAACCGCAGTAGATGCGGCGGACTGAATGTGTGTATTGCCTGTAAATACAGTAGGTTTAGAAGTCTTTGAAGAGACTGGTTGATTCATTTTAGCCCTGTCATTGAGGCATTGAGCCAGAGTTACTTGGTTAAACTTTATTTTCACTGCAAGATATGGTACCATCATGTGAACAATTAAATGAGGTGTATGCTTTGAGTACACCTTAAACAGTTTTCCTTATCTGTAAAATATGAATTTAGGTGACATGTTCAGGTCTACTTTGAGACACTAGTGATTTAGAGCTATATAAGTAAACATTGATTGATTGATTTACCTATTAGTCTTTTTTGTATTGAGGAAACACTTGTGCATAGAATTATTTAAAATGATCCGTTTTAAATAAACATATTTTCTTTATTTATAATGAGTGGTTATGTCCAAGTGCATTTTTTTTTTTCAGAACTTTATTTTTACAGTACAATACACATCTTAACATTTAAAACAAACACCATATTTCAGAACAGCAACAATATGAAGATAAAAACAAAATATTCAATAAAAATTTCTAAATATGTACATAAGAATATCTTCACCATAATATTCAAAGAATAATCAAGATATTAAAACTACAATAAGGAAAGGAAAGAGGAAACAAGTTGACACAAAAAAATTAATTACTTGGCTTGACTTGACTTTATTAATTCATGCTTGCAGTGGAGCTAAGGCCCCACTGAAAAAGCAGCTGAACTTTACAATAAATATCAAACAAACAACAATAAAAACATGAAAAGAACAAACAGTATTTTAAACATTTTGAACATCCTCAGGGCTGCAGCAGCATGGAAACTGTTTGCATTCTGGTATATGACTACTTTTTAAATGTTTCTTTTAGTAATCAATTTGAGTAACACTTCATATGTACACATTACACACTATTAAGCAAAAATAAAGCATTTGTAAATACTGAGTTCGTTTATGGATTACTAAGTTACATATATTATTTATAAAGCATATTACCAACATGAATACTCATTTTTGTGCAGTTTATGAAACAAATGTTTTACTCATTTAAAAGCTCATTGATAAATACTGAATTCATCATTCATATAGCATGTTTCCAACATGAATTCTCATTAGTAAACAGTTTATAATTGTTTTACTCAATTGGCTTAGATGGTTCCTTTGTTATATTTTATAAATAAATGAGTCAGCAAAAATGTAACCGCATTCTCCAAGTCTTAATTAAATTTAGACTGTACAAACAACCATTTTTTCCTTGAAATCTAAAAGTGTATTGAAAGTACTAAACAGTAAAACAGACTTCAGTCCGGGATAGTTAGAAGGTGGGACTTTGAGAGAAAAAAAAAAAAAAAAAAATGGTTTAGCAATTTTTTTTTAAGATGACATAAAGAACAGTCTTAACTTTGTTTGGGATGGAAGATCTATTATCGGGATGGTGTGGCGCAGTGGGAGAGTTGCCGTGCGCAGCCCGAGGGTCCCTGGTTCAATCCCCATCTAGTACCAACCTCGTCACATCTGTTGTGTCCTGAGCAAGACACTTCACCCTTGCTCCTGATGGGTGCTGGTTAGCGCCTTGCATGGGAGCTCTCTCCATCAGTGTGAATGTATGGGTAAATGGGGAAGTAGTGTCGAAGCGCTTTGAGTACCTTGAAGGTAGAAAAGCGCTATACAAGTACAACCCATTTATTTATCATTTATTTGTGATTTAGGGCTATATAAATAAACATTGATTGATTGATTGATTATGCAGAGTCCATATTTTTCCTAAATTAACATAAGAATGAGTTTTGTCCAGAACGCAACTCTTAAAAACTGCATGTCAAAACACAGTTACACGGGTCTTTTATTTTGAAAATATTATTACCACTTTGACTATCAGTGAAGTGGTGACTCTGACTTGGAATCTACATAACACTCAGTTTGAACGTGAACGGGTGACTTTTTTTTTTTTTTTTGCTAATCTAAGTAAATAGGTGTGTATATGCACATTTTGGAGTTTATTGGTTCTGTCTATGTATTTATATGAATATGTATTAGAATCATATTGAATATATTACAATTACTAGGATTAAAGTATAGAAGATAATAGTGAGCCCATGCAACATAATAATAGTGAGCCCATGCAACATACTCCGGTACAGTAGGTGGCGGTATGGACTTTTCTAAATCACAATAGTGAGCCCATGCAACATACTCCGGTACAGTAGGTGGCGGTATGGACTTTTCTAAATCACAACAGTAATCCGACAGAAAACTGAAGAAGATCAGGTGACTGCTCCACCTATCATGTGACTAGTTTGTGCAATCATGGCAGATATTTATTTACTCCGCTATTTTACATTCTATTTAACAATTAACTGCGTTTTGTTCAGTCATTTTTCACTGGTTGGAGCCGAAATACGAACGGCGGTTCTTGATAAAAACACGGGGCAGCTTTCAGTCATCGTTGGGTATCGAGAAGATTTTGTGGCCTGGGCCAACTTCACCGACAACATTCAGACAACAGGGTACGTTTATAACATGGTTCACTTAGAGGGTGGCATACAATAAAAAGGCTACCAATATTTTTTGTTGACCTATTTTTTTATTACTTCAGCTGGTCTGCCTTGGACGTCACAACCAGCAATCAATACAATGATAGCATCCAAGCTTATGCTGCTGGAGCTGTGGAAGCTGCAGTCACATCTGAGGTCAGCCTAGACATACACTATTCAAGCTAAAATATGGCTTAAAGTTGACGATCTTTCTGTTTTTAGCTTATCTACAAGCACTGGATGAACACACTCATGGGTTACTGTGGGCCCTTCTCAAGAGATGCTGGCTACTGTGACCGCCTCAAGACTTTTATCACTATCAACCTTCAGTGGGTTCAGGAGCAAATTGAGCAACAGCCAAATTCACCCTATTGGTACCAGGTACTGAAAATATCTTTAAAAGGAATAAGGGGGTGTGAAATGACTGTGCATTTATTCTTTCATTGTCATGTTAGGTTCGCCTTGCTCTGCTACAGCTGAAAGGTCTGGAGGACAGTTACAATGACCAACTGTCATTTCCGTCTGGCCCGGTATCCATCAACCCCTTTGGTTTCCTGTAAGCAGATGAGCCCATTTTTGAAATCATAAAAATAAGTGCACATATGATATTAGGGGTGTCCCGATCCGATAATGATTTTGGATATTGGTCCGATACACAAAAAAACAAGTATCAATCAAATTGGTTTGTATCTTAACTTTACCATGCAAGCAGTCCTGCAGCGTGTTTACTTTTGCATGAATGGACAGCTAAGTATCCTATAAAAAGCCATCCAACCATCCATTTTCTACCGCTTGTCCAAATTTGGGCTTTTCTTGTATTTTAGGTAGTGGCGGGCCGTGCGTTTCCCACTTCGGACTTCAGTGATTTCCGACTTCAATGATTACCCCTCTAAACACCATCCTTTATGTCACCACATGACTGTTGCTAAAGAAAAACTATACAGAAACACATTTACACACGACTGGGCATTGTACAAAACGGGTTATTTTCTGGCACATTTAAAAATCAATGAATCCGCATCAGCAATTAAAACATATCTTATGTGGGACTGTCAAAATTAAAATTGATAAAAAACATTTTAAATGTGGAAAAAATAAACAAATAAAATATCTGAACTTGCATTTCATCGACAACTAAGCTAGCTTCTGGGGTTGGCTGAGATGGTCTCACAACATATAGTTTCTCTTTAAATATCCTTCTTGAAAATGGCCTTGCAAATATGTGTTGTCTTGTCTAATCATAAAAGATGCGGAAGAGGCGAGTTGGCTGAGTTCCTAAAGTTTATTCCACAAGTTGCTCATCAAAAATATCCCGCTGCCGGCTTGTCTACATTAAACAACGTAAACAGGGCTTCTGCACATACTCTTAACTGCTGTGGCATGCTGGGTAATGGAGTTCTCATGTACCCTGCCTCATAACGTCACTATATATCTGCCTTAGGCGAGCTAGAAGGCCTTACTGACAACAAGGCATGATCTGATTGGCTATTGCAACTGTCTTTCACTGTATGTGTCCGTTCATTTACAGCGCACTGATGCCAGCATTGCTGAATCTGAAGGCTTCTGGCAGATTTGGTACAGCATGGCAACATAAGCAAGCTGAATTCTGATTGGATAAAAACTCTATAAACTAAAAACTACAGCACTGGAAGGATCATAATATGACATTAAGGGAAAAGGAAATACTTTTAAATATTTAGGGAAAGTACATTCAAAAATTACTTTTATCTTTAATTATGATCATGATTTCTGGTTATGTTAGGCCTGCAGAGAAGGTCTTGCTGGCCCTGACAGCACATTACTGATTGTAGGCACATATAAAAGGCTATAGGTTGGGGCTAGGAATGCAACAAACGATTATTTTGTTAGTCAACGAGTCATCGACTTTCTCAACAATTAGTCAACTAATCGGATAATAAAGCGTACACATATCCAGTGGCTCTAATTCAACTTTTCAATTTATTTTGAGTTATTTTTAGGCATGTGTTTACAACAAAGATGACAATTTTAATCATACATTTTAATTCATACTTTAGCTATGCTGCTACAAAAATAAAAATAACTGTTAAACCTGTGTTAAATTAAAAACAAGGACAAGGAAAGTGCTAAAAAAAAAACCTTATCATTAATGCAACAAAACACCAGAAGTATCGAATGTACTCAAAAAGAAAAGAGCATTTTGTAATGGTATGTTTTAAAAGATGCACACTGGTATATTATTGATTATGGATTAAGTCCTGTCATGTTTTTGCAATATAATAGACTCAACATATTGAATTGAATCACTGATTGATTCTGAACATTTTAGCTGTCGATAATTGAGTGTATCTATCTATTTCCTACCGGTTGTCCCATTTGGGCTCGCGGGGGTGCTGCAGCCTATCTGAGCTACAATCGGGCGTAAGGCGGGGTACACCCTGGACAAGTGGCCACCTCATTGCAAGGACAACACAGATAGACGGACAACATTCATACTCACCTTCACATACAAGGGCAAATTTAGTGTTAATTGAGTGTATGTTTATTATTTAATGATAATGGTGCCAAATGTTTTGTGTGTGTGAGATTGACATTTGTTATTGTGTCTTTATTCATTGCACTGCAAATTGACACTGTTTACACCTGATGTTCCTGACAAAAAGTACTTCAATCGATTTAGACTAAAATGATAGCTTATTACCCTGTGTAGGAAAGTTTAACTAACTATCTTATCGAGTTGAGACTGCATCTTCCAGATGTCCGACAGTCCACTTCTTTAAATGCTCACATATCACAGATGTAGTGTCATAAAAGCAAGATCTGTTTGGAAAACCACAAGTGATCACGTGAAATTAATTATATTTATATATTAAATATATTTTTTCTCTAGTGACTTACAGTGTTCTACATAGTGAAACCCAATATCTAAGTTACATTTAAACCAGTGTGGGTGGCACTTGGAGCAGGTGGGGAAAGTGCCTTGCCCAAGGACACAACAGCAGTGACTGGAATGGCAGAAGCGGGGATCAAACTTGGAACTCTCAAGTTGCTAGCACGGCTGTTCTACTGACTGAGCCCAAACGTCACGTAACAACTATTGTCTATGAATGACAATTTTCGGCGACACAATTTATTTACTATTTGTCGGGGGGATACATGAAGCAAGCAGCTTCACAACAACTAAGCATGCAATGAATAGCACACAAACAAGACATACATAAGTGTATTTAATTAAACAACATCACAGATCAGAACAGCACCTTTGTCACTATAAACAAGTGTCATATAACTTATAGTTGCACACACATATTACAGTGTCTCCAAAGCAATAGCGTAATAGAAAGTATCCAGTAACAACTGTGTCCGCAATATTTCAATTCACTGCGTCGAGTTTTACTTCAAGGGGAACAGCACTTTTTATTTATTCATTTTTTGCCTATTTTTCACAATCATTATGAAAGACATGTCAACGGATGAATTTTTTAATGCATTGTAACTATTTTTAAACATAAATAACAGAGCTAAAGAAAGCTCCGCTATTCCACCCACAAAATGCTATAAAAAGCTATTCAAAATGTGCCGACAATAGTCCATTTACATTTTGTGACTTTAAAACTAACAATGTTTTAATGATATTGTTATTGTAAGCACTAATACAAACTCTAACGGCAACTTAATCACTTCTGTGTCTCCCTATGTTTACATCGAGTGGTCTTCTGTTTCCTTGCTTCCTTGCTCCCTGTAAGTTTATTGTAGATCACAAATCACGAATCTCTCCTCAACATGAGACGTCTGAGTAGGTAATCCGACAAGTTGGGACATTTTAACAGTCAATTTAGGACCTGGAACTGGCGAGAACAACACAAAAACAAACACCCCCCCCCCCCCCCCCCCCACACACACACACACACACACTTCATTTTAAAGACTTCATAGGTCCAATCCACAGGGTAATAATAAGTTTGTGTTTTTTATACCTAGCATTCTCTGGGTGACTAACTTCACTTGATCAAAGTTTTTTTTTTAACATTCCCTTCTACAATATAATACAAGTATGTATGATTCCTGCTGATACTGTATCGGCCTTAGAACTGTATCATCCAATACTCATGGCTCCAATATTGGTATTGTAGCGGAAGTGAACAAGTGTTATTGGGACACCCCTACTAATAACCATGTTGTTTGCTGTTACCAACCAGACTGTTCCAAATGGGTGGAGATATGGAGGACTTGGAATCTGCTTTAAACAAATCCAGCTTGACGCGACCACTAGGATCTGGCTCCTGCTCTGCTCTCATTAAGCTGTTGCCAAACAATAAGGATCTTTTGGTTTCACATGACACCTGGAACACCTACCAGTCCATGCTGCGCATCATAAAGAAATACAGCTTTGCCTTCAGTGTTTCGCCCTTAGGTACTAAATTGACACATTTTGCAACTGTCCAGGTGTTTTCATGTTTTGCTTCTACAATGTATTTACTAGACTTGTGTTTACAGGTAGGTAAATTATTATTAAGAAAGACAAGCATCACAATATGAGAGGCTATACTACTGTATGATGTGATCCTTCTAGTTAAATGCTGCCTTTTTTGCAGATAATCTTGTTCTTCCTGGAACGATACAGGCATTCTCATCCTACCCTGGATCAATTTTCTCTGGAGATGACTTTTACATCCTCAGCAGTGGCTTGGTGAGAGCTTCTCATGTTTCTCACAGCACCCAGTTTAATATTTAAATTAGGAGTGTCAAATTATCGTGTTAAATGCGATTAAATACAGTCATATTTAGTGCGTTATGTTTTCTAACCGTGTTAAGCTGAGAGCAACAACAGTTCAGCCGCGGCGAAAAAGAGGTTTCATTCGAGACTAATGTTAGTGACTTTAAGTAATGGGTATAAGATTATTTAAATCCCCAAAATTGGGTAAAATTTTTATATTAAACTTAAAAGAAGTATCAGAAGTACATATACAAAGTACCGGTACATATAAATTTCATTATGTTTAAATAAACCAACGGAGAAAAAGATGAAGGGTTGTGTATCGAATTCTGTACTTTTTTAGCTTTAAATCAAACGGGTCATTTTGCGTTACCATTGTTGCACGTGACCTCAGGTCGGGTTTTAGACCCGTCACGTAAGGCTGCAAATCAAACACAAGCGCACATAAACAATCACTCAAGCAGCAGTCAAACTACCTTCAGGTAATGTTGCAATTTTCAACTATACAATCAAGTATGCATTAACAAAGTAAGGATTCACTCTTTAAAAATGCGCTAGTTCGATGCAAATTTACACTGAATTTGCCATTGACAGGCTATTAGCATTAGCGATTTTACATTGCAATTTCAAAACATCAAAATTTAGTAAAGGTAACTACAACTAATATGAATGTGACACGAGTACGCACAATACTTACAGCATAAACACTTTGGAGGGCACAGCATAACACATTAAACTTCCTGCAAAAATCTACTTTCTTGTGAGACGACATACCATAGATATCCTATAGTACTGCTATCTAATGTCTTGGAAGTGCAACTGCATTGCAAATGAGACTAATGTAATCAGAAAACTAAATGTAACAACTGTACAGCAGTTATCACAATTGGATCATGTTTAAATGTTACATTATAAAATATGGTGTTATCAAACAATTAGTATTAATAAACACACACAAAAGTGCCGATTATTGGTACTGTTGAGTACAGGTATCGATTCCCAGGCATCAGGAATTGGTACCATATTGGTTTAAATGTGAACGGTACACATCCCTAATCAGAAGTCTGTTAATGGTTGGTATATGTTTGAATGTTGTCTTGTTTTAAGTGTGTTTATTTTATTTTTTTTTTTTTACAAAACGTCAATTACATGAGCTATAAAAATATGGCATTACATATTAAGATGCCTTTGTACTGTAATAACGCATATGTACAACAATATAATGATATATCCCATGTACACATTGATATGTACAATATATTTAAAATCAGATCATATTTATATTAAAGAAAAAGTTGTTTAATCCCACAAATGTGTCTTTTATCGCACGCTCGCGTGTCTGCTGGTGGGCGAAATGAAACCAAAATTTGTAAGTAAGTAACTTCATTTTCTGTCGCTAATTAAGCTTTAAAACATGACATAATGTTGCACATTGATGTATGTGTACGAGACAGCTGTAATTATGACAAATATATACATTTATTTGTTAAATCTGTTCCCTAAAAACACTATTTGTAACATACTGGATGTTTTTATATCTATTTTATATTGTCTGAAGCAGAGTAAAAGTATATTAAACATTCAACACTTGTATGGCTCAGAAAAATGTGTTGAATGTTTTTTTTTTATGTTTTAACTCCGGCACTTCACTTAGACCTGAAGTTTTATTTTGGTAAGTGCAACGATGTTCAAGTCTGTTAAAAAAAAATAAACGGCTTTCTAAGCCTCTCTTTTTGTTCATAATAATGCAATGAATTGAAATTAAAATACCTCAAATAAGAGGTTTTCTCAACATAATTCATGAGATTAAAAATGTGATAAATTACAGATCATTGATTGCTCCCTTTTATCTGTTGAATGCCTGCAGGTTACTCTGGAAACCACCATTGGCAACAGCAACCCTGCACTGTGGAAGTTTGTCCAACCCAAAGGTACCGTGATGGAGTGGCTCAGGAACATTGTGGCCAATCGTCTTGCACTGACCGCTAAAGCCTGGGCGGAGCTATTCAGCAAGTACAACAGCGGCACGTGAGTTCCGAGCATTGTTCGACGCAACAACACAAACGTTTGATTCTTGCATTTTTAGTGTGTGCTTTGCATGCTTTGCAGGTACAACAACCAGTGGATGATTGTGGACTATAATAACTTTGCTCCAGGAAAGACTGACCTCACGAAGGACCTCTTTGTTGTGTTGGAACAAATTCCGTAAGCATTTTAAGATGTATATTTACTTCATGGATTAATATTATATACTAAAAAAAAAGTATTTTCCTGTATTTTCACATTGTAGGGGACAGATTATTTTTACCGATAAGACGGAAGAATTATTGCAAAAAGGATACTGGGCAAGTTACAACATACCGTAAGTGCATATCCCTAATATTTATGTAAAGTGCATGTGTTTATGACTTACTCTTCTGGATCATATGTGCTGTAGGTACTATGAAGACATATTCAATGCGAGTGGCTGCAATGACCTGGTGGAAAAGTTTGGCTCCTGGTTCTCCCTTGACCAGAATCCTCGGGCTCAAATATTTAGGAGAGACCAGACAAAAGTTACAGATGTTGCCTCGATGATGCGCCTCATGAGGTCTGCACAAAAATACTCCTGTATTGTATCATTTTAAGTGTATAGCTATATATTTTTTGACATTATATCTTTTTGTTTCCAGGTACAATAACTTTAAAGAAGACCCATTGTCTCAATGCCAAGGCTGTGATCCACTTGAGAATGGAGAAAATGCCATCTCTGCCCGCTCAGACCTGAACCCTGCCAACGGTACATACCCCTTTGGAGCTTTAAGACAAAGATCCCACGGAGGAACAGACATGAAGGTACCGTATTAGTCCGGTTAATTTATTTTTCTTTCCTGAAGCACACTGATTCACTAAATGGTGTTCTGTGCAGATGACCTCCTACGGAATGTTTTGTCGCTATGAAATGCTGGCCGCGAGTGGGCCAACATGGGACCAGGTGCCACCCTTCCAATGGAGCACATCTCCATACAAGGATCTGTTGCACATGGGCCACCCTGATATTTGGGCTTTCAAGCCTATTAAAGTCACCTGGAATCCTTAATTGCAATAATGCATAATGCAAAAGTGCTGGAAAGGAAGTTTAATTAACACTTTGACAAAGGGAAATAACACTTTTATGGGTAATGTGGTATGAGGATAGTATTTCTTTAGTTTTGCACATTTTTTTTAAATTAAGGAAAGAATTTTTAATATAAGGGATTTTTTTAAATAAAATTTAATGTACAGCCTCATTTTTCTACTCTGAGTTATATTCATCATGTTTATGTATTAAGAAATTTGCCACCGCCAAGTTAAATCATTGTCATTGTAAAAACAAAAAGCATCTTAGATTCTAAAAACGTTTCTCAATAAACTGTCATCATGATTGATTTGTGATTCCGAACAGTCTCTGTTTTACTATCTGGATATTAAGACTGTTTTTTGTTTTACATTCATTCTAAAAACTACAGATTTCCTTAACAGGAAACTTTCTTCCAATGAATGTTGATGTTTTTGTTAACTGTATTTTCAATATGCATATGATGGTACATTTAGGTAGATCACATGTTTACATTTTCACAAATGTCTGCTAAGGCGCAAGAAGAAGCAAAGCTTATTTAATTCCACTTTTTGTCCGTTTCACAGAAATTATTTGTTTACTTCCTGTACTAACCATTTTTGTAATGATAGAATCAAATTATAGCAGGATATTCAATAGAATAGTTTGTAAGAGCAGGTTTGAATTAACCTTTTTGATTTGGCTTTTACTTTATTATTAATTTTATTGAAGACGTCCATACTTGACTTTTTATATATATATATATATATATATATATATATATATATATATATATATATCTTGATATGTTTTACTTGTCATGTATTATTTATTCTTATTCAAGGTGCTTACCATTTGTACACATATTCTTATTTTTACTTTAGAGCATGTCTCAGAGGGAGCCCTGTGCATCAGGGATTATATCAACCATGGCTGTGGGTCCGCTTTGTGTCGTCCTGGTGCAGACAGCTCCTGTAATAGTGTTTGTTCACCTGGCTCCTTTGTACCCTGCCATGCATTCATCTGTGTGTGTGTGTGTTTGTATGTGACTGATGATAGAGGTGGCGTGTCATCTGGACATTGTTTTATGTGAAGCACTTTGTGTTGCATATCTTTTATGTAAGACTAGCGCTTTATATATAACAATTTAATTTCCATCCATCCGGGCAGAAGGCGGTTTACACCCTGGACAAGTCGCCACCTCATCGCAGGGCCAACACAGATAGACAACATTCACACTCAAAATCACACACTAGGGCCAATTTAGTGTTGCCAATCAACCTATCCCCAGGTGCATGTCTTTGGAGGTGGGAGGAAGCCGGAGTACCCGGAAGGAACCCACGCATTCACGGGGAGAACATGCAAACTCCACACAGAAAGATCGCGAGCCCGGGATTGAACCCAGGAGTACTCAGGACCTTCGTATTGTGGGGCCGACGCATTAACCCCTCTGCCATTGTGAAGCCCCTATAAAATTAAATCAAATTTAATTTGTAGAAGATAATTGCAATAATAATACAGCAACTGCATTAGTAAATACATACACACTAAAAGTTATAACTATATATGTTTAAAAAAATACAATCTTCATAAAAGTACTAATAATCAATTCAATATGTTGGTTTCTATTATTGTACTGTAGATTTAATTTCTGTAAATGTTTAATTTTTATCTATAAAAATATTTTTATTTTTTTTAGTGGATGTTTTTAATTTTATTTTTAATAAACCTTTATAATACGCAAAATATTTACTTACAGGCAAATAATAATAATCAAAGCAAATACAGAAACGGTACAAAACAGCGTCAGGGGGTTGTAAACTCATTAAAGTAACTAAAATAGAATGCAATGTGTATATGTATATATATATATATATATATATATATACATACATACACACACGTGTGTGTTTGTATAACAAAGTGTAAAGCCAAATAATCCAAATTTGGGGCACAGCCAAGGGCGTAGAATTGGGTAGGGACGCTAGGGACACGTCCCTACCAATATCCAGCCGCTACTGTGTAGTCACTATCAATACACGCGCTGGCCGTAATGTTTAGTCAATGATTATGGCACAGAAAGGGTTAAATATCGCTCTCTGCTAGAAGTCCCGCCTCTAA
This sequence comes from Nerophis ophidion, assembly GCF_033978795.1. Lineage (NCBI taxonomy): Eukaryota > Metazoa > Chordata > Actinopteri > Syngnathiformes > Syngnathidae > Nerophis > Nerophis ophidion. Next base: position 53,514,266 of record NC_084617.1, on the reverse strand, counting down.
CCTAATTATCGCTCCCTGATTGGTTGCCACTTTCATGCTAATTTACGTGTGATTGTAAATAATGTAAATAATTCAATGTACATACTATGATGATTAACGTGTGTGATGACTGTATAATGTTGATAGTATATATGTGTACCATGAATTGATTTGCGTGGACCCCGACTTAAACAAGTTGAAAAACTTATTCGGGTGTTAACGTTTAGTGGTCAATTGTACTGAATATGTACTGAACTGTGCAATCTACTAATAAAAGTATCAATCAATCAATCAATTGGCTATCCCGGCTGTCACTCCTTCTGCTTGTAAAAGCTAGCCTACATGCTAGTTGCTAGCGAGCGGACGAGAGTGTCACGCCAAATCTCATCCCCCCTACAAAAACTTTACCCCCCCCATTTACTTCCGGGGTCATGATTAATACAGAAGTTTCGTTAATGCTATATTATAAAAATATAACGCTATATTATAAAAACACAGACGTTTTGTTAAGGTTATATTATAAAAACAATTAAAAAACAATTTACAAACACAAGCTATGGGATGACGCATTTACTTCTGGGGTCACGTTTCCTCTTATGTCATCCCATACCTTGTGTTTGTAAATTGTTTTTTTATTTTTTTATAATATAGCGTTAACAAAACGTCTGTATTTTTATAATATAGCGTTATATTAGATCGCCGGATTTCACCTTTCCGTTTTGTTTTTGAAATTATTTTTTAGTTTCATGTATTTGTGTAGAAGTGAGCAACGGTTTGAAAATACCAAAGTGGTGGAAACACAATAAGCCCTCACTAGATGATCATGTGATTTTACAATGCTAAAATATAATTCATTAATATGAAGTAATATTCATATTTAGTAAAAGCCTTTTTTGCTCAGGCAGTAACTGTACCATCAAGCTCTATGGTCATTGTCCTTAATGTATCTGTCATGCATCAACATATTTTTGGCCAGCAGTTCATTTCTGTTACAGACCGGCGGAGGCATGTGTTTGGCTCTTTCAAATAGGAACAACCAGTGGACACTAATCTGCTTGTATTTGAGTATTAGTGACAAACATATTTACAGTACAAAAGCAGCAATAGAAAGAAGTAGTTGAAGGGAAAATTATGAGTGGTTTAAACACAAGTTGGGGAAAGGATTATTACAGTTAATTTATGTTTGTATTGCATGAATGTATTTCTGATGTTGTTGATGGACAGTAGGCTATGTTAATTAACAGTATGATGCACAGTTTCACTACAGCCCTACACTAAAGAGTAAAGATGAGAACTCTTCCAAGTTGTCTCATTTGCTTTCATTTTAGTTGCTTTACCCTATAACATCTGCATGATGTGAAATTATGATTGCTAATGTAAAAAAATAAAAAAAGTAAACTTTCAGAGTGCTGCCTTGGAGCACTTTTGTGTCCCCACCAATCTCAAAATCAAACCTACTCCCTTGGGCACAGCATCATAGTTTTCACAGATTTTTGGTTGTCAGAGGTTGCAAACATTTCAAAGTAAAGTTCTAATTCTTTTTTAAGGCACAAAAAAACAAGTCGGGTATTGAAATTAAAACTTAGCCAATGAGGTTGCAAAAGTAAAATTCATTTTCAACATTTTTTTTTCATAAAGTGTAAATCCAAATAGCACATATTTAAAACAAACCACAAATTTGTCATGAATAATGTCTGGGATGAAACGACGGATGCCCGGTAATTTATGTAAATGTTACATGCCAAAACAAATACAAATTACACAAATATTAAGTACAGTAAAATGCTGCTGATCACGTGGTTGTGGTCGTCCAATCACGTCCAGCAACCGGTTGACAATCGTAAAGCGATAAGTATGTCGTGAATGCAATCTACCGTATGTTGTCATCCTCCTCAATCCGTAACGCATGAACTTTGTCTGCTCCTTATCACATATCGACATGGGGGAGTTCGTATACCGTACAAAAACGGCTTTGTGATGAGCGTAAACTTCTTGAACTTAAGGTAAGACGTCTGTAAAACATCCATCTGCATCATAGCTTCATTAGTGTGGAGCTGATATGATCATATATATAAATATATGTGTATATTTAAAAAAATTATAAACCTTTATTTATCATATGAACATTTACATACAATCAAGAAATACTAAACAAAGTACAAATACTGTATAAAACAGCGCCAGAAGGGAGTTCATATGTTTATACAAGGCAACATATATGTTCTGATACTGCAACAAGAGTATTGCAGTAGTATGACCACTGGATTTAGAGCAAATATCTCAACATCAATAGCATTATTCAAAATAACAGAGGAAATTACCAATGCAATAGACGGCGTGGCGCAGTGGGAGAGTGGCTGCGCGCAACCCGAGGGTCCCTGGTTCAATCCCCACCTAGTACCAACCAAGTCACGTCCGTTGTGTCCTGAGCAAGACACTTCACCCTTGCTCCTGATGGGTGCTGGTTAGCGCCTTGCATGGCAGCTCCCTCCATCAGTGTGTGAATGTGTGTGTGAATGGGTAAATGTGGAAGTAGTATCAAAGCGCTTTGAGTACCTTGAAGGTAGAAAAGCGCTATACAGGTACAACCCATTTATCATTTAAAGAATGTGCAGCCGCAGTATTCATGCATGCTGGTATCCGGCAAGGACAAGTCACAGGTGGAACAAATCCTCAGTGCTGAACTCCTTAATATTTGCACCTGGCTCGCTGACAACAAGCTATCCATACACTTAGGTAAAACGGAATCCATTCTATTTGGGTCCCATATCCACCTTAAGAAAGTCAGTGACATCACTATAAAAGTGGGTGACATTGTTATCACCAGGAAAGATGAGATCACCTACCTAGGTTCCATTCTAGAGGCTAATCTTTCCTGTGATAAAATGGCAACCAAGGTAATGAAAAATGTCAACCAAAAAACGAGATTCCTCTACAGAATCTCTTCTCTGGTCAACAAAAGCACCTTAAAGATTCTTGCGGGAACTCTCATTTAACCTTTTTTCGATTATGCTTGCACCTCCTGGTACCCAAGCACCTCCAAAACCCTCAAATCTAGACTCCAAACATCCCACAATAAACTAGTCCGGTTACTTTTAGACCTCCACCCCAGATCACACCTCACTCCAACCCACTTCTCCAAAGTGGGCTGGCTCAGGGTGGAGGACAGAGTAAAACAACTTGCACTGAGCCTAGTCTATAAAATCGGCTACACCTCCCTGATACCGAAGTACATGTCAAACTACTTCCTTAACATAAATGACCGCCATAACCACAACACCAGGGGGAGCTCCACAAACCACGTTAAACCCAGATTACGATCTAACAAAAGTCTTAACTCATTCGCTTTCTATGCCACATCAATGTGGAATGCACTCCCAACAGGTGTAAAAGTAAGTGCATCTCTATTCTCCTTCAAAACTGCTCTAAAACAACACCTCCAGGCAACTTCAACCCTTTACTAATACCCTCCTCCATTCACATCCCATCTCCTCCCATAACCTCATCCCATAACCTAATATAAATAATCAAATGTACTTCTAATGTATTTACTTGCTCTTATGCTATCTGAACTCACTATGTTCTCTACTCGCTGTACACATCCTACCAAGTAAGACCTACACTGTTCCAATGTCCATTTCTCTGTTGATGCATTGTTGATGACTGGAGTACTGATATCAACCAAAGCTCCTCATCCCACCCCCCGGATTGTAAATAATTCAATGTATATACTATAATGATTAACCTGTTTGATGACTGTATTATGCTGATAGTATATATTTGTACCATGAATTGATTAACGTGGGCCCTGACTTAAAGAAGTTGAAAAACTTATTCGGGTGTTACCATTTAGTGGTCAATTGTACGGAATATGGACTGAACTGTGCAATCTACTAATAAAAGTATCAATCAATCAATCAAAAAGGATTTAACAAAAGCATTGGAAACGATGAATCATGATATGTTAATACAAAAACTAGAACAATATGGCATCAGAGGTTTGGTATTAAACTGGGTAAGAAGCTATTTAACCAAAAGGAAGCAATATGTGAAGATGGGTGAAAATATGTCAACACGGTTGGATATATCTTTTGGCGTACCCCAGGGATCAATACTGGGACCAAGATTGTTTAATCTTTATACAAACGACATTTGTAAAGTTACAAAGGACTTAGTTAGTTTTCTTTGCAGACGACACAATTGCTTTCTGTCAGGAGAGAACACACAGAAGATAATACAAATAATAACGGAAGAAATGAACAAATTAAAAAAATGGTTTTATAAAAACTGATTATCTTTGAATCTCAATAAAATTAAAATTATGCTATTTGGTAACAGTAGAAAAGAGCATCAGACATGAATATATAATGAATAATGAATAAGGCAAAATACGTCCTGGGGCAAAAATCACTTTATATTCTCTACTGCTTGCTAGTGTTACCATATCTGAGTTATTGTGCAGAAATATGGGGAAACAACTACAAATTTACGCTACATTCGTTAACTGTGTTACAAAAAAGATCAATTAGAATAATACATAATGTTGGATATAGAGATCATACAAACCCTTTATTTATTGAGTCAAAAATATTAAAGTTCGGTGATTTGGTAAAATTGCAAACAGCCAAATTGATTTACAAAGCAAATTATAACCTGCTACCAAAGAATGTACAACAATTCTTCTCAACTAAAGAGGAAAAATATAACCTTAGAGGAAAATCTAGTTTAAAACATTTGTATGCATGTACACCACTTAAAACCTTTAGCATATCAGTATGTGGAATTAAATTATGGAATGGATTAAGTAAAGAAGTTGAACATTGTACTGATATGATCCAGTTTAAGAGGATGTTCGAATTAATAGTGCTTACAAAGTACAAAGAAGAAGAATTATGAGAAACACTTTCAAACTCATTGAAAATAAGATATTCTTAATCTCAGTATGTTAATAATGACTGAATTATATAAGTACATATTACAAAACTGTTGTGTTACTCATTCACGGATGTCATTTTGTTATTTTGATATTTTTGCTGTAAAGAAGGTCAATGAATTAATTATATATTTGTGGGCGCTCTGGCGTGGGAAAGGGGTAGGATTAAATAAGATTTGCTTCTTCCTACTCCTTTTCGGACATGATGTACTGTGTATTGTGAAATGATGAAATTGCCTGTTGTAGATATGTCATGTTCGAAATAAAAGAAAGAAAAAGTAGTGCCAATTAATGACGCATCTTTCCTTTGTTTACCTCATCACAGGTTCATTCGTGTTTAATGATGGCTTTCTGGCATATGGTTAGCAATTTAAGAGAGTATGTGTCCCAAAATCCTCCAGCGGTGACGTTTTTTGTGTGTATCCTGACACTGGCTATCTCATTCATCAGCCTTGGGTCTTACATCAACACTCACACCCTTTCCAACCCGGACACTACAGCAAAGGTATGATTTTTTTTTTTGGCTTATAGGTAATTTCTATCCATCCATCCATTTTCTACTGCTTGTCCTGTTCGGGGCCGCGGGGGGTCGCTGGAGCCGATCTCAGCTGCATTCGGGCGGAAGGCGGGATACACCCCGGACAAGTCGCTACCTCATCGCAGGGCCTACACAGATAAACAGACAACATTCACACTCACAGTCACACACTAAGGCCATTTTTTTAGTGTTGCCATTTAACCTATACCCAAGTGCATGTCTTCGGAGGTGGGAGGAAGCCGGAGTATCCGGAGGGAACCCACGGAGTCACGGGGAGAACATGCAAACTCCACACAGAAAAATCCCGAGCCCAGGATCGAATTTAAACAATATAGTTCAGTACAGTACAAGTTTAATTTGTTCTATGACTGAAAACACAAAAGCACAAAACACTCAAAGCATCTCCCATTAAAATCCGTCGAAATCAACTATGCTTGGCACCCCCAAAACAGCACAATTTTAACATGTAGCATGTCCTTCAAAAAGAAAAACACACTTTTAGAAAACAAATATTGAATAAAAACAATACCATCGAATGTACTACTAACAACTAATGTAAGAATAATGTACAGCATTCACCTTGGAGAGTGAGCTTTTACTGTATCTTCATCCATCAGCAGCGTTTTTATATTGTCATTGTCCGTTTGGATACTATTTAAACATTCTTGGCGTTACGCTCATTCTGCTTCAGTATGGTGCACGCTAGGGATGTAACGATACAGATATTCCATATCACAGTTATTGTTTCCAATATTATTATTATAACTGCACTGTTGAATGTGCTCAAAAGTACTCAAAAACACTTATAACCAAGTTTTATTTAAAAAAATGTAAATGAATAAATAGCCACACTCTACACTTTCTTTGCAAAATAATTATGTTATATGATGATATTGTTTTGGCTACTTTATTATTTTTGAGCGTTTAAATGTGTTTATCCTTCTGTTTTAATTTGTAAAAGTTTTCTTGAAGTCATAGGGTAGTCAGGTTTACCATTGTACACCTGACCCCCATTACATTTAAAAATGTTTATTTTCTTTTGTGATAGTTTGTAAAAGTTTTTTTTTAACTATAAAAAAAGCATGTGCTAGGAGCTTCACATCTGGTTTATGTGACATTATGCAAATTTTACTTCTGTGGTCATATTGCTTTGAGTATCAATCGATCTTTCGGTCAACTGTAAGAGAGCACAGCCCGTAGGTTTATGTACACAATTTAATATCTCAGTTGCTCAAACAGCGATGTGTTTATACACGTTTGAATCGAGGAATGTTGTTTTTTAATGGAGAAAGGCGTTGATGTCTCTTGTTTTTATGTTAGCATGTAATCTAACTAGTGCTTGCTAGATAACAATAAGCAGTGTCACTGGTCTGTGAGTGTATCAGTGTTACCAATCGCGGTTTTACAATCATTTTAATTTAAAACGGTAATATTAACCGTGGGAAGTTTTACTGCGGTTTATCATTATACCGTTTATTGTTACAAGCCTTTTGCACACTAGCTGTGTCACGCCTGAATTTCTTCCCCAATTTGGCCCCACATCTGTCATGTTTTTGATGATTTCTCAATGAATATCATCAGTTTCTTTTTCTCAGCGCTGTCCTTCACTCACTTTCTCCTCTCCGTTGACTGGAAAACCAGGTTATGTCACTCTAGCTATAAACCAATGCTAGCCAGTTAGAACATATATTTCTGGCGGGTCTTACGGGGTTCATCGTAACATTGCCTATGCTAACTAATGGCGGGGATGCTTGTAACTCAAATGTTTGCTTGCAACTTAAAACCCAACAGTTAGCATAAAAACAGCGCTTACATCAACACACTCTTAAGTTGAGCTACCACTATAATACTGATGCTGTCAAACAATTACACATTTTTAATCAGATTTATAACATTGGTGCTGTGGATTAATTTAAATTAATCGTAATTAATATATTTCTGTTTTAATCTAGATTGTGTTTCATCTCTAAAGAAAGAAGGATATATACTGTATGTATATATATATATATATATATATATATATATATATGCACTTACAGTAATGTGTTCATAAAACACATGAAGATTTGCCTTGGTTTTTTTGCATTTTTGTTTACCTTCAACATCATGTTCATGGCAACAAAAAGCCAAAGGTTGTATTAAACTTTATGGTGGTCGACCGTCCTGTCATGTTTTTTGGTACTCAAATTACCTATGTAGAGGGCCAATGTGCTGTTTAGTGTCTTCCATATTGACTTGATTTGTTCTGCAGCCTGTCACTACCGGATAAACTGCCCATTTGCGCGTACGGAAGTATTGGGACACATTGTCCAAAATGCACAAGGCTTAAGTTAGCGTCCGATTGGCGAGGTGACGATGCGAATAGTGGGTGATACTGATAGTCGATACCGGACTGATACTTTTTACTTGAATTATTGTGATCACTGAACAATTGTGTTACTAATGCAAAACAATGACAAAAACAACAACGTAACACAAATAGCCATAAATGTTGTTTAAAGACTCTTTATAACAAAGTTAAAGGTTTTTGAAAGCTGTCATTTACTGTAGTCACCACAGCACACATTTTTTGGGGATTGTTGAAAATTTTTTCTATCACATTCTGCAATTTTTTAACAATGACTACATAAACTAAAAATGTCATTACTACAGTAGTATTAGCCACCAGAGTAGACCACATCAATTAGAGCTCTGTTCAATAATGTGGCCACTGATTGGCTCAGTTTTAAGAAACATAACCATATTGGGTTAAAATAGCATAAATGTGTTATTTCATTTTTAGAGGGCTCTCGTAATGTTGAAAAATGCATTTAGCAGTTCATAAACAGTTTTTTTATGTTTTATCAACGAAGATATTGGATTTATAATGAATGATTTTTACTTAGTCGTAATTCATTTATCATGGTAAGTTAGTGTCTTTATTGCATTTGTAAAAATGCAGTAAAGACACATTTAACCGTTTTATTAGGCCTGTAGACCACATTAATGTAGGTCCAGATAAAAAAGAATGAATAGCTGTGCATGTTTTTTTATAAATTATATGGAAAGATGAGGTTTAATTTTTATAAATATAAAATTAAGATGTTCAACAAAATGGACCAGAAAAAAAAAGCATTATTAAGCTTGCAATTGATAAATTAAGCATCCTCGAGATGTTGCAGAATCATTAAACAATATTTTCTTTGTGGGTAAAAAAATAAATATCTTCTTTGAATAATTGTTTTTAAATTTTTAAAAATGTCAAACTACAATAGAACCCATATAATTATTCATGGTAAAAATTAGATCAGCCAATGACTAAGAATAAGTAAATAGCTTTTAAAACTGGGGAAATGTCTACATAATAAACATTTTAATCTTGGCAATTGGCAAATTATTTGCACTGTGTATTTCTGTTTCTGTTATATTGCTGTTTTTTTCCTTAGGACTGGAACCATCTCCTTGCCACCTTATCACAGTTCCACCTGTGTGTAAAAGCTAATCAGAGCTCAGATGAACCAGTGTTTCTGACCAAAGAGGAAAAAGATAAAACCACTCCATCACTGGACTCGACAATACAGACTCCATCTGTCATCAGGTTGCATCTCAAAGTTCCTGTGGATGTGACAAGCAGCCATGGCCTTCCAACAGATGTCGACCTATACACTACCATGACTGCCAGTCAGTTGCATCTTGGAGGTAGGTATTGTTATACTGTGAATGCAAACGTGGGATTTGGGGGATTTTTCCTATCATTCACAATCCCAATGTAACACAAGAGAAAATATATTTCTTTTTTTCTTTTTTGTGAATTCTAAATTGTTAAATACCGCCTATAAAACCCTTAAAAAACACCAACAATAGTCAATTTACATGCAGTGACCTTCATATACACCAAGTATTAGCGACATTGTTGTTAAAAGAGCTAACGCAGAGGAATTACTTTTAGTAACACGGGGCATTGATCACGGAAAGGTAAGTAGCCTCTGAGTTGGTAAAAGTTTGTGCTAAATTAAAAATCAAACCTCTCACTTGTTTTGTATAAGGTTGTGGCCATAAACTGAGAAGTTGGTCAACTTTAAAATTCAGTTTCAACCTAAAGACATGGCAAGGGACAGAATATGCCCATTTTCTCTTCCTTTTAACCTCAGGAGTGAGGATTATAAAAGAGGAACACACGTTTTGTGCTGAAATATATAAATATCCCATCAGTCAACATCTCAATCAATCAAAGTTTATTTATATAGCCTTTAATCACAAATGCTTAAAGGGCTGCACAAACCACACTGACAGGGCAAGAAAAAATTGGGTTGAAAAAAAAAAAAAGAGAGAAACCTTGGCAGGTTTCTCATTGCTCATCACAACGCCTTTTTTTAGCTTTCGCTGTGCCATTTTATCAATGGCGTTGCGCAAGGCATCATTAAAGTTGTTGGGGAGGTTATCGATAGAGCCCACATAATGTGGGAATGGTGCCACTATCGATGGCAGCAGGCCAGCAAGAGTCGTAGTTGTGCCAGCATTAATGTTGCGGCTGCTAGAGCATTTTATTACAAACCCTGTTTCCATATGAGTTGGGAAATTGTGTTAGATTTAAATATAATCGGAATACAATGATTTGCAAATCATTTTCAATCCATATTCAGTTGAATATGCTACAAAGACAACATATTTGATGTTCAAACTGATAAACGTTTTTTTTTTTTTTGCAAAAAATCATTTACTTTAGAATTTGATGCCAGCAACACGTGACAAAGAAGTTGGGAAATGTGGCAATAAATACTGATAAAGTTGAGGAATGCTCCTCAAACACTTATTTGGAACATCCCACAGGTGTGCAGGCTAATTGTGGACTGGTGGGTGCCATGATTGGGTATAAAAACAGCTTCCCAAAAAATGCTGTCTTTCACAAGAAAGGATGGGGCGAGGTACACCCCTTTGTCCACAACTGCGTGAGCAAATAGTCAAACAGTTTAAGAACAAGGTTTCTCAAAGTGCAATTGCAAGACATTTCGGGATTTCAACATCTACAGTCCATAATATCATCAAAAAGGTTGAGAGAATTCGGAGAAATCACTCCACTTAAGCGGCATGGCCGGAAACCAACATTGAATGACCCTGACCTTCATTCCCTCAGATGGTGCTGTATCAGAAACCGACATCAATCTCTAAAGGATATTACCACATGGGCTCAGGAACACTTCAGAAAACCACTGTCACTAAATACAGTTCGTCGCTACATCTGTAAGTGCAAGTTAAAGTTCTACTATGCAAAGCGAAAGCCATTTATCAACAACATCCAGAAACGCCGCCGGCTTCTCTAGGCCCGAGATCATCTAAGATGGACTGATGAAAAGTGGCAAAGTGTTCTGTGGTCTGACGAGTCCACATTTCAAATTGTTTTTGGAAATATTCGACATTATGTCATGCGGACTGTTATCGACGCAAAGTTCAAAAGCCAGCATCTGTGATGGTATGGGGGTGCATTAGTGCCCAAGGCAGGGGTAACTTACACATCTGTGAAGGCACCATTCATGCTGAAAGGTACATACAGGTTTTGGAACAACATATGCTGCCATCTAAGTAGTTTTTCATGGACGCCCCTGCTTATTTCAGCAAGACAATGCTAAGCCACATTCAGCACATGTTACAACAGCGGGGCTTCGTAAAAAAAGAGTGCGGGTACTTTCCTAGCCCGCCTGCAGTCCAGACCTGTCTCCCATCGAAAATGTGTGGCGCATTATGAAGCGTAAACAAACAACTAAAGCGCTACATAAGACAAGAATGGGAAGGAATTCCACTTTCAAAGCTTCAACAATTAGTTTCCTCAGTTCCCAAACGTTTATTGAGTGTTGTTAAAAGAAAAGGTGATGTAACACAGTGGTGAACATGCCCTTTCCCAACTACTTTGGCACGTGTTGCAGCCATTAAATTCTAAGTTAATTATTATTTGCAAAAGAACATAAAGTTTATGAGTTTGAACATCAAATATCTTGTCTTTGTAGTGCATTCAATTGAATATGGGTTGAAAATGATTTGCAAATCATTGTATTCCGTTTATATTTACATCTAACACAATTTCCCAACTCCTATGGAAACAGGGTTTGTAGTAGCTTAGTATAAGGTAGTGATCGGACATAACTTTAGTGTATGGGATTACCATTACTTTGGAGGTGATGACACTCCGGTCAATGACGAGATCTATCGTATTACTGTTGCGATGCATGGGTTCATTTATTATTTGTGTAAGACCACAGTATTTAATTATAGTCTGGAGCACCACGCAAGGAGGATCTGATGGTTATTCATATGAATATTAAAATCCTGCATTATAATTATATTATCTGCGTTTAACACTAGATCAACAACAAACTCAGAAAACTATCTAATAAAGTCTGAACAGGGTCCATGGGGTCGATAAATAACAGCCAGATGGAGAAAGAGCAGTGTGAAAGACCTCATAGTAAGTACCTCAAATTATTTAAAATGTATTACTTTGGTTAGGGGTAAGGTTTTCATTGGATATTTGTGCGACCCTCCACCCCTTTTAAGATGACCGGCAATATGTGTACTCGTATAGGTAGGAAGAGATGCCTCGTTAAGCAGAAAAAAAATGATCTGGTTTTAGCCACGTTTCACTGAGACCAATGGCGTTAAGATTGTTGTCTCTAATGACCCCATTAACTAATAACGCTTTTGGAGACAATGATCTGATGTTTAAAAAGCCCATATTAAAGGTAGTAGGCTGTTTCGAGGCATTTTTGTCAATTGTATTTGTAGCACTGATTTTAATAACGTTACGTCTATTTCGCGTAGTGCGCCTTAAATAATGTTGATCACATCTAGGAATTGATTTGGTGGGGATCGTGAAGAATACATTTTCACCTCTGGCGAAGTCACTACAGAAAAAACAATATGTGAGTTATGTATTATTCTACTAGAAATACAATGTGTGTCGTAATTTTCCAGCGTGTCACTGGTTAGTTCTAGCTTAACTGACTCCACAGGCACTGTAGTTGTCTGTGTACGAGCTTGCTCTAGTGTAGCTAGTCAAGTGTGACTCAAACAGTAATCTATATTTCTAGAAAGAGTGATGGCGCTTTCCCGGTTAGGGTGAAGGCCGTTCCTCCTCAGCAAGCCAGATTTGCTTTAGAAAGAGGGCCAATTATCAACAAACATTAGTCCCTGTTCTCTACAAAAACTATCTAGCCACTTGTTGAACAAGATTAATCTTCTATACCTCTCATCATTACCTCTCGCAGGCAGGGGGCCCATACTAGCAATTACTAGCTTAGCTTTTCTAGCTTAAAAGCTAGCTAGCTGAAAGTGAAGCGGTGAAACAGAGAGTGGGTGCTTTTTTTAGTTCAAATAGACTACTAAATGTGTTGGAGAAAGAATAAAGAAAGCTGTAAAATAATTAGAAGCATACAGATAGAAAGATAGCACTGAGCTCTGGAGCAGTGACCAGCGAAGTAGCTTTGGGCCAGTACTAGCTTAGGTTCGCTATCTTATCAGCTAGCTAGCTGAAAGTGAGGCGGTGAAACAGAGATTGGGTGCTTTTGTTACTAAAAATATTGAAGAAGGAATAAAGAAAGATGTAAAAGCATTAGAAACACACAGATAGAAAAATATCATTTAGCTTAGTGTGGTAAAAGCAGACATTGTACAGTAAGCAATTGTTTTATTATGTTCATAGTTAGTATTTCTTAGCAATACTGCTAAATGATACTTAGTGTTTAGTTAGCGCTAGACCTAGGGGTGTAACGGTACACAAAAATGTTGGTTCGGTACGTACCTCGGTTTAGAGGTCACGGTTCGGTTCATTTTCGGTACAGTAAGAAAACAACAAAATATAAATTTTGGGGTAATTTATATACCAAATTTGCAAAATCTTCCACCAAAAATATTTTTCTTAGTGGAATATTTGATGTGAAGTGATGGGAACCTTGGATAGGTCAATAATTCATAATAACATTGATTTTGATTCAATATTATTTTTTGAGCAATGACAGTTTGAAAGAAAAAAAAACAGCTTTGTTTCATTAGTCAACATTGCAAGTTTTTCTAAATCACATTTAACCTTGAAGCTTTTTTATTTCACTTTTGTTATGTTTTGGTTTATTTTAATAGTATTTTTAGAATGTGCCTCGGGCCTTTAAAACATTATCTGTGGGCTGCACACTTTTGACACCCCTGCTATAGATAATAAATAAATAAAATCTAATAAATCAATGGATAAAAAGCAGAGCCTGGAGACGCATGCACGTTTATCATAACTCTCTCGCTCTCTGCCCTTCCCTCACGAATGCTGCTGTTGTGCACACAATGTGTTTTGTTTTTAACCCCTTCTTAACCCTGAACAAACATTGTCAATACACGCAACCATAACTCAAAATGTTGGGCATTTAAGGCATTTAAGAAACTTTGCTCTGACGGCCCCGCAAAAGAGGACATGTCCGGTGCTAGCAGCGAACGGGCTAGGACAGACTGACCTTATGTCCTCTTTTCACCGGACATGTACTCTTTTGCGGGGCTGTCAGGGCAGAGTTTCTTAAACGCCTCAAATGTTCGGCATTTTGAGTATTGTTTACGCTACTTAATATGTCCGTCTGGAAACTTGTCCGATGCACCTCCCCACCGAAACGAAACCCCCGAAACGAAACGGTTCAATACAAATTCACGTACCGTTACGCCCCTAGCTAGACCTGCTTATTACTAAGCGTCTAATACTTGTAGCTCTTCCTCCTTATATTCAGGTTCCAAAGGATAAGATACTGGGTCATCACTTGTCCAAAAGCAGTCGTCGTTGGCTAACACAAAGTCTTCCGTAATTAGTAATTGCTGTTGAAGGAAATAGTGAACGATTTGATGCACTCTGTGAAATTAATGCACCACTTAATGATTAAAATTACCAAAATACTTTAACTATTACCTGGTATCATGAATGTGCCTGTTACTATATTAAACAATGCATATACTTAGTTATAGCATGTATGTAAAACATTTTAGATGTTTTAAGAGCACTTTTTAGGAGGAATAAATCAAATCCCATTTACCTGCATAGATAGCCACCTATTGCTAACGCTTGTTTACAATTTAGAATAATAATATATTGAAATATATCTGTACTTGTCTCACATAAGGATTGTGAATAATAGGCAAAATTCCAAAAAGATTCTTTAATGTGGAAAAACTGTTTTTTTTGTCTCAAGGAAATGAAATTGTAGCTCTCAAGATTCAATCTGAAAATGACACCTGTACCTGTCTCACAATAAAAGCACAAGCTGATCTCCTACCCATGAGCCTGTGAGTTCAGTTGCACTCTGTTCGTCTCTAAGGCACCAAAGTGTTATGAATTAATAAAGTAAGTGTCTTATTTCTGAAGTCCTCCTCCGGAGTGTCCTGCACCTGAGAGCAACCTATCCCCTGTCTATGTTGAGGCAATTAACCATCCACCAGCAGCACCACAATCCTGCTATGCGCTTCTCTCCAGGAATGACCCTGCTCTCACTGCCATGTTAACAAAGGTAGCACAAGGACTAAATAGAAATAATATGGTGACCAAATACAAATAATCAACTGCCATTTTGATCTTCTTAATCCCCAGGAGGAGCAGGGCGTGGTAGTTCGACATTTGATAGAAGTCAGTGTGTGTCTAATAGGCATTTGTTTGGCTACAAGCCTGGCACATCTACTTACACGCAGCTACCACAGGAAAGGGTTGGATCTCCAAATTGTAAATACCATATCTTTTTTCCCCTTTCGATAAATAAATAAATACAATTAAATGAATAACATGTAAGCAAGAAACAATTTAAATACAATATCTAAGTAAGTGATACCTAACCATTAATACATGTTACAGTATATGATCATAGCAACCTAATTTGATAATATTTTGTTGTGTGTTACAGGAACCTCTGATTGATACCTGAACATATTATCCGCTGAATTTTGAACGACTGAGTTTGTGACTGTGAAGAAACCAACTGTACTACCAGTTCCAGAATTTGTCCAATGAGTGTATGGTGACCTTTGTGGCTTTAAATCTTAGCTTTAAAAGCGCTATTTCACCATTGAACTTCCGAGCATGACCACTTTCATTACAGTAGAAAATTTCTTTTTACATTTAAATACCGTTACTGTAACATTTTCTCAAAAATAAATTTGTAAAAAACATCTAGTACTTTTCAAAAGTGATTTTTACTTTTTTGTTAAATGTCTGTTATTTGTGTTAAATTCTCGACAAACGCTTTAAACTTCAATGGTAAATGGTAAATGGGTTGTACTTGTATAGCGCTTTTCTACCTCTTTTTAAAGAGCCCAAAGCGCTTTGACAGTATTTCCACATTCACCCATTCACACACTGATGGCGGTAGCTGCCATGCAAGGCGCTCACCAGGACCCATCAGAAACAAGGGTGAAGTGTCTTGCCCAAGGACACAACGGACGTGACTAGGATGGTAGAAGGTGGGGATTGAACCAGGAACCCTCAGATTGCTGGCACAGCCACTCTACCAACTTCGCTACACCGTCCCCCCTAAACTTCAATCTGCTATCATGCTTATTTAATACCAAAGTTAAAAAAAAATACCTTGGGATGCTTTATAACTTTAATCACCACAGTGCTTTTAAAAATGATTTCAATGTAGTCTTGTCCTGTATCTAAAATTCTGAAATTGTATACAGAATTATACATAATTGATTTGAAATTTCTCTAAAGGTTTCAAGTATATATATATATATATATATATATATATATATATATATATATATATATATATATATATATATATATATATATATGTATATGTAGGTGTGGGAAAAATCACAAGAGTACTTTATCTCTACAGAACTGTTTCATGAGGGGTTCCCTCAATCATCCTGATGATTGAGGGAACCCCTCATGAAACAGAATATAATTATAATGGGCAACTTTAATATTCATATGAATACTCCATCGGACCCACCGTGCGTGGCGCTCCAGACTATAATTGATAGCTGTGGTCTTACACAAATAATAAATAAACCCACGCATTGCAACGGTAATACGATAGACCTAGTGCTTGTCAGGGGTATCACCGTTCCCTCAATCATCCTGATGATTGAGGGAACCCCTCATGAAACAGTTCTGTAGAGATGAAGTAGTCTTGTGATTTTTCCCACACCTACACATTGCGCTCTAGCACGGTATCAAGCACTATTCTCTGGATAATCCAATCAAGACATATATATATATATATATATATATATATATATATATATATATATATATATATACATATAATATGTATGTATGTATATATATATATATATAATATGTATGTATACATATATATATATATATATATATCGTTTGAGGTGCTTACTATGAGGTCTGTCACACCGCTGCCTCTATGCCTGGCTGTTATCTCCCTTCCCCCAGGGCCCTATTCGGACTTAATGAATTCTCAGGGTTCGTTGCTGATCTAGTAACGCACGCCGATAATATAATTATAATGGGCAACTTTAATATTCATATGAATACTCCATCGGACCCACCGTGCGTGGCGCTCCAGACTATAATTGATAGCTGTGGTCTTACACAAATAATAAATGAACCCACGCATTGCAACGGTAATACGATAGACCTAGTGCTTTTCAGGGGTATCACCGTTTCCAAAGTTATGATACTCCCGTATACTAAAGTAATGTCCGATCATTACCTTAAAAAATTCAAAGTTCAGACTCATGTTCGGCAATCTAATAATAATAATAATAATAATTGTTATAGCAGGCGCAACATTGATGCTGCCACAACGACAACTCTTGCTGACCTACTGCCCTCGGTAATGGCACCATTCCCAAAGTATGTGGGCTCTATTGATAACCTCACTAACAACATTAATGACGCCCTGCGCGAAACCATTGATAGTATAGCACCACTGAACTTAAAAAAGGCTCCAAAAAGGCGTACCCCATGGTTTACAGAAGAAACTAGAGCTCATAAATTATGTAGAAAGCTGAAATGCAAATGGACCACGACTAAACTTGAGGTGCACCAAAGTTACACAACGTATGGTTACAAATCTTATTAAAAAAATTTTGTCGGGCATGTTTGACATGCGCCAAACACAATCCATAGGGTCACTTAAGACCGAGATGAGGGAAATTTCCCCAACCACTATATCGATTTCAAGTAATACATATGGATTACGGTATATGGAATTAAAACAAAGTTAGGGAAAGTAATATTGCCTGGTAATAATAGATGCATTTTCAAAATGGATTGAATTAACTCCAACTAAAACACCAGATGCTTTAACAGTAGCAAAAGCATTGTGCAAAGACATAATACCAAGATACGGGATCCCAGAAAGAATTTACAGTGATAATGGGGCACACTTTGTAAACCAAATAATAAAGAAGATAAGTACTATGTTCCATATAGAATCATCCCCAAAGTGCAGGGTTAGTAGAAAGAATGAATGGAACAATTAAAAATAGGTTAAAAAGTGCATAGAAGAAACAGGAAGACCATGGACACAATGTTTAGATCTGGTCAAATTGTACATAAACATTACGAGTACCATGGGCTTAACACTATATGAAAAATGTTTGGGACGACAATATAGACTACCTCATTTCAGAAATGAATGGGAAACTGATGATGATTCAAATTTGGCAGACTATATGAGAAAAATATTTGAAAGACAAAAAGAACAAACACTTAATGAGGATGTTTCTGTCCCCCAACAGGAACTGGAATTAGTGGAACCAGGAGATTGGGTTTTAATTAAGAGCATCAAAAGGAATCATAGGCATTCTCCCAAGTGGGAGGGGCCATACCACTGACTACACCAACAGCCATTAAAATAGCAGAGAGGTCAACTTGGGTACATTTGACACATTGCAAAATGGTCATCTCTTACGAGGTAACGTCCAAACAGGAAGGTGAGCCAAAGTCTGATCAATAGTGTGGTCTTAGACGGTTAGGAGCTTGGAAAAACCCAAACGTCAGTAAAGATCTTAGAAGGACACCGACCTACGTAGAGAACCTTACCTCTGAGAGATGCCAAAAACAAAGAAAAGGATTAATGATGCTATCGCATGTTGGGTAGCCACTCTTATTACCATTTTGGTATTTTTAGCAATATGGTATTTGTGGAAACCACCAGAAGTACATCCATCCACAAAAAGAATGGACGAGACAAGTGTACAGTTCAATCAAACAATTCCTAAAGGTCAAATTGTATTGTATCGACTTAAAAGACAAGTGGGACTCATTGTCCACCCACAAACCAAGTCTGCAGGACAAACTACAGACAAATGTGTAAAAAGTCTAGCAGTAGTGTAGAAATACTGCACCAAAAAGGGACACATTCACTAGCGCACTACAAATTCCACTTTCACAGTTGTAAGCATACCATTTGATGGTGTGTCAAAGTTTGATAATAATTGGTTCCTGTTTTGGCAATTAATTTGTTCCTTATGACGGATCAAGTAGGAAAGGCTACAAAAATTGATTGTGTTGTATGTAAAAGCCCAGACAAATACTCAAGATGAGTCAAAAAAGGTTTAATTGAAGTAATGAGCAAAACAAAATTTACGTTGTAGCTAAAGAGACAAAACAGAAACCAATATTTGATCAATATCTAAAAAAAAAAAAAAGGGAAGCTAATTATACCTGCATTGACCTGGACCACAGTTAGGAAACTTATCATAAGATAACTGCTTACACATAACAAATGTATGAATATTTGTAAAAGAATTGTTAACACGCCTGAACAGTTTGATATCTGAACATTGGAAAAGAACTAGATGTGATGTAAACTGGCAAAGTGTTGTAGACCGAATTTTGATCGATGCAATGGATGTCCAAAGAAGTGTATCTGACAACTATAAATTGGTAAATCAGGTTGCAGCTGAATTTGAATTCCGTCTACTGGTGGGGTACGATTAACAAGAATGTTGACAGAATAAACTACGTCCACTACAACGTACAGAGATTAGAAAATTACACAGGCCGACTTGAAGCCGTCGCTGATCAACGCCTCCACCTTCCTTATGGCTTTTCAAAACCGTATGACGCTAGACATGTTAGCGGAAAAAGGGGGCATGTGCACAATATTTGGTGAACAGTGTTGCATGTTCGTACCAAACTACAATGATGCAGAAAGTAGCCTGACCAAATCACTGGAAGGCCTGCACACCCTTAACGGTAAGATTAAAAAGCACTCTGGCATAGATACATCTATGTGGGAGGGTTGGATTGACGTGTTTTGGCAAACACAAGTCTTTGATATTTAGTATCTATGGCCGTGTTCAGCAATACTGACGTTGTATGGATGTTGTTATATTCCCTGTCTGTGTTCTCTGTTTAACTGTCTGATTACCACAGCGATTAGCCCAGCAGACGATAAAGCTGTCCAGATGCACTTCCTGGTGGACGACAAGAAAGATGATTATGAAGATGAGAATACCTACCTGGATGGTGTTCCTGATTTGTTTCCAGAAATGTATTTACTGTCTGAACAACAAATTGATGTTGATGATGATGATGATGATGACACAGACGATCTTGCACCTGCATTACCAGATTTGTTTCCAGATTCATATGACTCCGAATAATGACATTGCAACATTTATATTCTGAGTGTAAGCATATTTTTGAAAATCGAAAGAAGTGGTTGTTTCAAGGTGATGTGAGAATTTGAATAAAAATGTGATAAACAGGAAGGAAATGTTGGATTAATTGTAAATAAGTTATCTCATTTTATTCAAATATGATTGTTTTGTGCATTGAGTAGACAAGTACAAAAGAAACTTGGTATTAGATTGAATTTAGGAGGAATTTGCAGATGGGCCAGAGCAATGCAGGAAGTTGCTAATCCTTTTATTGCTATGTATTTGCCTGTGTTTAGTTATCAGCACAGGGGTTAGGTATCCCACACAGCTGTAAATCCCCCTCCCTGAGCGCAGCTGTGTGTGTGTGCTTGTACTGAAAGGGCTTCCCTAAATGAATTAAAAAGGCGAGGAGACTGGAGAAAGTTTCAGAGTAAATTGGGAGCCTGTAACTGGCTCCAGTTTCTCTCCTCGTACGAGAAAAGCAATCACTGGTTTGTCTTCTATACTCTGTTTTTGTGTCTTCATAATGTCTCATGGTATTAGACCCTGACACAATTAAACAAGGCGACTCGGTAAAGAATCTGGGTATTATCTTCGACCCAACTCTCTTCTTTGAGTCACACATTAAAAGCGTTACTAAAACGGCCTTTTTCATCTCCGTAATATTGCTAAAATTTGCTCCATTTTGTCCACTAACGACGCTGAGATCATTATCCATGCGTTTGTTACGTCTCGGCTCGATTACTGTAACGTATTATTTTCGGGTCTCCCCATGTCTAGCATTAAAAGATTACAGTTGGTACAAAATGTGGCTGCTAGACTTTTGACAAGAACAAGAAGGTTTGATCATATTACGCCTATACTGGCTCACCTGCACTGGCTTCCTGTGCACTTAAGATGTGACTCTAAGGTTTTACTACTTACGTATAAAATACTATACGGTCCAGCTCCAGCCTATCTGGCCGATTGTATTGTACTATATGTCCCGGCAAGAAATCTCTGTTCAAAGGACTCCGGCTTACTATTGATTCCCAGAGCCCCCAAAAAAGTCTGCGGGCTATAGAGCGTTTTCTGTTGGGGCTCCAGTACTCAGGAATGCCCTCCCGGTAACAGTTTGAGATGCTGCCTAAGTAGAAGCATTTAAGTCTCACCTTAAAACTCATTTGTATACTCTAGCCTTTAAATAGACTCCCTTTTTAGATCAGTTAATCTGCCGTATCTTTTCTTTTTCTCCTCTGTCCCACTCTCCCTTGTGGAGGGGGTCCGGTCCAGTGGCCATGGACGAAGTACTAGCTGTCCAGAGTCGGGACCCAGGATGGACCGCTCGTCCAGAGTCGGGACCCAGGATGGACCGCTCGCCTGTGTATTGGCTGGGGACATCTCCGCGCTGCTGATCCGCCTCCGCTTGGGATGGTTTCCTGTTGGCTCCAGCATGGACGGGACTCTCTCTACTGTGTTGGATCCACTTTGGACTGGACTCTCACGGTTGTGTTGGATCCACTATGGATTAAACTTTCACAGTATCATGTTACACCCGCTCGACATCCATTGCTTTCGGTTACCCTGGGGGGGGGGGGGGGGGGGGTTGCCCACATATGCGGTCCTCTCCAAGGTTTCTCATAATCATCATTGTCACTGACGTTCCACTGGGTGTGAGTTTTCCTTGCCTTTATGTGGGCTCTACCGAGGATGTCGTTGTGGCTTGTGTTGTGGTTTGTGCAGCCCTTTGAGACACTAGTGATTTAGGGCTATATAAATAATCATTGATTGATTGATTGATTGAATATCATATATTCCTATATCTAATCACTATTATACATACACTGTATGTATGTGGTCTGTCAGTTCTTATATGGTGATAATAATATGTTGCAACTAAAATAACTTTTTAGTTGTCCCTCGTTTATTGCTGTTAACAGGTCTTGGACATCAAAATGTATTTATAAATTGCCTTTTTTTCATACACACGACCACGATACTATAGGTAAATTTGTCCGTCAAGTAGAAATGAATAATTATAAATCAAATATTTTCATAGCTTGAGCTTTAAAAAAATTGTTTAAGACCCTCAAAATACGTTTTTCAACATTATGAGGGCTCTATAAACATAAAATAACAGCTTTTATTCACCTTTACCGTTTTTTTTTTTGGAGTGTTTTTTTTTTTTTAATTTTTTCATCATTTTAAGGTTTCTTCTTATTGAGAGCCTCACTAAAATGTATTTATGTTTGCACTATGCAATATCCATCCATCTATCCATCTTCTTCCGCTTATCCGAGGTCGGGTCGCGGGGGCAGCAGCCTAAGCAGGGAAGCCCAGACTTCCCTCTCCCCAGCCACTTCGTCTAGCTCTTCTCGGGGGATCCTGAGGCGTTCCCAGGCCAGGCGGGAGACATAGTCTTACCAACGTGTCCTGGGTCTTCCCCGTGCCCTCCTACCGGTTGGACGTGCCCTAAACACCTCTCTAGGGAGGCGTTCGGGTGGCATCCTGACCAGATGCCTGAACCACCTCATCTGGCTCCTCTCGATGTGGAGGAGCAACGGCTATTTAATTTGAGTTCCTCCCGGATGACAGAGCTTCTCACCCTATCTCTAAGGGAGAGCCCCGCCACCCGGCGGAGGAAACTCATTTCGGCCGCTTTTACCCGTGATCTTATCCTTTCGGTCATGACCCAAAGCTCATGACCATAGGTGAGGATGGGAACGTAGATCGACCGGTAAATTGAGAGCTTTGCCTTCCGGCTCAGCTCCTTTTTCACCACAATGGATCGGTACAACATCCATATTACTTTAGACCAGGGGTAGGGAACCTGCGGCTCTAGAGCCAGATGTGGCTCTTTTGATGACTGCATCTGGCTCTCAGATAAATCTTAGCTGACATTGCTTAACACGATAAGTAATAAATGATTCCGCTGGTAATCACAGGGTTAAAAATAACGTTCAAAATTAAAAAGATTCTCATGCATTTTATTCCATCAATCCAAGAAGTCGCATTAATGGTAAGAAGTATTTCATTTATTATTTGTTAGCTTCAGAATAACAATGTTATTAAAAAGAATAAGAGACTTATTTTACTCTAAAAATGTTAGTCTAACTTAAAAATGCGCACATTTAGTTGTATTCAGTGTTAAAAAATATTGGTAACACTTTAGTATGGGGAACATATTCTAAGTAACAAAGACTTAATTAAGAGTTATTTGGACACTAGGGGACCATATAAGGGTTAGGGTTACTAATAAGCAATAATTCTGAGGTTATAAAGGAAGACTCTTAGTTAGTGGCTTACTGCTTGTAAAATAAGGCCATGCAGAAAAAGGCATTAATAAGTACTTAAAAATGACTATTTAAGAGCCAATATGTTACGAATTTGCATGATAATAAGCAACTAATTAATGTTGAATATGTTCCCCATATCAAAGTATTACCAAAATATAATACGGCTCTCACGGAAATACATTTTTAAAATATTTGGCTTTCATGGCTCTCTCAGCCAAAAAGGTTCCCGACCCCTGCTTTAGACAATGACCATGACGATAAAGAGTAGGGAAAAAAATCAATGTGACGAGAAACGAATGTGCGTTATATTAAGAGTAGAACAATTAAGAGTATGTAGTACCACCTCCAAAGCTGAAGGAAGCAGCAAAGTATTGCATTAACAGATCGCCAATTCATCGAAGAGGCGTGGCTTTGCAGGCCAGGAGAAATCCAACTTCTGAACCCAATATACGCGCGGACTCCACGCGGCCCTTCTGAACGCCTTATGTCGGGTAAAAAGCCTCTTATAAAGTCCATATTCTGTGCTAGGGGAAACGATACGTATCAAAGTATTTTATCATTTTCGAACCGGTTGACATAACAGCTGGAAAGTCATAATATTATTGAAGCCCGCTTACAAAGCTAACGTTAGCTACATAGCTCCTGCGACTTCATAAACAGTGTATCAACTATGCTAACGCTACTTAGCCATGTCGGCCTATATTGGTGTCAACGTACGCTCTATGCTTCAAACCTTCATATAATGAATGTCTATTAATTTGCTTAAACAAGGAATATGTTTGGAACTGCTTCTAATTTAGTCTCACAAACAACGTAGAAACGCAACATTCACGCTCGCTGCACGGTAACCATAACAATACACCCCACCGGTCACTTCTCAGATGCGCTCGATTCTTCCCAGTGTGGATATTGCATATTATCAACATGACTGTATCAATGTAAAAACAATAATTGTATTAATTTTCCTTCTCTCCTGCTCAAGGACTGCACCCTGGAGAGTAGAGATCAGTGGTCAGCGAGAGGATAACTGAGAAAGGCCATGGCCTACTCCAGCTACAGCAACCTGAGCAGGGCTCAACTTACCTTTGAATACCTGCACACAAACTCGTAAGTTCATCCTTGCAGACAGAACAATGTCACTCTGTTTACAGTGTTCATCACATGCAGTGTGCTATCCACATAGAATAGAGTTGTACACAATCATAATCTATATTTGGTTACGTCTTTCTGTATTGTCAAAATGTCAACATCAGGGAGAATCGAGCGTTATTGTTAGTGTGAGGTCCTGTACAGTCTTCCTCTGTAGTGGTCTGGCAAACTGGCATCTCTTCTCTTTGAACTCAAACCTGCTCTTTGATCTTGGTAGTATCCACTGCTGCATTACTCTAATTCAGTGGTTCTCAACCTTTATTCATCTATGTACCCCCTGTGGACATTTTTTTAATTCGAGTACCCCCTAATCAGAGCAAAGCATTTTTGGTTGAAAAAAAGAGATAAAGAATTAAAATACAGCACTATGTCATCAGTATCTGATTTATTTAATTGTATAACAGTGCAAAGTATTGCTCATTTGTAGTGGTCTTTCTTGAACTATATGGAAAAAAAGATATACAAATAACTAAAAACTTGTTGAAAAATAAAGAAGTGATTCAATTATAAATAAAGATGTCTACACATAGAAGTAATCATCAACTTAAAGCGCCCTCTTTGGGGATTGTAATAGAGGTCCATCTGGATTCATGAACTTAATTCTAAACATTTCTTCCGAAAACAAGACATCTTTAACATCAACATTTATGGAACATGTCCACAAAAAATCTAGCTATCAACATTAGATATTGCATTGTTGCATTTCTTTTAACAGTTTATGAACTTACATCCATATTTTGTTGACGTATTATTCAATAAATACATTTATCAAGGATTTTTAAATTGTTGATATTTTTAGAATATTTTAAAAAAATCTCACGTACCCCTTGGTATACCTTCAAGTACCCCCAGGGGTACGCGTACCCCCATTTGAGAACCACTGCTCTAATTATATCCGTCTAAATTAAATGGCTACACATTTCCATTGAATGTGACAACAGACACCATCACTTGTATTTTTTTTTTAAATTGAAAATATCAATTGCATCTGCATGAGTTGTAACCTGACTCTCGCCAGACGCTTGTAGTCCGCTGAGCTCCACACAATGGTCTGAGCTCAAAAGCATTGCAAACTCCTTCAAGATAGCAAACAATAATGAGCCAATCAGGATCGCCCGGCGGGATTTCATGTATGTGACTAGCGCCGAAGGGACTGTTTTATTCAAACAACAATGGCGCCACGCAGCCCTCGCTGCATCGTGTGCTGACATTGATTCTGCTATTGCAACTGTTTTTGTCGAATCTATCGAATATTAATTCTTTAAAAGATGAACAGAGAATGGTTTTGAAGGCATGTATTGGTGGCAAGGATGTTTGGCTCTTCTTCCGACCGGGTTTGGATTTCTCAGCCTCGCTTTCGTCAGAATCACAGGTTGATTTCGATGTGAGTGGTTGAAGTAGCACGTCATTCAAGAAATTGGACAAGTGGTTTATCCGATCACATACAATTTATTTTTTTACAAGGCCCCGCCTTCTGAAATACATATCCTATTGAGAAGTCCCAGATACTTGTGTGGAGCTCAGCGAACTACAAGGATCTGGCTTTCATTAGGTTACATGAGTTGTGTTAGTGGTTTAAATTGAGATTATATAAATTATGTTTAAAACATCTCATATTATGACGCTGTATCCGTCATGATTACTCTCCCCCCTATAACTAATGCTTAGTGTGTCTTTTATTGAATAATAACCTGAATGGTATTTGGTTTCAGGACAACCCATGAATTTTTATTTGGAGCCCTAGCAGAGCTTGTGGACAATTCCAGGTGTGTGTGTGTTTAGTATATAGCTGATATTAAGCACTAAAATGTTTGTTTTGTAATCACATGAGGGTTTTCCTTTTGCAGAGATGCCAACGCCACGAGAATTGACATTTACACAGGTATATTTGAACAAAGAACACACTGACAATTGACATTTCAGCTACTTGACAACTTTATACTTTGTTAACAGAGAAAAAGCCAGAGCTGCGGGGTGGCTACATGCTGTGTTTTCTCGACGACGGCATTGGAATGGACCCAAGTACGTGTCACTATAGCATCTCGACATTTAGGCCTTGTCCATACAAACACGGATACTTAATAAACGCATAAGTATTTCTGCATTTAGGCCTCTTCTCCACACACATAATTTTGTCGTTAAAAACGCTGGCCAGGGTGAAGAGTTCCAAAACTCTCCCCTCAGCATATGCGTGTACACGGCTCAAACGGAGAATAGTACTCATCTGATGACGTCACGCTCAACAACCCTGCCTTGCTGCCTTAACACACTAAGAAGTCTTATTGTATGTTTGAATGTGAACATGCTGCCATGTTCACTATACATTGATAAAAGAAGAGGCACTAAACTGGGCCTTCCGACAGTCAACTGTTTGAGATTTGATCGTTGTCAGACTTCCAGCTGTTGGAACAACTTTGAAAAGCAAGACTTTTTGCTTTGTGTCATAAGAAAGATGCAACATTATCTCATGTTTAACCCGTATTTTACAACAGATCATGAAGTCAACTTGCGTGTGTTTCATTTGTGTAGATGGAGCTGGGCGCTATTGTGTGTGCGGGTATAATGCGCCCGAGCGTCTAAAATAAACCAATGATGTATCCTTCCTCCTTGTTAGTGTGTACTGTGTAATGTGTTATGATTTAATTCTTTAGGCACTTAAACATTGAAGTGGTCTCTTTGGCTCCTTGTGAGTATGCGCTGATTTTAGAAATAATGTACACTTAATCCAAACATGCCCATATTTATCATCATGTTGCTGATTAAATATGTTATAATTCCTCAAATGTTGGGTTTCAGCAACACAGGCGCGCTTTAGGCATTTAAAAAAAGTTCGAGAGGCTTTGTGCAATTTCAGGCTGGTTTCAAATATATTTTAATTGTCATTGTACATTTAGCAAAGCTGGGCGATGTGGACGGAAAAGTATATCTCAATATATTTTTGCTTAAACTTGATATTCAATATATTTTTTGGTTAAAATATACACATAAAGATATTCATTTTTGAGCGATATTCACTGAAATTGAACTGAATGACAACTGTACTGTAAACGTTTGTAACTTTTATTAACCCAGTTAATCAAGATGGGTGCTTACAGCACAGAAAATAAACTGTTTAAGTAGTACAGAATTACATAACACAAATACAATAGAGAAATATTGTTTCTATAAAAAATAAATAACATAGCTGTGCAAATAGTACAACATATGTCAAACTTTGATAAAAAAAATTAATTTGCGGGTAGGCACCCTTTAATTCTCAGTCTTACGATGTAATGGACTGTCACGTACAGTTCTGTGGTCCTACTAAAGGTGGTCAGTGCAAAGTAAGTTACTTAATAGTGTGACTATGATCTTCCTCACTTTGGCGTACATTTCGCTTGAAAATTCTCTCTTCTCCGACACTCGTCGTCATTTGGGATGTGCGCCTCTGTTGTGATTTCCTTTCCTGGTTGGGTGACCTGCCTTGTCTTGCCTCTGATTGGCCTGTCCATAATGGTTTTGCCCTACTCTTAAACAATCGTGACTCATAATTTTTAAACCAACCTACCAACGATGGATTTTCTTATTCCCTAAACCAACAAATCGTTAATCTTTCCAATATATTTTGTGTTATTGTTGTGGGTCAGTGCAGTGGGTGAGAGTGCAAGCACGTCTTGGAAGGAGGAGGGGGAGGGGTTTAATAGCCCTCGGAGTGTTGCGAGGGAGTGGGAAGCGGGGCGAACAAGGAACAAAACAAATAAGCGGTCTTTGATCATTTTAATGTGAAAAAAATAATATAGATATTACAATATTTTCTTAATTCATAGCTTGTTTAAAAATATATCGATATATCTTACAAACTCAATATATTGCCCAGCCGTAACATTCAGCATATTAAAACAAACATAAAAACAGGCGTAATGCCACCAAGTCAGCTTTTGGCGCTTTTCCGGGCTTCTGTTCGATATATCTTTCAAACTCGATATATTGCCCTGCCCTAACGTTTAGTATATTAAAACAAACATAATAACAGAGGTAATGCCACCAAGTCAGCTTTTGGCGCTTTTCTGGTCTTCTGATTGGACAAAATGTGCATGATAGCTGGTATATGCATTTGTGTGTAGACAGAGACTGTTTTAAAACTACACTCAAATAGAGGGAGCTCCCTTTAACCCCGGATTTGCATTTTTGAAACTATCCGGACATGGTCATCGGGTCATGTTTAGTTTAGGGCTGTCAAAATCAACGGGCTAATAACGAGTTAACGATAATTCCCTTTAACGGCACGTATGTATGCTAACGGCATTTCCGTCACTACCCGGCATTTCCGTCACTACCAGGAAGGTACCATTTGGGCTCATGCGCTGCTTGTGAGAGCAAGTAAAACAAGCAAATGGGACGTAAAAAGAACTTGGATAGTGCTGAAAAGACGAGAATAAAAAAAAAACGAAAAGCGTGCCAAACTTTTAAAACTGATTATTTGTACCTGTAGTGTTATTGTTTGTCTAGTGTGTCTGTATTGTCTGTGTCATACTGTGTGTCTATGTTTTTCTACCTGCCTTAGAATGGATGGATGCAATTTAACATTTGTGCTAATTCCAGGGAATTTATGTTGAAGCTACTTTTGCTGACACATTGATTCATGTGCACTGGTGCAGTTGAGCTTAGGTAAAATCTCATTTAGATCCGTAAAAACTTAAACTGTACTCTATTCAAATTATTCTACAATGTGGAAAAAAAACAAATTTGGACTGAATTTGAAAGTATATTTTAGGAAAATACACATAACTACAAGTTGAAAACAGACTTAACACTGTAGGATGTTATTACATTATTTTAATGTAATATGTCAGTCATGTTCTAAGGTGGGCTAGTCTGAGCATTGAGATTTTTGTGCTGCGCTGCAAGCAAACATTTGCATAAAGCAAACCCATGTTTATTTGCGACTAAATATTTTAATCGTTTGACAACCCTATTTTAGTTCCCTATTGTGTTTAAAGTGGATTCAATATTTGATTCTCAGGCAGATGTTCTTCTTATATGTGTTAAGAATGTAATCTGATTTATGTGTTGTCCTAATTAGGCGATGCCACGCATGTGATCCAGTTTGGAAAGTCAAGCAAACGGTCCCCAGACTCAACTCAGATTGGCCAATATGGAAACGGGCTGAAATCGTAAGCTCCTCAAGGCTTTTGTGATTGTGAAATAATATGGCTGGCACATATTTGTTTTTGGCACATTTATTTATTGAAACGTTTTTTGATTGTATTCCTTGACAGGGGATCCATGCGTATTGGGAAAGATTTCATCCTGTTTACAAAAAAGGGCAACAATCTAACCTGCCTTTTTCTGTCGAGGACTTTTCATGAAGAAGAGGGACTCGATGAGGTTGGTTGTTGCTTGACATTTAATTACTTGCAACCAAATCTATTCTGCCTGAAAATGTGTGGTTTATATTGATAATCTTGATGAATGATGGATCTATTATACATTTTATTTTCAACATTAAGGTAAATGATGTGACCCTATTGTGTTGTAAAATGTTCCCATCCTGTCATCTTCAGGTAATAGTGCCTCTCCCTTCCTGGGATTTAGTGACCAAAGAGCCACTGACGTCTGACCCAGAGAAGTATGCCACCGAGATTGAGCTGATTTTCAAATACTCTCCTTTTAAAAGCCAACAAGATTTGATGGAGCAGTTCAGCAAAATTGAAAGTAGCAGCGGTAAGCACATGCCTATGTGTGGCAACCTTCAACTTTACATGTCGCCTTCAAATGTGTCTTTTTCTTTGTACAGTGGTACCTCAACTTAAGAGATAAAGCTGTCCTTTGACTAATTATTATACTTTAAAGTACCAGCATAATGAAAAAAGTTGCCTCTATGTTGAAGCTGTTATCATATATATATGATTTATTACACCAGAAGACTTACAAAGTTTGCGCGTAATTAGGTATGATCAAAATATGTCTGAGATCCCCTAGCCATTTTGAGAGATAATGAGCAGGCCAGTCACCTGCTCTGTGACGTAGAGGTGGAAACCACTGATCCCTTTACTATCAACAACATTGCTAATCAAGCAGACTTTGTGTGAGCCAACAACGATTACTTTGTGACAAATTATGATCCAGAACTGGGACGGCGTGGCGCAGTGGGAGAGTGGCCGTGCGCAACCCGAGCGTCCCTGGTTCAATTCCCACCTAGTACCAACCTCGTCACGTCCGTTGTGTCCTGAGCAAGACACTTCACCCTTGCTCCTGATGGGTGCTGGTTGGCGCTTTGCATGGCAGCTCCCTCCATCAGTGTGT
This sequence comes from Nerophis ophidion, assembly GCF_033978795.1. Lineage (NCBI taxonomy): Eukaryota > Metazoa > Chordata > Actinopteri > Syngnathiformes > Syngnathidae > Nerophis > Nerophis ophidion. The sequence continues at coordinate 53,483,524 of NC_084617.1, read as the reverse complement.
GAATGGGTAAATGTGGAAGTAGTGTCAAAGCGCTTTGAGTACCTTGAAGGTAGAAAAGCGCTATACAAGTACAACCCATTTATTTATTTATAACTAGGGGTGCAACGGTACAGTAGATACCGCGGTATTTTGGTTTTAAAGTCCTCACAAAAATACTGTGTCGCCTGACAGTGTCAAACAAAAACTTGAAGTGTAGTTCTGAAAATAAACCGAATCCTTTGAGCAGCGCGGTGCGCCAAAGTGGGGGCATCAAATGCTGTAAGCAGGAAGTAGTGTGTTCGTGGTTGATGAGAGGAATTGTTTTTTGGGATATTTCCTGAAAAATATCACCCAAATCTATCCAAAACAATTTGGATTTATGTTGCTAACAAACGCTGGCGAAAATATAACCTTTTTGCCAGAGGTAAGAAAGTGAGTTCTGCAAAGCAATATTTTCGTCTCCAGTGTTTCCAAGGCGACAGACACAGAGCCAGCCTGTCACGTTGCACAGCACGGAGATAGTAACCTAAAAAAAAAATTAATTGGAGTAAATATGAGGAAACCGAATAACTACTTGATCAATCTTTAATCCATACATCTATTATTCTACCGGAAGGCAGTGTACACCTTGGACAAAAAGCCATCTCATAAACTGTCAGCCAGAAAATATATTTGAAGTCAGTAAAGGCAAATATCAGTTTGTGGGGTATTTACATTATTAAAAGTTAAAATATTTGACTTTTCTGACAATCAGCATTTTTCAGATTGATATAAACATGTTCACTATGAAGGATACTGCTTGTCAGAAAGTAAAAGTTGAAAGACACTGAAGTTAACAATATTATTTTACAATGGATGTTTACATTGTCACTTTAAAGACATGCAACAGTAAGTTTGCTTTATATATATTTGCTTAAAACAGTGGATGTCCCTGCACAATTCTTTGCACTTAAAAATTGATGTTGGTAGTAATACATATTATTAGAACGGTTTAACATTGATTTTATTCAGTTACAGTAAGTATGTTTATCCTAAACATTCCTGTGACTTAATTTTACCCAATATAACATTTTAAATTTGTATTTTTTTAGGACATATACCACAATAATATCATACCGAGGCCTTAATACCAAAATAATATTGTACCATGAGATTTGATACCGTTACATCCCTATCCAGAACCTTAGATTTTTTTCGCTAGAGTATAAGGAGGATGAACTACAAGTTTTAGAAGCTGTGCGCTAAACAGATCCATCTTTAGTAAAACACTATAGCATCATGTACTTGTAGCAGTATTGTTAAGGGCTAAACAAGAAATACCAACTAAATTGAATGTCATACATTAACAACTTCTCTATTTATGGCTAAATTCTCTTATCCAGATAAGAAGCATGATTTATAATCTAGAATAACTTTGACAAGCCAAGACGCGATGCATCAGCAGGACACCAACCGGCCCAAAGTACAGCAGCATTACTAGGTACTTCTCTGTGATCAATGCGCCGAAAAAAAATTATTTGTCTGTGTCAGTGCTTATAATAACAATATTGCGTTTATTTGGTTAATATTCAGGTCACAATATGTATATAGAAAGGTTTTTGGTTAGTTTTTTTAGATGGCTTCGTGGGCGGAATAAAGGGCCCCCGTTGACTCAATTGTTAGCTGACTTTTTAGTTGTTTATTTATTCATGATTTAGAATACATAAAAAAAGAAAAATGTGATCTTGTCGTACAAAGAGGTTGTGAATGATATTTTTTTTGGTGCTGGTGCAGATGAATTTCCACCGTGACGTCATCCGACCCTGAATCTACAGAGATTTATATTCTGAGCGGAATATTCAAAATGTCTGTCTGAAATTGTGACAATTTCTGATGTTTAGAGGATATATTAACATACTTTGCAGATTGGAAATACAATTGGATATGGTTTATTGGATACAATGAAACACAATTCAGCATCACGTGTTTTTTTTTTTTCATTATACTGGTACTTTAAGAGACAAGCAAAAATTTGAGTTACAAGCACACTCGCCATTAGTTGGCGTAGTAAATGTCACAGTGAACATACATAAATTTGGCTAGTACAGCTGGTCTTACTATCTAACATTAGTTTATAATTAGAGATCGACCTAAATTTGTTTCTCCAACCATCCAAAGGAAGAAATTGAGTGTGAAACAGTGCTGAGAAGAAGCGGATGATATTCCTAGAGTACAAGGGGACCTGTGATGATTATAATTACATTTTAAACTCTTCTTTGTGGTCTAGATAGTATGTGTTGGTTTACAGTCACCTTTGTACTCCATTTTCTTTTGTCTGAAAGCTGATGGATTTTGGAGGCGTTCTCTGATTGCAAATGAAATGATGCCCCACCTTCTCTTAAAGATTCATAATTTATCTTCTAAAGATGTACACTTGGTAAAAAAACATATATGTCTCCAAATTGTTACCACAATTATTTTTTCCCATACGGTCGAAAATTAACTTAGTAAACTTTATATAAATTCTCTGGCAACAACATTAGGTACACTTGCACAAACTCTGATCGCTTCAGAGAGTGCTTTGAAAAGGCTGCTTTTAGAAGCATTCATGTAACATTTGTCACTGCATGTTGCAAGTCGGTGTTATGTTCATGCCACGATTAGATTAAAAAAATATTATCTTACAATGTTTTGTGTTTCCTCATGGCATGAAGCAGAGAGAGAGGAGTTCGGCCTGCTCTAGCTCAGAGCTTAATTTATGGTACATTCCATTTACTGTACCACTTAAGTTGAAAGTCAGAGGTGAGAATGATGTCACAGCAGAATCATGAGCCTTCCAGTTACGATGTCGGAAATCAATATGCACTTTTAATCTTTTATTTTATAGTCACAGAATTAAAAAAAGTTATTTTTTGTTGATCTAAAAAAATATATATTTTCTTTTTCTTTAATGTTTATACGAATACATTTAGGGGTTGGCCGATAAAATGGTGTAATTTTATTTCACGATAAACATTTAATAATATCAAAATAAAATGCGTTGAATTAATTGTTGGATATTTTGGTTGAAAGAAACCGGAAGTTAAGAAGCAAAATTAATTGCACGAACCAACAGGAAGTGATCACTCAGCAATGGAAGAGACATTCTAACTGTCAGTTGGGTAACAGTATCAACTATCATATCTTGTGTCGCTGTTGATTCTCTGCATGGAGTGAGAAGAGAAACTGTCGTATCTTTATATATCAAGATACGATATATCAATAACAATAACAAAAATGTGTTTTGTTGGTTTTAATGCAGACAGAGCGACAACATCCTCGCAGTTCCAAGGTCTCGGTGTAACTCGTATTTTCCCAAAGTACCTGTGGTGTTCAACAGTGGATATACACTACTGCCATCTTGTGTCTCAAAACTGCAAATACTGTCAAATCTACTATACAACTGAAGCTAAACAGAAGTGGAGGGGAGTGCTTAATGTTTTCTTCTTTCTATAGGGGTGCAACAGAAAATACTTGAGAATCATTGTACTACAGTAACATTTCTATATACGGTATAAATGTCCGACAATACATTGTATACAGATTATTTAGTGCCAACAAAACTAGTCTTAAGTGCTAAAGGACATTTCGGAAGTCTCTCTTATTATTTGCCATTTTGAAGCAAACGAAGGGGTAGTGAATACTCTGCCTTCCGCGTAGGAAACCCGACCCTCGAGGGACGTTATAGTTGAAATTGCCGACTAGCAACTTGGAAATTCCGACTTCCCAGTACAACTGAAACGCACCATTCATGTCCAAATAAGTGCTTCCACCTTGCAATGAAGTCACAACATAGCTGCCGGACCCCAAAATCCCACAATCAGAGGCATCCAAAACTACGTGCAGGATCACGCTATAATGCATTAATCTTATAATTTGACACTTTGGCATTGTTTAACACAAGTATCCAACATTTTATTAAATCAGAAAAGACTAAATTCATTGTAGGTATCAAAAACATGACTGACCGTGTAGTTCACTTGGTAAGACAATTTGAGCATGTTGTTGCAGGTCTGCACCATACTGAAGAGAATGAGTAGATAACACCAACCAAGGATATTAAAATTATATCTAGATGATGGACAATTATCTGTTAATTTATTGAAAAGCTGCTAATGGTGTGTTGGACAAAGAAGCAGCTGGATGGAGATACCGTAGAAGTCCACTCTCCAAGATAAATGCTGTATGTTACTACTTTATTTTATTTTTTTTAACTACAGTAGCTGTTAGCAGTACTTTCTAAAGTATTATTTTGATACAGTACTTGTCATTTAAGTGTTTTTTTTGTAAGGGCTAATTGTGCGTTTTTTTGTGGGCGCAAGCCCCAATTAAATTGATTTTAGCAGAAGAAATAATAAAAAAAGGAAATCTTCATAAAATTACAGTAAAGTACAGAGATTAAAAAAAATACTTCACAAGGAAAACACAAAAAATTAAAACAATACATAATGAACACATAAAATATTAAAACAATACATAATGTATGTTTTTTTAATATCCAAAAATACATTTCAATGGGAGACATTGATTTGAAAATACAAGTGTTTTTAGTTAAAAGTGCCATCACAGAACCAATTAAGCTCAAAAGTTGAGGTACTACTGTATATTTATCCTTCTGAGATGTTTGACCCATTGTGATCGCCTAATTCGTGGTACATGTGAAGGAACACTGGTGATCATCTATAATCTGAAGCTTATGGACAACAGAGAGCCAGAGTTGGATATAGAGACGGATCACCAGGACATACTGATGTCTGGAACACCTACAGAAGGAGTGTGAGTACAGAGCAATTATATTTTAATTCAAGTTGAACAAAATCTCACACTTTGAGCAAACAACAATTGCTGCGCCACCCACTCACTTACAGGAAACCAGAGAAGAGGTCGTTCAGAGCATACGCTGCCGTGTTGTACATCGACCCTCGCATGAGGATTTTTATACAGGGACATAAAGTCAGGACCAAAAGGTTGTCCTGCTGTCTTTATAAACCAAGGTAATGTCACAAGATGTGTATTATAACATTAACAATCCTGTGACAGCCGTTCATTGGCGTCCTTTCTCCTTTTGCAGAGTTTATAAGTACTCATCAACTCGTTTTAAAACACGTGCCGAGCAAGAAGTCAAGAAAGCAGATCATCTCGCTAAACTTGGTAAATGAGTGGTACACATCCACCTTTATCATCCCTTATTAGTCTTTTTAACATTCATACATTAAATTGGTCATTCTTCCAACAATTCAAGCGGAGGACAAAGCCAGAGAATCTGAGAGCAAGCGTTTGGCAACGGAGGCTAGACTTGGAGAGGATGTGTCAAAAGACTCTCGGGTAAACGCCTGATCTCTTTAAGGTACATTTTAACTGCTCATGGTTATTGAGAGCTAGCGTTTCCCTCCCCGTTCCTTGTCTTTCAGACTATCCTGAGGAAAGTTCAAGATTCGGCCATGATGCTCAGACGGGATGCTGACATGAAGAAAATAATTCTAGAGGCCAAACAAAAGTATGATAGAAACTATATACACAGTAGATCTTACTTACGGGTGGAACAAAAAAAATTGAATACAGTGCAAAAGTTCATTAATGTTAGCAGTTCAACTTCAAATGTGAAACTAAAATGTCATATACATTTCTTACATGCAAAGTGAGATATGTCAATACTTAATTTGTTACAATTTTGATGATCATAACTTTTCAATTCAAGGTTTTCACAGGCTGTAAGCCATAATAATTAAACTTATCTAAAAATAAGACTTGAAATACTTTTTGTCTATTATGAGCTGATGTCACATAATAGTTTCACTTTGCAAATCTAATTGCTTGAATTAACTAACTTTTGCACAATATTCAAAATGTTAGCGCTTCACTTACACTACTGTTTTTTTATGTAAAAAATTAATCCCAACAGCATGCCTCTGCTTCAGTCAGTATATTCATTGTCTTGCAATATAAAGTTGATAAAAAAAATAGAATAACAACACAGGCTTAGTCACTTATTTTTTTCTTTCAGAGCGTTAAAAGAGCCCAAAGAGTTGAACTTTATTTTTGGAGTGAACATTGAACAGAGGGACCTGGATGGGATGTTTGTGTATAACTGCTCTCGTCTTATCAAAATGTACGAGAAGACTGGCCCTCAGCTGGAGGGAGGCATGTGAGTAGTGCGCACCTTTGACTAAATTATTGTGCTTAAGAGGTTTTACAATGTCTGTGCTTCACACAGGGCCTGTGGAGGTGTTGTCGGCGTAGTAGATGTCCCATATTTAGTTCTTGAGCCTACTCACAATAAGCAAGACTTTGCTGATGCTAAAGAGTATCGCCATTTACTTAAGTCAATGGGGGAACATCTGGCTCAGTACTGGAAGGACACTAACATAGGTGAGGAGCATTTGCCTGTCAGAGTCAAAATATATATTCATTTACTGTTGACCAAAAATGTTGTTAGAACTGCAATCTTGCTCATTTCTTACCCGACTCCTTTACAAAGTTCAAGACGATTGGTCAGGTCTTTCCGTAAAAGCTGCCACGGAATTGCCCTGAATTAGATACAGTAAAATCCTCAGTGAACAATTTTAATTTAATGCTGGCTAGGGCTGCGCTATACAGACGATTCACAATATATATGCTATAAATTGGGCTGACGATTCAGCTTTTAACAGGACCATTATATCTAGATAATGCATGTTGACACATTCTAGCTGTGTGCTGCAACTTTAACAGCGTCAAGCAAATGACCGCATCCTCACTGCAGTGTAGCATTCTCGCTAGTGACTAATGTCCCTCCGCAGTGGAAAGCCACCACTAAATCAACAATATTTGCCTCCATAGCAGCAAATAAATTAAGTTTCATAAAAGTAATTATTAATTCCTTTGGGAAAGTTCCTTCGGGGAAATTCTAGTTCTAGCTGCAGGTAGCACCATAAATACAGATAACAATAAATAAAAAATTAAGTAACAAGTTATGTAAAATAACAGATAAAATAGAGTAAAAATTATGTACATTTTGTACAAGCTTTTCATTAAATAAAGTGACAAGTTATATAAAGAGACTATTAGATATTATTATAATAATATACTATTGTTACTGGAGGACAAAGAATAGCTAAACATGCTACACTACACAGGTAGTTAGCTGCTATCTGTGAGGGTCCTGTGATGAGTGGGTGACTTGTCCAGGGTGTTCTCCACCTTCCGCCCGAATGCAGCTGAGATAGGCTGCAGCACCACCCACGACGCCAAAAGTGACAAGCGGTAGAAAACGGATGGATGGATAACTTATGAGCAAGAGCTCTTGAATGTTAACAAATTGATACTATAGTGGTTGGATCAATATTTATTATCAAAAAGGTTTTCGTTATTGTTTACAATATCAGAAAATACATCTCTGTACACAGGAGGGCTTTAAGGGCAAAAACGAAAGGATTTAAATCAGACCCTTTTATAGGAATTAATGTTGAATATATAACTGAAATTGTTACACCGCCATCCCATATTTTTTAAATCATAATTGTAATAACAATTCATTCACTAGTCTTAATAATTTAAAGTGTCGGTGTCAATACTACCCTTGTAATTACTTGGTATTGTATCAATACCCAAATTTGTATTATCTCCCATAACTAATGTAAAGTATAAAAAAACAGAAGGAAAATACTTTTTTTGCATTTTAACAGAAGTGTAGATAGAACCATACTACGACAGAAAGTACCCAAATATTACCAGTAAATAAACAAATATATTTTAATCATTTTGAAAAAATAATACAACATCAAATTAAGCAATGTTACAGCATACGTCATCAGCCAAATTAGGAGCCTTCGTAACCAGTTTTGCAATGATTTTATTATCATTTATCTGCCAAATTACATAAGATATATATTCTTACCGAAAAAGGTTGCAATATATATCGCGATATGGCGTTAGGGCCATATCACCCATCCCTAATGCTGTCTACTTCATTAAGTTCTTAAAAGTCGGAAGGGCAGTGATAAAGAAATTTAGGTTGTAAGGAGCAAGATTGTTATGCATTACAAATTTTCTAGGTAAGTTCTGTTGCATTGTTCCATGCTGAGATTAAATATCCTATACAAAATGCTGAATAAAAATATATGTATGCTTAATGCAGCTCAGAAAGGCATAGTGAAATTCTGGGACGAGTTTGGATACTTGTCAGCCAGCTGGTCCGCACCTCCGTCATCAGAGACAAGATACAAAAGACGCCGAGCCATGGAGATCCCACTTACTATTCAATGTGGTTAGTCCCCGATGCACTTATGCACTCAGCACATTTTTCTTGTCTACAACGTTGCGTTAATACTTCTTTTGTGGATTGTGTTTTTAGATAAGTGTTTAAAATGGAGAACGCTGCCATTCCAGATGGATGCTGTGGACAAACGCTACCCAGACAGTTGGGTGTGTCTTATGAACCCTGACGGCACACAGGATAGGTACACGCATGCGCGCACACACACACACACACACACACACTCACAGAACATTTATACACTCGCCAACCACAAAATTTACACTTATAGAGCCTAAAGATGATCCAATATTAGAGCAGTACCATGAATTCTGCATTTTTGAATATGAATGTTGACAATAACACAATTTCTGATTGACAAGTGTCATAAGTTGGATTGATTTCCTAGTCACTAAAATTACATATTGGCATTTTGTGGAAATTGGTTTTGTTCGTGTGTTTGTTTCACTAGAAATGAACTTATACACAGCTATTTTGCTTGATCTCATTAGATTTTGCAGTGTACCTAATGAAATGTTTATCATCATGTCCGTTCTGCAAGGTGACTTTTACTTTGTGTTTTTCTGGCACTGCATTGTAGATGTGACGCTTTAGAAAAGAAACCCAATTTGCCCTGTGGTGTCCTAAAGAAAGAAAGGCAGACATCTGAAGAAAAACAGAAAGACCTGTCAGATAAAATCAAACAGCAGCAGGAGAAGCTCGAAGCCTTGCAGGTAGCTTATTCCTTTCTCGGAGCCTCATATCCTTTGCTTGTTTGCACCGAGATTGACATATTTGTATCTCCAACAGAAAACAACCACTATCAAATCCGCAGCAGATATAAAGAAACTTCCACTGAATGTTAGCATGAAACCAGCAACAGAGAGCTCTTCACAGGTATACAGACAGACCCTAATTAAGCTGTTTTTCAAGTTCCTCTCACGAGGCATAACATTTTATCAAAGGGGAACTGCACTTTTTGAGGGAACTTTGCGTACTATTCACAATCCTTATGTAAGAGAAGAACACTATGTTTTCTTTTTTATGCATTCTAAATTATGAATAAGTGATGTCAAAAGTTTGCTCACTGTAAAGCGTATGGGAGTCACTCTATTCAGTATGTTTGTGTATGTATATATATATATGTATGTTTGTGTATATATGTATGTGTGTGTATATATATATATATATATATATATATACATATATATATATATATATATATATATATAATATACACACATATATATACATACATATATACTGGTATATGTATGTGTGTATATGTATAGATATATGTGTGTGTGTGTATATGTATATATGTATATAAATATATATATATATATGTATATGTGTATGTGTGTATATATATATGTGTATATATATATATATGTGTGTGTGTGTAAATATGTACATGTGTATATATATGTGTGTGTGTGTCTGTGTATATATGTGTACGTGTATATAAATATATACACATGCATACACACACACATATATATGTATGTATATATATGTATGTATGTTTATATATGTATATACATGTAATTATATATGTTTGTATTTATGTATATATATATGTGTGTGTGTATGTGTACACATATATATATGTGTGTGTGTGTGTGCGCGTGTGTTTGTGTTTGTGTGTGTGTGTGTGTGTGTATTTATATATATATGTGTGTGTGTGTATATATATGCTTGTGTGTATATTAGGGCTGGGTGGTATATCGATACATACGATATATCGCAGGTTTGTCTCTGTGCGATATAGAAAATGACTATATCGTAATATTCGATTATATGTTCTCACACCGTTGCTTTAAGCTGCGTGCATTACATTACTGGCGTGTCTCACTTCTTCTCGTCTGTCCTTCTCACAGAGACGTTAAACAAGCCCGCCTTCTTACATACGTCACATACTGTCGCGCATGTAGCGTCACACGCGCTTGCCGGGAGCTAACGTTAGCATGGCTAACGTTAGCATGGCTAACGTTAGCATAGCAGGTCGAGTTGCTTTTAGCTGCATGCATCACACAACAGGCGTTTTTCAGTCATCCTTGTCTCTCATTCTGACAGATTCGGAAAACAAGCCTGCCTTCTTACATACGTCACTAACTCTCGCGAGTCTAACGTCATAGCTCTCGCCGATCAGAGAGAGAGAGAGATGGTGCGAAACTTATCACAAATGGAGGAAGAACAATAAATTCCCAACATAAAGAGCAGGGGGTCCATCATCAGGCGGTGGTTTGGCTCCAAGTGGGAAAATATTCAGCAGACAACAGCAATATGCTGTTCAATGTATATACTCTGATGATTAACCTTTGTGATGACTGTATTATGCTGATAGTATATATTTGTACCATGAATTGATTAACGTGGACCCCGACTTAAACAAGTTGAAAAACGTATTCGGGTGTTACCATTTAGTGGTCAATTGTACGGAATATGTATTGTACTGTGCAATCTACTAATAAAAGTATCAATCAATCATTTCAAAGTATGCAGCAAAAGTGTTACTAAAAAAGGTAGCAACACTATTAATTTGTTCTTTCATTTAAAAAGTCACCCGTGAGAGAATGAAGAGTATTTAATGAATACAGTTTTGGTCAATTGACTTAGTTGTGATTTCCCTCTCTGCATGAAAGTTTAAAAGTAGCATATATTAATGCAGTATGAAGAAGAATGTTTTAATTGTATGCATCAAGTGTTCATTCAAGGCCAAGGCAAAATATCGTAATGTATATCGCAATATGGCATAAAAATATCACGATAGTCATAAAAGCCAATATCGCCCAGCCCTACTGTATATGTATGGGTGTATGTGTGTATATATATGTATGTGTATATATTTATGTATGTGTATATATATATGTATATGTATGTTTATATATGTATATGTATGTAATTATATATGTTTGTATTTATGTATATATACATGTGTGTGTACACATATATATATATATATATATATATATATATATATATGTATATGTAAATGTATGTATATGTATTTACATGTGTGTGTGTGTGTGTGTATATATATGTATGTATGTATGTATATGTATGTATATATATGTATGTATGTATGTATATATGTATGTATATATGTATGTATGTATATATGTATGTATATATATATATGTATGTGTGTATATATATATATATGTATGTATATATATATATGTATGTATGTATATATATGTATGTGTGTGTGTATATATACATATATATATACACACACACACACACAGATGTGGTCAAAAGTTTACATACACTTGTAAAGAATATAATGTCATGGCTGTCTTAAGTTTCCAATAATTTCTACAACTTATTTTTTTGTGATAGATTGATTGGAGCACATACTTGTTTGTCACAAAAAACATTCATGAACTTTGGTTCTTTTATGAATTTATTATGTGTCTACTAAAAATGTGACCAAATCTTCTGGGTCAAAAGTATACATACAGCAATCTTAATATTTGGTTACATGTCCCTTGGAAAGTTTCATTGCAATGTGGCGCTTTTGGTAGCCATCCACAAGCTTCAGGTTTAATTTTTGACCACTCCTCTTGACACAATTGGTTTTCTGACATGGACTTGTTTCTTCAGCATTGTCCACATCTTCTCAATGGGGTTTAAGTCAGGACTTTGGGATGGCTATTCTAAAACCTTAATTCTAGCCTGATTTAGCCATTCCTTTACCACTTTTGTGTAAAGTAATGTGTTTGGGGTCATTGTCCTGTTGGAACACCCAAGACCGTGATGATTTTAGGTTGTTCTGAAGAATTTGGAGGTGCCCCTCCTTTTTCATTGTCCCATTTTCTCTCTGTAAAGCACCAGTCCCATTGGCAGAAAAACCAAGAGAATAATACTACCACCACCATGCTTGATGGTAGAAATTGTGTTCCTGGGATTAAAGGCCTCACCTTTTCTCCTCCAAACATATTGCAGGGTATTGTGGCCAAACAGCTCAATTGTGTTTCATCTGACCACAGAACTTTCCTCCAGAAGGTCTATTCTTTGTCCATGTGATCAGCAGCAAACCTTAGACGAGCCTTAAGGTGTCGCTTCCGGAGCTAGGGCTTCCTTCTTGCATGGTAGCCTCAGTCCATGGCGATGCAAAACACGCTTGACAGTGGACAATGACACCTGTGTTCCAGCAGCTTCCAATTCATTGCAGACCTGCTTTTTGGTGGTTCTTGGTTGACTCTTGATCATCCTGACTAATTGTCTCTCAGCAGCAGGTGATAGCTTGCGTGGCAGTGACAAAACTGTGCAATGAACTTTATACTCACGAACAATTGTCTGCACATTTGCTCTTGGGACCTTAAGCTGCTTTGAAATGACTCCAAATGACTTTCATGACTTGTTCAATTCTATGATTTGTTTTTTCGGATCTGTGCTAAGTTCATTATTACTCACTGTAGATTTCATGAGAGTCAACAAACATAATAAAATATCACTTACTGTACAAGGTCTGCTGTCGTTGGGATGCCGATTAATAGAATCTTGTTATAGTCCAGTTGTATCGGAAGAATGACTAATTCCTCGCAAAGAAAAAGGGGGTGGAGAACCAAGTGTCTTTTCGTTTCGTTCTCCTCATTTATGGGTTCTAATTGGCTGTCGAAGTGTTCCAACATGTTGGAATACCTCCTCACCCTTCTACTATTCAGGTGAGAATTATTATTTATGATCTACAATCAATTTCCACAAGCAAGAAGCAGCTTACCACTAGATGTCAATATAGGCACACAAGTTTGTGACCAAAGCACCGCTAAAATGAAGTACTATCTAATCTAAAAATAGTTTGTTTGAGTTAGTGCTTATAATAACAATATTACTAACACTTGGTTAATATTCAAGTCACAAAATGTAAATCGAGTATTGTTGGCATTTTTTGGATGGTTAAAAATTGGGTTTTGTGGGCAGATTAAAAAAGGACTTTCTATCACCGCCGTTGTAAGTGGACATTTATTTGCGAGTTATAATACATTTTTTTTAAATTCATCCGTCATCATGTCTTTAAATAATGATTGTGAAAAGTGCAGTTCCCCTTAAACCCTTGTGTAAACTTAAAGTTGACTATACATACAGTACTTTATCTCAGAATCCAAAGGGTCCTGCTAATATGTAAGTCAGCAATACGTTAAGTTTGGTTTTGTTTCGTTTTTTTTTAAATTTTCAACCCTTGAATTATTTTAGATTTTTTTCTTTTGTTTTATGGCCTGTATAGTAGAAAGATGCAAAATATGCAATACTTCTAAAAATACATTGCAGAGTGGAATATTTGAGGTTGGGCAATAACAGCATTGAGTAGGTCAATTCATGACAACATTCATTTTGATACAGTAGACAAAATATATTCTTTTTACAGTGCATACTGAGCTACAATGACACTATTTGGTGGTAAAGGGGCACAGTTATACCAAAACTATATTTATTTGTTTAATATGCAAGAATGAGACTCATTTGGTTTTCACAGAAACCGTCGAGTAATTTACCAGTATTACGGTCTGCTCAATAATCGCCGTTATATAACGGTGGTCAATGGGTCCGAAAGTGGTTTTAAGTGCAAATGTGTTTACTTTATATCTACATCCAATTGTAACAACGTTGTAATCAAAAACACAATGCAATTTTTAAAAGAAACTTGTAGAAAAAAAACTCCCTGGGAAAATGTCAGTCATACAATAAAATAACATAAACACATCTAATGCCTGTTTTGGGCCCTTGGGTTGCACAAGGGTTAATATTTGAAACGTGTACTGGTATGAATTAATAATGGTGTATCCATCCATCCAATTTCTACCGCTTGTCCTCTTCTTGGGATACATTGTGGGTGTTCATAACCATGTATTTTTAGTTATTTGGTTGTGGTTTGCCCCTATTGTAACTTAAGGCAAGTCGATCTTCAGTGAGGGCTGTAACACGCCCCCGATCTCCGCCTCTGCCAGCTCACCTCAAGACAGCACAGAATACTCCACCACCTCGCGCCCCTTCTCAGCGACCCACGCGGACGCCTGCTCCTCCCCCTGCGCCACCTAAGGTTGCTTTACCCAAGTCCAAAGCGGCTGCAAAGTCCCCTGCAGCAAAGCCCACTGCCAAATTGCCTGCCAAAACACCCCCACCTAGCCGCAGTTCGCGGGTAAGATACACATCATGGCTGCATCGTATCACTAGAAATGTACCCTAACATCTGTTTCCTATTTAGTCTCTTGCTAAACCATCGGTAAAATCACCAGCAGCTGGACAACGCAAGAAAGTAATTGAGCAGGACGACAGTGAGGAGGAAGATGAGGAGGAGGAAGAAGAGGAGAATGAAGACGAAACGGAGGAGAGTGAAGAGGATGAACCCCAGACAAAGAGATCAAAGATGGCGGCTGCAGCTGATAACAGGGGGAAAGTGGTGGAGAAAGCCCCAATTGCCAAACGTGGCAAGATAGAAGAGGTAAAAGTTTAAGATGTTGACATTTATCTGCATTAATTATTCCACACTTTTTGAATGAGGCCGTGTGCTGCTTGTTGCTTAAACTCCCTCAGCATCCCCGCATTATTGATTCCCATGGAGAGAGTTTGTAAAGAGAGCACTTTTGGACTTGTTTATTTACTGGTTAAGTCTCAATCGCAGCCCCTCTGTTGTTGGCCACACAGGTTAACAAACAGTCCCAGTCTGGAAAGAAAGCGATTGCTGCTCCTTCGCGGCAGGCCCCTGTTGTTGAACCCGAGGTAGCACTACCCCTCCCTCAATGTGCTTTCTTCCTCTCCAGATGACTTGCATCACTCTTTCCAAGTTCTAACGATCAAGACAACCTAACATGGAGCGTTTTCTCAGTACTTTCATTCTTACCATATTTTTCGGACAATAGGGTGAACCTGATTATTAGGCGCACTGTCGATAAGCGGATCTATTCAGGTCTGATTTAAAAAAAATAAAATAAAAAAAAAGGCAAATTTTTTTCTAAATTTAAAACACTTCCTTTTTGTCTACATAACATTTAGACATGTAACATTGGTCAAAATGTTGCATGGATTATGTTTTACAGACCATCTTCAAGTCACTTTCTGACCTTCGCTTTTGTGGCCGGTCTCATTTACGTGGCTCCTCTTCGACAGCGTCTTCTCTCCGTCCTCTTCGTTGTACCTGTGTAGCATGCAAGGATGGGAGTCGGAGAAGTGTCAAAAGATTGAGCTAACCGTTTAAATGACTTTCAGACTTCACTTAAATCAATAACGGAGCAACATCTTCTCATCAAGTTCTGTTGGTGAATTATGTAAACCCACGACACCAGTAGTTTTTAGCAGTTCCCTAGCGAGATATAAGTTAGAACTTTTTGCTACTTTATATTAGAGATGGCAACAGCGGAGGATGAATGCCCAATAACAAGAAGATAGAGAAAAAGAAGAAGCTTATCGACTAAATATTGCCACATGAAAGGACTTTTTTAAAATATTGTAACGTGCATGGACGGGAGTCAGAAGACTGTCATGAGATGGAGCTAATGGTTTTAATGACATTCAGACATTTTCTAATCAGGAATCCAGCAGTATCTATACATCTGTTGGCTAATTATGTAAATAATACCAACTACAACATAACAAACATAAGATCCAAACAAAATTTGTCAACTGCTTGCCTCATCCGCAGGTCCTCGCTGTTCCTCTTGCCAACACGCCGCACTGAGTTTCAGGACAGGGATGGCGAAACAAGCTTGCTAGTTAGCATGAGCTACATGTAACTAGCTTACTTCGTTCACTGTCCGAGCTACGACACTAATGGACATTAATCTGCTTTGCTGCTAAAGTTATTTGGATGATTACAATTGGAACGCTGTTAATTACAAACCAGTTTTTGTTTGTAATGCATTTATTAGTAGCCAGCAAGAAGGTATATTTTTGATATGACTAGTAAACAGAGGTCACAACGCTGGAAGTATATTACCCGAGGGGGCATGGCTACAGGATAGAGTTGCCAAAAGGTAAACATTTTCAGAGTTCAGTGCGTCTTATTTATTTATGTTATTCAAAAAATATTTACCGTATTTTCCGGACTCAAAGACGTACTGAAACTCCTTTTTTTTTCTCAAAACTCGACAGTGCGCCTTATAGCCTGGTGCGCCTAATGTACGGAATAATTCTGGTTTTGCTTACCGACCTCAAAGCAATTTTATTTGGTGCGTGGTGTAATGGTAAGTGTGTCTAGTAGACGGAAGTCAAACATAAGAGATACGTGTAGACTGCACAATGATGTCAATATGACTCAAGTAAACAACACCAACATTTTATATGTTCCATTGAGAATTTAGAACATTACACACGGCACTCAAAAATCTACCGAAATGTTTTAGTACATATTTGGTAAGCTATGAAGCCGCACCGCTTGATGTGCTTTAACGTACGAGTGTTATTATGGTGTGTGTATCAGGTAAGACATACCTGTCGTTTTGTTTCGCAATATTATGCAAAAGCAACGTTTTTTACTTTATGGTATCTGCTGATCTGTTGTTGTGATCTGCATAAATCCTGAAAAATTGCGCAAATCCGCCTTTGTAGTCCATGGCGACAACCATAGTCGATAAGCTTCTTTTTTTTTTCTATTTTCTTGTTATGGGACATTCATCCTCCGCTGTCGCCATTTCTAATGTAAAGTAGTGTAAAGTTCTTACTTATATCTGTCAGTAAACTCGGCATGAAAGCGCTAAAACATACCAATGTATTGAGTTTACATTATTCACCCAAGGAACTGTAGTTATTAGAGAGTTCCGATCAGACGGTTTTTCACGGGACACAGTGTTTTTTCCGAATGAGGAGATGATCCTCCGTTATTGATTAAAGTAAAGTCTGAATGTCATTAAAACAGTTAGCTCCATCTTTTGACACTTCTTCCACCCCCGTCCATGCACACTACACCGGTATGACAGAGAGAAAACGCTGCCGAAGGTGAGCCGAAGTCCGCCCACAAAACAACACATCCGGAAGCGACTGTCAGACAGCGGCTTGAAGATGATCTCTAAAACACAATTCATGCAACATTTTGACCAAAGAACCACCGGTACGTTTTATGTAGACCACAAAGAAGTGTTTTAAATTTTTTTAAGAAAAAAAAAAAGACTCCTTTAATGCTCCCTATAATCCGGTCCGCCTTATATATGAAAAAAGATTAAAAATAGACACCTCATCGGCTCTGCGCTTTATAATCCGGTGTGCCCTAGGTTCCTAGGTGAATATCGTTACATCTCTTCTACCTCACTCGCTTCCACTAACAGAGCTCACTTTACTTACTGTCTGTCAGTGTCTTATTGTGGTGTTGGTAATAACATGTTTATCTGTGCAGGTAAACGAGAAGACACAGCAGCAGGAGCCAGAGAGCGCCATTAAGAATGTTCAGAAAGGTACCAGCTGACCTGAACCGTCCTTTGGTGCAAAGGCCTGGGTCAAAAAGAATTGTCCTTTTTTACATTTTATTTTTTCTTATTTAAGATAAGGGGCTGCTAGTTGAAGTCCGTGTCAACAAGCAGTGGTTTACCGGAAAAGTCATGGCTGTGGAGACCAACAAACAGCGCATTCGCTGGAAAATCAAGTTTGACTATGTCCCTCGAGCCACCCCTAAAGATAGATGGTGAGAAAGTTTTTGTCCATTTTCCGTATTTACTGGATGGTATTAGTATTCCAGAAAACTAATTGTATGTGCATTTATGAAGGGTGTTTAAGGGCAGTGAGGAGGTCCGACTGATGCGTCCGGCATCCCCCATCTCTCAGACGCCTGACACCCAGCAGGGTGAGAAAGCATCTGCAGCCATGGAGCCGGATACCACACAACCTGGAACCAGTCGAGAGGTGACTGAGAGCCTGGTCACTATGTTGAGGTGAGAGGATGAAAGACAAGTTTCCTCCCAATGTTTCATATTGCTGTTATTCCTAAACTTTAAATGTGCTCACACTTGGACCTAATCTTTGATAACCAGCGTGTTATTCTTCTTTCAGGACGATGTTGCGCTACTTCTTCCCTCCTGCTTTTCGGATTCCAAAGGATGATGTTAACGGCATGACTGCAGAGGATTTGGTAGCCTTTCCTCTGGTGAGAGACATATACATACTTAATATACAGAAGGGATGTAACAATATGAAAATGTCATATGGTTATTATCACAGTTTTAGAAGTGCTTAAAAATTTACAAGACACAAACTAAAATGAAAAAAAAAAAAATAGACACAAAATATACTTTCTTGTCAGAATAAAAAATATATATTGTCCAATTTCTTATAACATTTTTATTTGAGTATTTAAATATGTATTTATTCATCTGTTTTCATTTGCAAAGGTTTTAGTGTTTTGTCATGATAGTCAAAACATTTCTTGCACGCCCGGTTTATGTGACAACACATGGGTTCACTTCCTGATGTAGATACTTCCATGTCATATTCGTTCGATTATAGATATATTACTCTGTTCTAAGAGAGCACAGCCTGTACAGAATATCCAAAGTGCACAATTGGATATTATAGTTGCTCAGGCAGTAATGTGTTCATATAAATTTAGATTGGGGCACGTTGTTCGCATTAGCTTGCTTCTCCATTAAATGAGCATTATTACCTGTCTGTGAGTTAACCAAAGTACGGTTAACCACGATTTTGCGATAATTTTAATTTAAAACTAATAATAACCGTCGGGAGTATTACTGTAGTTTATCAATTATACCCTTTATCAATACATCCCTTATATACACATTAGTTAGAGAACCCTAATACAGGCTTTCTTGTTATTTGATTTGCCAAAATTGTTTAATATTTTATTTCCGATACCGATATCAACTGATATTTTGCAGCACATGTTGTGTAATGAATGAAAATGTAATATATTATTTTACTGTTGCTATGGACACACTTCACAAAAAACATACTTTGTGCAAAAGAAGACAAATACTGTAATGTAAGGTATCAAGTGCCATCATTTTAAAATTTTTCTTTCAAATTGTCATTTCAAAAATGTTGCCTAATAGTCAACTAAAATAACATGCTCTCCTACATCAAAAAATAAACAAATTAAATAGGGCAATGCAACTGTTCTTTGGAAAGCTTCATACTTCTATAACATTCATGTGAGAACAAGTGAAGTGCAAAGTATGAATCTGGAGGACACTTCAGTAGAGTATACAACCAAATGAATTTTATACCATATCTCCCATGCTTAATGTACAGTAATAGACTCTCACACAGTTTGTAAACACAGCCACTAACCTGTGAAAATACTGCAACTTTTTCAATGATGATGCATTTTAGTACAGTACTTTATTTCAAGGTCATTAAACCATTTTAATGCTTGGAAATGCTTAATTCAGACAAAAAATATGTAAAATATGCTTACATATGAACATTAATTTACTAATAATAAGCTCTTGTCAAACACAAAACAGCATGTAACTGTGATATGATTTTTTTTTTTTTTAAATATATACATTTTGTAAAACTGATAAATTTGACTGTATTGCTGGTTGCTAATTATTTTCATGTAGTGTGATTTTAGATTGGCTGTATTGAATAAACATTTCTTGAAACACTTGTTATTTTCCTGCGCTAATACATACGTTGGATTCTCTTGTCTACTTTAGAAAGAGTACTTCCACCAGTATGAAACAGGTCTGCAGTCATTGTGCAACTCGTATCAGAGCAGAGCGGACGCGAAGGCAAAAGCTGTGGAAGAGAAAAGCAACAGCGCGGAGACAAAACTCAAGGAGGCAGATGAGAAACTACAGAAACTGCGAACCAACATTGTAGCTCTCCTGCAGAAAGTCCAAGAGGTGACTGATTTGTCTTAAAAATACCCCCCAAACAATCAACAAAGTGATCTACATGAAATAATAATTGCTTTTCCCCCACTCAGGATATCGACATCAACACAGATGATGAACTTGATGCGTACATCGAGGACCTTCTTACCAAAGGCGATTGAGGCGAAGCCTACATTGAAAGAACGTCCACACAAAGACATTTTTTTTATTGCAGCCATGACACTAACAGCTGCCCAGGCACTCCTTGTTAAGCGTCCTGTCAATAGTCTTGGTTATTTTCATTGTTAAACATTATTCCTGTTAAACTGTTTTTTTTTTCCAAATTTTATTTAGCTGTAAGCATGCACACTCTGCAACAGTGTTTTGTTTATTTTGGTTTTTGATTTTATCATTGTTAGCAACACTCTGGCCTGTGAATTTTGTTTTAGCTTTTTAATAAACCTGCTTCTATTGTATATGGTAATCGGTTTCAGACACTATTTTACTTTAACTTTTGTAGGTTTACTATGGTTTAGGGTGTCCATCTAGTTGACACAAAACTACAGCAAGCATTTGAAGAGTTTGGGTTGATGGCCCCCAATATCTGTACTGCTGTCTTTCTGTCATGGCTAACTACTATTTTTATACACTTCAGTGTTGCATATAATATGCCTCATCCTGGTCAGCCTGACAAGCTAACTGAGTATATATATGACACTAAGAAGTTCCTACTGGGTTTTATCAGTACAAATGTCCAGTAATTCCTGTGCTGTGCTTCTTTCTAAAAGAAAATATCTGTTTAATGCATAAGTAAGGATGTTACTATTCATTAACTGTTACAGTGTTTTATTAAACATTGCATGCTTCAGCCATGTTTAAGAATCAGAAGAAAGGATTCTGTATTTTTGACAAATCTTGAATTAAAAACGGGTTTACCCTCAATGTGTATTTTTATGCAAAAATCAACACAGCTAAAATTCTAATACAATTTTTACAGCACATCTTGAAAAACTGGATTCATAAATCTAATTCATCTGTCACCTAGTTTGTTTTAAGAGCCGTTGTATCTTATTTCCGCCATATGGCGGAAGTAGTTTTATTTTGAAAGTAGAGGTTCGGCGAACGTAAACAAACTGCACTGTCTAAAAGGTATGTAGGCCTTTTACAGCACTGTACTGCACTTTTTACGTGACTGACAATTGTTGAGCGTAAGTTGATTACATGTATAGCATAGTAGTGCTTTACAAATAAACCTCTTTATTGCTAACTGATAGCCAAGTGTTCCTGAAATTATGCTAACTATACAAAGAAGAAGCTATACGTATAGTTGTAATACGAACATTGTAATAATAAGCGCTCTTATATGTAACTATATCACTTTTCCGCCGAGCTGTTCCCATTTACAGTTGCTGCACAGAGAATGACAGCAAACGAACTCTGACCCAATTCAGAGATCAACCGAGGTTCTGAAGTGTGAAAGTAGCCCCATATTTTTACCCTGTAAGATTGAAATTAGTTCTTTTAAAATAGTTTCTTACCCTTTTTTAAATTTAATTAATTATTTATCAGTATAATAAACAACTTATCCTTCATATTTTAATTTAACCACCATTATTGTTCCTTTCCTGATTGGCAGGGGAAAACACATGATTCTACTGCCTTACAGAAATGAATCCATCCATCCATTTATCCATCCATACATTTGTTACCGCTTGTCCGTCTCGGGGTCACGAGGGTGCTGGAGCCTATCCCGACATCCATTTCTACAAGGCCGGCGCTACACGAGCGATAGGAGGGCACTAGCCCTGTCAGGAATCTGTTTAGCTCCAATTACCAACATGTTTCAAAAAAGCTGGCAACAGTGGCAGAAAAGACTGAGAAAATTGAGGAATTTTCATCAAACACTTCTTTGGAAAATCCTACAGGTGAATAGGCTATTTGGGAACAGGTGGGTTCCATGATTGCGGCTAAAAGCAGCTTCCATTAAATGCTCAGTCGTTCACAAACAACGATGGGGTGAGTGTCACCACTTTGTGAACGAATGCATGAGCAAATTGTAGAACAGTTTAAGAACAACATTTCTCAACGAGGTATTGCAAGGAATTTAGGGATTTCACCATCTACGGTCCACAATATCATCAAAGGTTTCAGAGAATCTGAAGAAATCACTGCACGTAAGTGATGATCCCTTCAGTGGTACTGCATCAAAAAGCGACTTCAGTGAGTAAAGGATATCACAACATGGGCTCAGGAACACTTCAGAAAACCACTGTCAGTTAGTTGCTACATCTTTAACATAAGTGCAAGTTAAAACTCTGCTGTGCAAAGCGAAAGCCATTTATCAACAACACCCAGAAACGCTGTCAAATTGGAAAAGTGTCTGACAAGTCCACATTTCTAATTGTTTTTGGAAACTGTGGACGATGTGTCCTCCGGAAAAAAGAGGAAAAGAACCATCGGGATTTTTTTTTACGCAAAAGTCAGCATGTGTGATGGTATGGGGTGTATTAGTGACCAAGGCATGGGTAACTTACACATGTGTGAAGGCACCGTTAATGCTGAAAGGTACATACAGTTTTTGGAAAAACATATGTTGCCATCCAAGCAACATTATCATTGTCTTATTTCAGAAAGACAATGCCAAGCCATGTGTTACAACAGCGTGGCTTCATAGTAAAAGAGTGCGTGTAACAGACTGGCCTGCCTATAGTCCAGACCTGTCTCCCACTGAAAATGCGCAATATGAAGCCACAACAGAGACCTCGGAATGTTGAACAATTTAGGCTGTACATCAAGCAAGAATGGGAAATAATTCCACCTGAAAAGCTTCAAAAATTGTTCTCCTCGGTTCCCAAACTACAGTTGTTAAAAGGAAAAGTCATGTAACACAGTGGTAAAAATTCCCCAGTGCCAACTTTTTTGCAATGTGTTGCTGCCATTAAATTTTAAGTTAAAGATTATTTGCAAAAAAAAAAATATCAGTTTGAACATTAACTATCTTGTCTTTGCAGTCTATTCAGTTGAATATAAGTTGAAAAGGTTTTGCACATCATTGTATTTCGTTTTTATTTACGAATCACACAACGTGCCAACTTCACTGGTTTTCGGTTTTGGAATTAAAAAAATGATCAAGACATGAAAATCAAGTATTCTCTGAGCCCCTGCCCCCGAGTTCTTTGCCCTACTGTTAATATTCTATTATGAGTTCCCGAATATAGTAGTTATTATTTTTGTCTCCCTTGTTCAGACTGTGGCTATGTCAGCCGCACTGCGTTGCCTGTTGGGAGGCTGTTTTGTGGTGTCACCCAACATCCCCTCCACATCAGATGCGTTGGCGGTGCAGCCGAAGTGGGCACAAGACCGTCTAAGGAAGAGCAGCTCTGGGAAACAGAGGGATCCTTGCACTTTTCTGCAGCCCGGCTCGGACCTTTCTTTCAGGACAGACCTGTCCTCAAAAACCCTTTTTTGGAGGATGCCTTGCTCAGGGGGTACTTAAGGAGACACCTTCCTCAGGAGGTGAGCAAGATAAGGACAAACTACAACAGTATCGAAAGTGTGTCCAAAATTTTTGCCTTCAAGGGCCAAAGTGAAAATATGGGCCGGGGCCAAACACAGAGTGAAACACAAACAGCCTTAACGTAAACAATAAAGTTCCTATAATTGGGGCCAATAACGATGATAGATGACAACTAGTTAGCCCTGCAGACATGCCACCAATAATTGTGTGAGCCTTAGGGCAGTGTTTTTCAACCACTGTGCCGCGGCACACTAGTGTGCCGTGAGATCCAGTCTGGTGTGCCGTGGGAGATTATGTAATTTCACCTATTTGAAGTAAAAATATTTTTTGCAAACCAGTAATTATAGTCTGCAAATGATGTGTTGTTGAGTGTCGGTGCTGTTTAGAGATCGGCAGAGTAACAATGTATAATCAATGATTACTTATATAGCCCTAGCTCACGAGTGTCTCAAAGAGCTGCACAAGCCACAACAACATCCTCGGCTCAGATCCCACACCAGGGCTCAAGAAAAAAACTCATCAATACTCTTCAATATCAGTAGGTAGCAGCAGGTAGATAATTGCTTTGTAGATGTCGGAACATGGTTTGCTGTGGTCCCAATCTGCAGATGACAGTGGGAGGCAGGTAAAAAGCTATTTAATGCTAAAACCAAAAATAAACAAAAGGTTAGTGCCCCTAAGAAAAGACATTGAAGCTTAGGGAACAAAACAAAAACTGAACTGGCTCCAAAGTAAACAAAAACAGAATGCTGGACGACAGCAAAGACTTACAGCGTGTTGAGCAAAGATGGCGTCCACAAAGTACATTTGAACATGACATGACAATCAACAATGTCCCCACAAAGAAGGATAGCAACATCTTGAATATTTTGTATTGCTAAAACCAAGTAGATGCAGGGAATAGCGCTCAATGGAAGACATGAAACTGCTACAGGAAAATACCAACGAAACAGGAGAAGTCACCAAAATGGAAGCGCAAGACAAGAACCAAAACACTACACACAGGAAAACAGCAAAAAAAAAGTCCAAATAGGTTAGGGGGTGATGTGACAGTACACCTACTTTGAGACAAGAGCTATAGGGATGCATGCTTGGTTATGGATTAAAGTCATATCCAACAATTGCGACTACGGCTTTTTGCTGTCAACTGAGTTTAATTTTTTAATGATTTCCACTGGTGGTGTGCCTCTGGAATATTTCAATGAAAAAAATGTGCCTTGGCTCGAAAAAGGTTGAAAAACACTGCCTTAGGGTTGTCAACTTTTTTACTTCCGATACGATACCTCATTACGGACTTTTTTTTGATTAATTGATACTTTTATTAGTAGATTGCACAGTACAGTACATATTCCGTACAATTGACCACTAAATGGTAACACCCGAATAAGTTTTTCAACTTGTTTAAGTCGGGGTCCACGTTAATCAATTCATGGTAAAATGGACAAAATGGAGGTAGCAGGCAGAAGTAACACCTTTTTCACCAGCATAGCCACAACTCTTTGGTGTAGAACAAATTAAAGCCTACTACCGAAAGCTAGGAGTATTCAACAATGATTTCAAATTAGAAATGGTCTCAGCTGACTAGGTGCTTCAAAAATTGAGCGTGCTCCGCCTAAACAAGACCACCGGCCTTGACAATATCCTCTCCAGATTCCTCAGGGACTCTGCCACCACCATCGCCCCTCTCATCACACACATAATAAACCTCTCAATTAAACAAGGCCAAGTACCCAAGGATTTCAAGATAGCAAGAGTAACTCCCCTTTTTAAAAAAGCAAGTGAATTAGAACCTGGTAACTACCGACCTGTTTCTATTCTCAGTTCTATCTCAAAAGTAATGGAAAAAAAAGTTTATGAACTGGTCGATAGTTACCTTGCTACTAAAAAACTCATGTGCAAATTCCAATTCGGCTTCAGAACTAACCACTCCACTGACACATGCCTTCTCTATCCGACCGACCACATCAAACATGAGGTGGACGCGGGCAAATACTGCGGCATGGTCATGCTAGACATTCAGAAGGCCTTTGACACCGTTAAACACGCTATACTGTTGGATAACCTCAGAACAATCGGATTTGATAAAACCTCATCGAGCTGGATGCAATCTTACTTGGAGGGGAGGAAACAGGTGGAAGAGGTGAACGGCACCGTGTCCCCACCGTCTCGGTAAGCTTTGGAGTCCCTCAAGGCAGTATACTAGGACTTTTACTGTTCCTAATATACGTAAATGACATGCCATCAGCATGCCACTGTGAATTGTATCCATTGTATTTGCACCTGTCTCGCTGACAATAAGCTATCCATACACTTAGGTAAAACGGAATCCATTCTATTTGGGTCCCACATCAACCTTGACAAAGTCAGTGACTTCACTATAAAAGTGGGTGACATTTCTATCACCAGGAAAGATGAGGTCAGGTTCCATTCTAGAAACTAATCTTTCCTGTGATAAAATGGCAACCAAGGTAATCAAAAAGGTCAACCAACGAACAAGATTTCTCTACAGAATCTCCTCTCTGGTCAACCAAAGCACCTTGAAGATTCTATCGGGAACTCTCGTTCAATCCTTTTTCGATTACGCTTGCACCTCCTGGTACCGTAGCACCACCAAAATCCTCAAATCTAGACACCAAACATCCCGGAACAAGCTTGTCAGGTTACTTTTAGACCTCCACCTCAGGTCACACTCAGGGTGGAGGACAGAGTAAAACAACTTGCACTGAGCCTACAGGCCTGGGGTCGGGAACCTTTTCGGCTGAGAGAGCCATGAAAGCCAAATATTTCAAAATGTATTTCCGTGAGAGCCATATAATATTTTTTAACACTGAATACAACTAAATGTGTGCATTTTTAATTAAGACCAACATTTTTAGAGTATAATAAGTCCCTTACTCTTTTTAATAAAATTGTTATTCTAAAGTTAACCAATAATAAATATAATACTTCTTACCATTAATGCGACATCTTGAACAGGTGCGATAGAAAACGGATGGTTGGATTAAAATGGATGAGAATGTTTTATAGTTTGAACGTTATTTTTAACACTGTGATTACCAGCGGAATTATTCATTACTTATCATGTTAAGCAATGTCAGCTAAGATTTATCTGAGAGCCAGATGCAGTCATCAAAAGAGCCACATCTGGCTCTAGAGCCATAGGTTCCCTACCCCTGCTATAGGCTATAAAATCCGCTACACTTCCCTGATACCGAAATACATGTCAAAGTACTTCCAGAACGTAAATGACCACCATAACCACCACACCAGGGGGACCTCCACAAACCACGTTAAACCCAGATTCCGATCTAACAAAGGTCTTAACTCATTCTCCTTCTATGCCACATCAATGTGGAATGCACTTCCAACGGGTGTAAAAGAAAGTGCATCTCTATCCTCCTTCAAAAGCGCACTAAAAGAACACTTCCAGGCAACTTCAACCCTAAACTAACACCCTCCCTCCTCCACATTGATTTATTTCCGATAGCTTGGAATAATCGGATTGTCATATCAAAACACATTTCTACAGTACTGGACATTCTATCATTTGCACGCGTCAAACTGGTCAACACAGTCGCCCTCAGTATGGGCCAGAGGTAAGGGCTGTACCTTAAGTCGAAAACTGTTTGTCCTCCAATATTTTGCCATCTCATAGTCTCTATCATGGGGGCATGTGTTCCACTGCCATGGAAAAACTCCCACCAAGGGAAATTCCCTAATTTGACGGTGATCCATTACTATAAAGAACCTTTGTCAGAGCATTTGTGCAATGTATTGAGAAAAACGCAAGCAACAAAGGAGACTGTTTGTACTATCTGGAAATGTACACTAGGGGTCAACCTAAAGAACTGGTGCGTAGCTGTCAACACATGCCCCCAGATAGATACTATGAGATGGCAAAGTATTTATTGGAAAAATACTTAGGTGACCAGTACCAAACAACAGCAGCTTACATGAAGAAAGTGTTTAACTGGCCTTTAGTGAAATCTGAAGATGAACGAGCTCTGCAAGCCTACTCTCTTTACCTTTGATAATGTTGCACTGCCATGGAAAACGTGCAGTACATGCAGGAACTAAATATGCCAGCTAACACGAAAACTGTGATCTTCAAGCTGCTGTACAAGCTGCGAGAAAGCTGGAGAGTCGCTGCATGCAACATATTGGAAAACCACCATCGCAGACCTCAGTTCTCAGACATTGTTGCATTCATTGAGCGACAGGTGAAAATTGTCTCCGACCCAGTCTTTGGAGACATTCAGAATACACCACAGAGTACAGGAAGTAAACCTGTGACAGGAATAAAATCACAAGGTAAACTCAAATTCCAAGGTAGCAGTTTTGCCACGACCATTAATATCAAAACCCCTGAAGCAGAAAATAAAACCAGATTCAAAATTGCTCCAAAGCAAAGTGCATCTGCTCGTACCACAAACGTCTGTGTTTGCTGCTCCAAAAATCACACTCTTGACCACTGTCCTCAGTTGGAGGAGAAGACCCACAGGGAGAAGATAACTTTCATAAGACAGAAAGGAATCTGTTTTGGGTGTCTTCATGTTTGACATTTTAGCATTGGTTGTGACGAGCGCTTGACCTGCAACATATGCAAGCAAAACCATATAAGTCTGCTTCATATTGGTCAGGAGGAAAGAGCAAACAACATAAATACAAACCAAAATAAGGCAAAGGAACTATCAGTGAGTAATGCACAAATATCTCTGCAAACATGTGGACAAACGGGGACTGGTAACAGAAATGGAATTCTGTCGATTCTGCTTGTACTGATAAAGTCCAGCAAAGGAGAGACTGTCATACAAACGTATGCATTCCTGGATCCAGGCAGCACGGATACATTTTGTTCTGAAAGCATGATGTCAAAACTCAACTTGAAAGGAAGAAAAACAACCTCAAGTTGCTGGCACGGCCACTCTACCAACCGAGCTATGCCGAAAGATGACATGAAGTTCATAAAGGTCATGACTGATACAGTACGTGCAAACTTCAAGACAGAAACTACATTTTGGAATTGTCCTTTAAAAAGGATAATGTGTCTCTGCCCAACAATCAGTGCGTTGCTAGGCAATGCATACTTGGTCTGAAAAGGAGGTTTGGGAAGGATGATGAAAGATTTCAAACATCTGTCACACAATGGCGATACATTAATACCACTCAAAATCCTGCAGACAGAGCCTCAAGAGGAGTTAAAGTGGATGAGTTACTGACTCGCAAAGGATGGATAGAAGGCCCTGAGTTTCAGAAGAAACAGAGGAAGAGTGGCCAGCTGACATCTTGGAGTATGGGATTGCAGCAGAAGACCCTGAGGTGTAAAAAAGTATCAATACAGCGATTGATACTCCAAGTGCTACTTTCCAACTGATCACTTACTTCTCCAATTGGAAACGGTTGAAGAGGTCAGTTGCCTGGATCCTGAAAATAAGGACACTGCTGGAGATGAGTCAAAGGAAGAAACTACTAAGTGATGACTAAGTAGATCAGGAAATGGTGCACATTATAGCTGCACTGAAAACCCAAACTCAAAGATGATTATTTGTTCATATTTATGGCTCCATTGTTGTTATTTTGAATTGTTCATGGCATCCTGACCTTCTCAATTGGGGGCCAGAGTGTTGGAGCTAAATGTCCTTATTTGTTTATATTGTTTGTATTTTATTTTCTCTAATTAATTGCTGGCCTCAGTTCATGTTGAATTTCCTTTTTGGCAAATTGCTCCGCCTACTTCCTGTTAAGAACCAGGAAGTGTTGACAGGAATGGCACTGTTGCTATGGTGTGGTTACATTGGTAGCCTCCTTAAATTGGGTTCAGGTGTGAGCACGGGCAGGGAGATTGGAGGACAAACAGTCTTCGACCGTGACGTGCCGTGTTGTGTCATGTTGTGCCGAGACAATACTGTAACAATGTGCCAGCCAAGGTCAGCATACTTTCTGTTATATAACCTACATTTGATTTATTTTCGATAGCTTGGAATAAACGGATTGTCATATCCAAACACATTTCTACAGTACTGGACATTCTATCATTTGCACGCGTCAAACTGGTCAACACAGTCGCCCTCAGTATCGGCCCAGAGGTAAGGGCTGTACAGACGGTGCTTAGATGGCAGCATATGTTGTTCCAAAACCTGTATGTACCTTTCAGCGTTAATGGTACCTTCACAGATGTGTAAGTTACCCATGCCTTGGGCACTAATGCACCCCCATACCGTCATAGATGCCGGCTTTTCAACTTTGCGTCAATAACAGTCTGGATGGTTCGCTTCCCCTTTGGTCCGGATGACACGATGTTGAATATTTCCAAGAACTATTTGAAATGTGGACTCGTCAGACCACAGAACACTTTTCCACTTTGCATCAGTCCATCTTAGATGATCTCGGCTCCAGAGAAGCCGGCGGCGTCTCTGAATGTTGTTGATAAATGGCTTTCGCTTAGCATAGTAGAGCTTTAACTTGCACTTACAGATGTAGCGACAAACTGCATTAAGTGACAGTGGTTTTCTGAAGTGTTCCAGAGCCCATGTGGTGATTTCCTTTAGAGATTGAGGTCGGTTTTTGATACATTGCCGTTTGAGGGATCGAAGGTCACGGTCATTCAATGTTGTTTTCCGGCCATGCCGCCTATGTGGAACAATTTCTCCAGATTCTCTTAACCTTTTGATGATGTTATGGACCGTAGCTGTTGAAATCCCTACATTTCCCTACACTTTGAGAAACGTTGTTCTTAAACTGTTTGACTTTTTGCTCACGCAGTTGTGGACAAAGGGGTGTACCTAGCCCCATCCTTTCTTGTGAAAGACAGAGCATTTTTTGGGAAGCTGTTTTTATACCCAATCATGGCAACCACCTGTTCCATATTAGCCTGCACACCTGTGGGATGTTCCAAATAAGTGTTTGATGAGCATTCCTCAACTTTATCAGTATTTATTGCCACCTTTCCCAAGTTCTTTGTCACATGTTGCTGGCATCAAATTCTAAAGTTAATGATTATTTGCAAAAAAAAAAAAGGTTTATCAGTTTGAACATCAAATATGTTGTCTTTGTAGCATATTCAACTGAATATGGGTTGAAAAGGATTTGCAAATCATTGTATTCCGTTTATATTTACATCTAACACAATTTCCCAACTCATATGGAAACGGGGTTTGTACTGATTCTTATGCTTTCTGAACTCACTGTGTTCACTGCTCGCTGCAAATATCCTTCCAAGTCACACCTACACTGTTTCAATGTCCTTTTCTCTGACGATGCACATGTTGATGACTGAAGTACTGATTTCAACCAAACCTAACCCCCCGGATTGTAAATAATTTTAATAATTCAATGTATATACTCTGATGATTAACTTTTAGGATGACTGTATTATGTTGATAGTATACATTTGTAACGTTAATTGATTAACGTGGACCCCAACTTAAAAAAGTTGAAAAACGTTTTTGGGTGTTACCATTTAGTGGTCAATTGTACGCAGTCTACTAATAAAAGTTTCAATCAATCAATCAAAAAAAACTATATTGATTCAATACGATATCAGCAGGAACTATACATACATTTACTATTTTGTAGAGTGGAATGTTAGAAAACGTTATGAAAAACCCCCACTAATCCAGTGATTCTCAAACTGTGGTACGTGAGCTTCATCTAGTGGTAAGACAAATAAGTCTGTAAATACGTACTGTATATGGAGTATCATTGTTGACAATGTTTGTCCATTGTGTGTAATGTTACGGTGGTCAAAAATATTAAATAGACTTGTTAAATGAAACCTCTGCCTTGTTTTTAATGAATAATTTGGTCTACTACGCCAGTGGTTCTCAACCTTTTTTCAGTGATGTACCCCCAGTGAAATTTTTTTTAATTCAAGTACCCCCTAATTAGAGCAAAGCATTGTTGGTAGAAAAAAAGAGATAAAGAAGTAAAATTCAGCACTATGTCATCAGTTTCTGATTTATTAAATTGTATAACAGTGCAAAAATATTGGTAATTTGTAGTGGTCTTTCTTGAACTATTTGGGAAAAAAAGATAGAAAAATAACTAAAAACTTGTTGAAAAATAAACAAGTGATTCAATTATAAATAAAGATTTCTACACATAGAAGTAATCATCAACTTAAAGTGCCCTCTTTGGGGATTGTAATAGAGATCCATCAAGATTCATGAACTTAATTCTAAAAAAATTTTCACAAAAAAATAAATCTTTAACATCAATATTTATGGAACATGTCCACAAAAAAATCTAGCTGTCAACACTGAATATTGAATTGTTGCATTTCTTTTCACATTTTATGAACTTACATTCATATTTTGTTGAAGTATTATTCAATAAATATATTTATAAAGGATTTTTGAATTGTTGCTATTTTTACAATATTTAAAAAAAAATCTCACGTACCCCTAGGCATACCTTCAAGTACCCCCAGGGGTACGCGTACCCCCATTTGAGAACCACTGTACTACGCTATTAATACATATATTGGTCAATATGGTTGCGGGGGTGCTGGAGCCTATCCCAGCTGCACTGCGGAAGGAGGGGTTGACCAATGAACAAGCAGTAGAAAATCGATGGATGAATGGCATTATGGTGGTACTTGGAGAGCCAAGTGTTTTCTGATATGGTACTTGGTGAAAAAAGTTGGGGAAACACTGCACTAATTTATTTATTTATTTAGGCTGTAGTGGAGTAATATATATACATATATATATATATATATATATATATATATATATATATTACTCCACTACAGCCTAAAGACAGCATATGTCCATTCCGGATGGTTATATATATATATATATATATATATATATATATATATATATATATATATATATATATATATATACAGTGGGGCAAAAAAGTATTTAGTCAGCCACCGATTGTGCAAGTTCTCCCACTTAAAATGATGACAGAAGTCTGTAATTTTCATCATAGGTACACTTCAACTGTGAGAGACAGAATGTGAAAAAAAATCCAGGAATTCACATTGTAGGAATTTTAAAGAATTTATTTGTACATTATGGTGGAAAATAAGTATTTGGTCAACCATTCAAAGATCTCACTGATGGAAGGAGGTTTTGGCTCAAAATCTCACGAAACAGGCCCCATTCTTTCTTTCCTTAACACAGATCAATCGTCCTGTCCCTTTAGCAGAAAAACAGCCCCAAAGCATGATGTTTCCAACCCCATGCTTCACAGTAGGTATGGTGTTCTTGGGATGCAATTCAGTATTCTTCTTCCTCCAAACACAACGAGTTGACTAAATACTTTTTTGCCCCACTGTATATTTTTTTAGGTGTCACCTAGTGGTCACAATAATTTATTAAGCTCATGATGCAGTAAGATGAATGGTGTGGACTTGTTTGTTACTGGATAATTTGTAATACGCTTCTGTGTTGGAGGTTTCAATATATTACTATTATGCAAATATATTATTTGATACGTGTTTAATATTGACAATTATGGTGTTTTAGACTGCAATATTGTTCAATTAAGGACACCTATGACTCACTTGCGTATTATTGTGCACTTAGCTGTTGTGTAGCTGCAAGCTTCTAGTATTCCACAGCCTACCATGTTTACCATTTGTAAATTACTTCACTAAAATGCAAGAAGAGAACAATTGTGTGTTCCTATTGAAGGACATTTAGATGTTAACTGGCTTTCTAGCTTTTCACAGGTAATTGTGTTGCAGGGCTACTTGTATCAGGGCCAAAATTAGAAAGTTTGGATGCAAGACGGTATAATCTGATAAAAAAAAAAAATGTTATTGTTCTCAGACTGATATCCAATATCAGTATTGTTTGGGACACCCCTCGTGAGCTTAAAAGAAAGCCAATACAAATATGTTTTGGATTTGGGAAGCCGCCCTGTGGTGGGCCAAACCAAACAACTAGACAGGCTAAGTTTTTATTTGTTTTTTGTTTAACATTGAGATTAAAAAAATATTTTTCAAGGTAGTCCTGGCCTAGAGGCAGCAAAGTTACACATAAAATTACATTCACATTACATATTAAAATGACAGGATGGACATCAAGTCAAACAGTTACAGATAACTGAGGCTTCTTCAAATGCTCTCAGTTTAGATTTAAAAGCATGTAAGGATAAAAAGATTCAGTCAACTTCCCCCCAGTCAGCCTTGGCCCCTGTTCCCCACTTTGGGCACCCCTAAAATAGACAATTCAATACAGATTACAGAATGTCACATTAAACCTTTTGATTAAAGTATACAGTATGTATCTAGTTATACACACTATTAGCAGATTTTCCATATTTTCATGGATAAATGTCTGCCATTTAGATATCATTATAACTTTCTTAGCTACTGATAGACACATTCTGCTTCAGTATGGTGCAGATTAACAGTGATACGTTCAAAATGTTTCACTAAGTTGACGACACACTGTCATGTTTTCGATGGTTTATTTCTTTAATTCAATGAACATCATCCACTTCTTCTTCTCGGCACTGTTTTTCACACTGACTTTCTTCATTCCTGTGGTTGGAAAACAAAATGAGGTCCATCTCAAGCTATAAGCTAATGCTTGTGAGTAAGACGAGATGTTTTGCTTGGATCTTATGGTTTTTTTTTTTTGCTTCTCCAACTAATGCCGGGGATGCTTGTAACTTACCTTTTTACTTTTCACTTAAAGCATAACAATTAGCTGAGAGACAGCTCTTAAGTTGAGGTACCGCTGTATAAACCTATTTTTTGTGATTGTGATGCAAAATAATTAGTTGTTGTTCTGCTCGTATGTTCATAGGCAGTCTTCTCAGACTTGCGTGCCTTTGGCGAGCGCGTGGCCACTGAGGTGGACGGTTGGGGCAGAGAGTGTGAGGTCAC
Source organism: Nerophis ophidion (assembly GCF_033978795.1). NCBI lineage: Eukaryota > Metazoa > Chordata > Actinopteri > Syngnathiformes > Syngnathidae > Nerophis > Nerophis ophidion. The sequence goes on along the minus strand of NC_084617.1, from coordinate 53,449,166 downwards.
TCCGCCACGCCTGGAGCATTTTGACCCTTGGGGCCGCAGAGTGGACCACATCTTGACTTCTCCGGCATGGAAACGCATGAAAGAGCTGTCGGCGTCTGAGGGAATGGTCGCCATCGCCTATGAGAGATCGTTTGGAGAGTGGAGGTCAGAAGTGACCTTTTTTTTGTTTTACCTGGTATTGTAACTCATATGAAGAGTTCAGACGCAAGAACATATACATCCACTTTCCTAGTTTTTTCAAATTGTTTTTTGTGGAGCTTTTCATGAAACAGTCATCCTGCTGACGTGGGTTGCAATTGAAATGTTTCTAACAACCAGAATGAAAGTTCCATTTTGAAAAATGCTGATTTATTTCAAAATGGAATTGAGAACATTTTTACAAATTTTTCAGCAAAAAGTCCAAACAATGTTTTGTTGCAAAAACAGACTCATTCTATATGGTGCAAGCTTGGCCCTAAAATGAATGAAAACAATTAATCGGAATCAGAATCATATTCAGAGAAGTTTTTATTGCCATTGTTTGAGAACGGGTTCACAAACTAGGAATTTTACCTGGCGCAATCGTGCAAAATTAAAGACATATATCACAGAATAGAATAACATGAGCTGTAATTGAGCTATCAGATCTTGGTATTGTTCACGTGTCTGATGGCCGAGGGGAAAAAACTGTTCAGGTGGCGGGAGGTGTGGGTCTGGATGGACCGTAGTCTCCTGCCTGGGGGAAGAGGGGAGACTATTTTGTGTCCAGGGTGAGAAGAGTCAGCTGTGATCCGACCAGCACGCCTCCTTGTCCTGGAAGAGAACAGGTCCTGGAGGGGTGGGAGTTTTCAGCCAATCACCTTCTCAGCAGCACGTACCATGTGCTGCAGTCGATGCTTGTCCCGGACTGTGGCGCCGGGGAACCACACGATGATGGAGGAGGTGAGGATGGACTCGATGACTGCTTAGTAGAACTGCACCAGCATCTTAAGTTTTTTCAGAGGAATACGTATTCCATCACTGTATGAATTCATCCAAACAAACACTTTTTTTAGGTGATCCCTGGACATCGGGGTTTACATTGATCGCTGCATCATGAGTATCATTACATTGACAGCTGCATCACAAGACAACAACAACAGAGTAAACACATGATTCAGGTCGTCATTCAAAAGATGAGTAGCTAGACACGTTTCCCAGTGTTTCCCCAGAATATTTGTTAGTTAAGGTGGTGTCACCAGGGACAGGTGGATGGACGGTGAAGACAATATACGATGTTTGTAAACAAAACAGTCGTAGTTGTGTGCGATACTACGTATGTAACACAAAATAATGACTAAGTCAAATTAATGACTTACTGTAAATAAGCGTTTGAAAAAAAGAGTTAAAAGTGGGGCCACATGCTGAAATATGCTCAAATCATCGTGCTTAATTTATTACAGCATTTGGAAAGCTGTAACAGCCAACGGCTGAAATGGCTGTTACATGCGCTCTGAATACGCACTGCTGATTGGCTCTTACCGCTCTGCGTGTAACCAATCAGATGGTTGTGTGGGTGGGACAATGCTGGGTGCTGCAGAGATGTACTGACAGAGGCAGAGGTAGTACAAAGCGTAGCAGCTTGTTAAGACTTTAGTTTAGCACCAAATGATAATGTAAATACATTTAATAAAGTCAAATACAAATAAGGCAACAAGAGAAGTATTCTACACTTCTCTTTTGTAAAGTAAATCTCAACAGCCGATATGGGCATCTACATCAACTATATAATTTACTGAGAAGCTGAACAGGTCCAAAAAAAATAATAAAATAATTTATTATTATTATTATTACTTTTTTAATACTTTAGTTTAGGCGGTGGCCCTTTGTTGTTAAGGTGGCCGCATTAACAACAAAGCGCTGCGGGAAACTCTGACACTTTTTTAGCTTATAGGCCACTCATATTTATCAGGACAGCGTCTCTTTTTTGCACGTTGTGGGTTAGGGTATAGTTACTCATTACCGATGCTTTAATTTAGTTACAATTACAGTAAAAGTGACACGAAGCAAGCAAACATGGGCGCTGATGTTGGATGATGTAATCAAATTTAGATGCAGTGATTGGTTTCTGACGGATTTGTCTGTTTGTGTCAGACAGAGAGCAGTGTGCTTGTGGCTTTTTCAACTAAATCGGAAATATTTAACAGTGAGATGTAAAAGATAAGTTGTTTTTTGCAAAAAAAATTGCTTTCGTCTCCTATTCAACTGACGGCTCGGGGGTCAAATCCAGAATGACACCATACCGACCCCCAGGTTTAATTCAAAACCTAAGAGACAAACATTTTTGCAGCAAATTATAGAAACAAAACAAAACAGAGTTTTCCTGTTTCATTTCTATTACATTGGCAACAAACATAGAACACTGCGGTTTAAATCTGTGATTTACAAACCCCGTTTCCGAATGAGTTGGGAAATTGTGTTAGATGTAAATATAAACGGAATACAATGATTTGCAAATCATTTTCAACCCATATTCAGTTGAATATGCTACAAAGACAACATATTTGATGTTAAAATTGATCAACTTTTTTTTTTGCAAATAATTATTAACTTTAGAATTTGATGCCAGCAAAAACGTGACAAAGAAGTTGGGAAAGGTGGCAATAAATACTGATAAAGTTGAGGAATGCTCATCAAACACCTATTTGGAACATCCCACAGGTGTGCAGGCTAATTTGGAAAAGGTGGGTGCCGTGATTGGGTATAAAAGCAGCTTCCATGAAATGTTAAGTAATTCACAAACAAGGATGGGGCGATGGTCACCAATTTGTAAGCAAATTGTCGAAAAGTTTTAGAACAACATTTCTCAACGAGCTATTGCAAGGAATTTAGGGATTTTACCATCTAAGGTCTGTAAAATCATCAAAAGGTTTAGAGAATCTGGAGAAATCACTGCACGTAAGCGATGATATTACGGACCTTTGATCCCTCAGGCGGTACTGCATCAAAAACCGACATCAGTGTGTGAAGGATATCACCACATGGGCTCAGGAACTCTTCATAAAACCACCGTCAGTAACTACAGTTGGTCGCTACATCTGTAAGTGCTAGTTAAAACTCTACTATGCAAAGCGAAAGCCATTTATCAACAACACCGAGGAACGCCGCCGGCTTCCCTGGGCCCGAGCTCATCTAAGATGGACTGATGCAATGTGGAAAAGTGTTCTGTGGTCTGACGAGTCCACATTTCAAATTATATTTGGAAACTGTGGACGTGGTGTCCTCCGGAACAAAGAGGAAAATAACCATCCGGATTGTTATAGGCAGAAAGTTCAAAATCCACTATCTGTGGTGGTATGGGGGTGTATTAGTGCCCAAGGCATGGGTAACTTACACATCTGTGAAGGCACCATTAATGCTGAATGGTCCATACAGGTTTTGGAGCAACATATGTTGTCATCCAAGCAACGTTATCATGGATGCCCCTGCTTATTTCAGCAAAACAATGCCAAGCTACGTGTTACAATAGCGTGGCTTCATAGTAAACGAGTGCGGGTACTTTCCTGGCCCGCCTGC